>NC_132788.1:106382265-106682265 GCF_048418805.1 Vulpes vulpes | reverse complement strand
AGAAAAGCGAGGACGGGTCGGATGACATGAGGAGCTCTGAGGGCACTCCTGCACAAAGTCAAGTACCTGATGTGGAGACCTCTTTGGATACCTTGGAGAACAACTGTCATTCGGGTTCTGATATAGATGGTAGTCCAAAACTTGTCAATGGGAAGGGTCCCTTAGATAACTTTTTAAGAAATAGAGTCAAAACCAGAATTGACCAGACCATGGTCATCATTGATTTGACGGAGGACTCAAGTGACCAACTGGATGATGTTGTGGCCCACAGTAAACTAAATTCTGCAGCCTCTGCCTCCGAGGAGGCTGTAAGCAGAGTCAGAGAAGAAGCTGGAGGTGACAGGGGGCTGCTGGAGGCCAGTATGGAGGATGAGCTGACGTGTCCTGAAGAGACCCTTTCAGACACTCCGTGCAAAACAGAGAACGAGGGTGCTGGCTCAAGGGGCACAGAGAGGAGTGGAGATGGGCAGAAAGGCTCACCCCCAAGCTGCCGTGTGCTGACGGGTGGTCCAAGAACATGCTTCGAGAAGGACCAGGATGGTTGGAGTGAAGCTGGGGGCATTTTTTTCAAAGGGAAGGTGCCTGTGGTGGTCTTGCAGGATATCCTGGCTGCGAAACCTTCTCAAGCCAAGTCTCCAACGACACCTGCACACCAGGGCATGCCCTCTGAGAGTGAGATGCTGGAGTCTGGCCCTGAAGAAGACTCTGTTCTTAGCCACTCATCCCGGGGTTCTTCCTCTCCTAGCAGCTCACCTGAGGGGCAGTCTGCTTCCAGAAAGCAGCACAGCAGTCCCAGGCCCTTCCCCTCCTCCACACCTATCCGCAGAGTAAGTATCTCTGCTGAATGCCAGTGTGGCAGTGCTGACGGGATTCAGCCTCTTGCTCTTCACCTGGGAATACTGTGTCACTCAGGTGTTTGGTGGCTAAGCAGGCCACAAACAATTCTTTTGGTATCAAAAAACCACTAGTGGTGTTCTGTTAAATGTGCATTGTGATGTACCGGTGGCCCTGTTAATCACCAGTGTGTAAAGTGTCTTCTGTGAACTGTCATCTAGGTAGCCATGGTTGTTCACACCTAATGAGTGGTGCTAGTCAACTTAGTACTTTTAATTAGGAACGCTTTGTAAGCAGGCAGCTGTGACCCCTCGTGTCACATGTTAGCTCCCTCCAGTTTTCCTTGCCATTCCAACACAGGCTTGTAAGGGTGTTGATGGTAAAGAGTCAGGCAGCATTGGTGAAGAGACCCCAAGACAGCAGGAGAAATAAAATGGGGATTCCGTAGGTTCGGTTCTTGTCAGCCTAGCCACACATCTGAAAAACCTCACCCCAGAGCAACAAGAATAAAAGGAAAACCTGGCACCATTTTTAAGGACCACAGAAGGATGACTTAGGAAATGCTTGTTTCTATTACTGATTTGTAATTAGCACAATGGCAGCAGGGTCTTATGGGTAAAACAGATAAAATCAGTCAAGAATCCAGAAATGTGTTTAATTAACAGTGTTCTTTGTTTTGGGTATTTTGGTTTTTGTTTTTCTGTTTTTTTGTAGAATTTTTGTGTACATTGCATTTTTGTTTAAGTAGGCTCCATGCCCAATGTGGGGCTTAAACTCGAACCCAAGATCAAAAGTTGTATGCTCCACTCACTGAGCCAGCCAGGTAACCCTAGGTTTTTTGGTTTTTGGGTTTTTTTTAAATGTAAGATCAGATTCTGGGTTGGATCATTCAATCTGTACTTTATCTGCTTGATTTGACCTTCATTACTTTCTGAGATTTGATCTCTAAGGGTCTAATTTTTCTAGATGATTCTATGGCTTTTATCTCCTGAAGAGTTTAGAAAAAAAGAAAAAATGACTTTCTTTTTAAGTTTTCGAAGTGTCAAGAGTGGAGCGATCTGTTTTTCTTGTAGATGGAGATACATTTTTAAACTTCCACCTGAGCCATTATTCAGTCTCTTAGAATCAGAGTTGAAGAGTGCATTTTTGCCGCCAGCTATCTTTCTTGGTCTGGCCAATTGCTTGAAATTCTTCCAGACTGCTGTTTCTGTTTTTTTTGTTTTTTTTTTTTTTTAGATTTTATTTATTTATTCATAGAGGCACACACACAGAGAGAAAGAGAGAAGCAGAGACACAGGCAGAGGGAGAAGCAGGCTCCATGCAGGGAGCCCGACGTGGGACTCCATCCTGGGTCTCTGGGATCACGCCCTGGACTGAAGGCGGCACTAAACCGCTGAGCTACCCGGGCTGCCTTGCTGTTTCTATTTTGTCGAAAGCCTCTGTCGTATGACATATTTAAAGCCAGTTAGCCTAGAAAACGGGACATGTGTACATGTGTTTCATTCTTAAGCACTTTTTAAAAATTTATTCATTAGAAACACAAGAGAGAGGGAGAGACATAGGCAGAGGGAGAAGCAGGCTCCCTGCGGGGGGCGGGAGGGGGGAGCCCTATGCCAGACAGATCCTGGGATTCTGAGATCACACCCTGAGCCCAAGGAAGATGCTCAACTCCTGAGCCACTGAGGTGTCCGTTAAGCACTTTTTTTTTTCTTTTTTAAGATTTTACTTATTTATTCATGAGAGACCGAGAGAGAGAGAGAGAGAGAGAGAGAGAGAGGCAGAGACACAGTCAGAGGGAGAAGCAGGCTCCTTGCAGGGAGCCCGATGTGGGACTCGATCCCAGGTCTCCAGGATCGAGGCAGACGCTCAGCCCCTGAGCCACCTGGGCTGCCCCAAGCACTTCATTTTTTAAGTTTGTTTTTATGCCCAGAGCCAAGCCCAAGAATCCCAAGAATTGGGAAGTGACATAGTTAGCCATTGTTATGAAACTTTTTTTTTTTTTTTTAAGATTTTATTTATTTAGGAGAGACAGAGAGAGGGGCAGGCTCCATGCAGGGAGCCTGACGTGGGACTCGATTCCAGGACTCCAGGATCACGCCCTGGGCTGAAGGCAGGCGCTAAACCCCTGAGCCACCCAGGGATCCCCAACAATTTTATTTCTGTCTGCTGGCCCACAGGGCACTCAGGACAGCTGAGCAGGTGAACTGAGTGTAGTCACTTAGATCCTGCATCTGATTTGCCGGGTCTTACTCTGAACACAGGCTTAGAGCTCTGAAATGCTCTAGAAGGCAGTGTTATCACATGGCTTGGCAAATAATTTACACTGAGTGGTGAAGGTTCAGACCACCCCAGAGCCTGTGGCAGAAATCTGAGGCTACCACCCACAGATGGGCTGGTCCATCACAAGAATGGAAGTAGAGCCCCTTGATGGTCATTGACACCAAGTGATCATCAGGTGCCTCTGGGTGCTTTGAGAGTGAGACTCCTTGAGGGAGTGGCTGGAGACAGACCACTTGCAGCCACAGGCACAGCCTTTTACTTTATCTCCTATCTCCCCCCTTCCCCCCCAGCAGGAGTTTCTTGATTTGCTGGTTGGTTTTGTGTTTGGTGTCAACTAACATCTCCTAGGGGGGAGGGGAGTCAAGGTTTTCCTGATGCTTAGGAGTGTAGAGAATATTTTTGTTTTTCCACTTTTCCTCCACCTCCTCCTTTCCAAGTTGTAGCTAGAACCTCACTGGAAGCTTACATGTTGTTTCATGTTACTAAGCAACATGTTTGGTTTTAGTTGGGTCTGGTAGTCCTGGAGTTAGTACCATAAAATCACCGCTGCATTTGGAATCCCTAGGCATTCTCTGATCCTCTATTGTGTGTGTGTGTGTTTCCCTTCCAAGGAACTTGTTAAATGCAGATCCTGCTGTTTCTTCCCAGGGAGTCTGATCTAGTCCGCCCAAAGAGCTTCTTCAGTTCTATTTTGTTTTTTAAAGTACTCCAGGGGTTCTAGAGAATCTCAGTTTGAAAAAATTATTTAGGAACACCAGTTTTAGATAATTCAGGGTCTTCTGACTGGCCAAACAGTGACTATTTAGCATTAGAGCATTTTACCATTTGGTATAGAACCATTTCGGAGTTTGCATTTTAGCTGTGTAATTCAGCCTGCCTTATTAGTGATTCAAGATTTTTTTTTTTCATACATGATGATGTTGATGCAGCTGTGTTACTGGAATCTCTGCATCTATACAAATAAACCCAGATCGCTGGAACTTTTCCATGTATAACTGAAATTACACAAGTATTAAGTTCTTCATTTTTTAAAAGATTTTATTTATTTATTCATGAGAGACACAGAGAGAGAGAGGCAGAGACACAGGCAGAGGGAGAAGCAGGCTCCATGCAGGGAGCCTGACACAGGACTCGATCCCCGGTCTCCAGGATCAGACCCTGGGCTGCGAGCGGCGCTAAACTGCTGTGCTACCGCCAAACCGCTGTGCCACTGGGGCTGCCCAGTTCTTCATGTTCTAATGGAAGCGTGACAATCTCAGACCTCCCAGGAGGTTCTCATTATTTCACATTTCTCTGTGTGGTGTCTGTGAGAGATCTCTTGGGGAATACACAGTATCATTTTGTTTCTTTATGTGAGCCATGTGTTGTAAATATGTTTCTTTTTCATTCTGGAGTGTCTTCCACTATGGCCTGGGAAGATCTCTTGTCAGTTGCCATGTCCTGTACCTTGCTGTGGAGCTACTGCAGCTTGCAGAATCATTCTCATTGGTGGATGTTTCCATTGTCTTTAATTCTCAGCCTTGACAGAATAACTGTAATGAGCTTTCTACATGTTTCCTTGGGCTGTTGTTAGATAGCATATCCAGCTCCCAGGTTAATCTTGCCTGCTTGCTCTCCATCACGGCTGGAGCAGTTGAGTTCTATCTCTTCCCGGCTGCTATCTCTCCCCTGCCGGTAAGTTTTTAGCTGCTTCTGTTGCCTGCCCACCTCTCCTTACCTCATTCGCTGCTGCTGCTGAGCTAAGAAACTAGATCTCCTTATATGTAAAATCAGACCAAGTGGCTCTAAAAGGATCCTGCAAAATAAAGTGCAAGGATATTGATGCACATAGTTAAATCAATCTTGACGACATGGGATAGGTGATATGTGTATTTTAGCTTCCTTCTGGGATCTTGGGTCTTGTTTTTGGCAGCTGAGTTCCAGATAGGTAACACATGTGGCCTCTACTTGGCAAGAGTTCCATAAACACTTGTGTCACACATATCAAGAAGATAACATTTCAGACCTGTAAGGCCCACCTGAGTGCCTAGTGAAACAGTAGATATTAGTTCTGCATGAAATCATAATTGCTCTGGTGGTTGGAGATCATTAGCTGGCTCCTGGGAATCATGTCAATTCTGCTGTGCCTGGACTCCCAGCAGGGGAGGCATTGTAAAAGGCACTGATTCTGCATCTGAAATTCACCAAATGTGGGCGAGACTGTGTTTTCCCTTCAAGTGCCCTCGCTTGGGAGTGGGAGTGGCAGTCGCAGTCACATTTGGTACTGTAAGTTTGAATGCAAAGGACAACAACAGATATAGTAACTTGCAGATTCTGCTCTTGAATCTTTTGTGGTGGGGATGAAGTCCAGAGATGTGACAGGCATAGTGGACTCTCGAGAGGCAGATCCTTTTTCTCAAGCCCTTGGTAAAACCGCTTTGGTAACAGACAGGCTTGAGCATCCCCGCACAATGTTGGTGGCTTTTGACAAGGTCCTGCGGCATGTGGCTTTCATAAGACTGCTCACCCATGTCCTAAGGGAAGGCTTAATCCAAAAAATTCAGTGTGTCCCAAATAAGAAGGATGTCTTCTTGAATTTATTAACCTTTAAGTTTTATTCTGTAAGAGATCTTAGGCTTTCTCAGATGGAGAAACCCTTGCCACCTAGCTTTTGTCCGTATGTCAGAGCATTTTAAGAGAAATGGGCCTTTGATTTTTTCAACACTTCAGTCTTACATTTTGGCTACCTTTCTGAGTCTCAAAGGAGTCTGGAAAGTTCATGTTTTTCCAGTCTGCACTCTCTCTCCCCACCGATGATTTAGTTTTCAGAATTTCCTGCTCTGGAGGTAGCTTAGGCTAGTAGTCTGAACTTGTTCATGCTCAGTGTGGTGAGTGAATCAAGCAGTGTGTCTTGGTGAGTCCCTGCAACCCGAGTTCACTTGACAGAAGGGCAGTAGAGAATGTTGTGCTTTAGGATGCAGGGGTCCTAGACCAGATCACCACCTCTGGCAAGCTGACCTTATTTCCTGAACATTTGCTCCACATTTCAGAAAGCAGGGAGTACACATTGGTGGCTCATGGGAATCCAACCAATAGATGTTTTATTTGATTTACAGTGATTTTAGATGTTACCTACAAAATATAAATACAATTCCCAATATCAGCCCCTCTTAGAAAAATCGGAAGGGGCAGCAGTGCCGGGCACTACTTGCCAGTAAGAGCCCTGTCCTTATTGGACAGGGTGCATCCTCTGTTCTCCATGACAAACCCTTCTCCACGTTACCTGCCTGATGCCAAAACTGGCTCTCCACTGCCATTTAGGTTTGAGCCTACCCTGTTTCTTCTGTGCTTGGCCCCCTTCATTTTTGTGATCTATCTCCCCAGTCTCCTGTTTGTCCCTAGATGCATGCACATGTTCATTGGCCTTCATGATCCCACTATGACATGTTGGTTTTTTGGTTCTGTTTGGTGGGAACTGGTCACTGGAAAGGTTTTCATTATGCTCTTGTGAAGAAGTTCTTAATCATGCAAGTCCCTTATTCCCCCCTTCCCTTTCTTTCCCAAGTGAGTGTGCTATGTATTATATGTGCTATAGTGATTGTAACAATTCATGTTTAAAGAGAAATGTCTTTCATTTCAGATAACTAAGAAACTGATCAAAGCTTCTGCAGAGAAGGACAAGCTCAGACTGCAAAGAGTAAGATGTTTCCCCTGAAATAAAAAGTTAACCTATTGTTCTTTTTGCCTTAAGTAGTAAGCAAGGCCCCATGCACCTCCTTTGCCCATTGTCACCTTTCCCCGCTTGTCCTGACAGTGCCTTTGAGTCTTGCTTCATATCTCACAACTGTGCCCCGGGACTTGCGGTTTGCATCATTTTTGACTTTGCTAAATCACACTAAGTTTTTTTTTTTTTTTTTTTAATTTATTTATGATAGTCACACAGAGAGAGAGAGAGAGAGGCAGAGACACAGGCAGAGGGAGAAGCAGGCTCCATGCACCGGGAGCCTGATGTGGGATTCGATCCCGGGTCTCCAGGATCGCGCCCTGAGCCAAAGGCAGGCGCTAAACCGCTGCGCCACCCAGGGATCCCCACACTAAGTTTTTATGTAGCCTTTTCTAAGCTTCTCCTATTATTATCGTTGTTATTACTACCGTCTTGATAGTTGCGTATCACATTGTAGTTGAAGCTTGCCTCCCAAAGAGCCAGTCCCTTTCCCTGAGTCCCAGACCCCTTCCCATGTGCTCTGTTAGTTTGGTGGCCATGACGCTAGGTGGGTGATTATTATCTAGTTTTGCCTTCTGAGTCTTCACTTCTGTTATCTTGGGGTCACCATGTGTTGCACACTGCAAAGCAGAGGACTTTTTTCTCATTGCCATAAAGAACAGAGAAAGCCAGTGGGCTTCTGCCTCCATGCCAGCTTGTGGGAGGGGTGGTGATGACACTGGATCTGCGCTCACCCAGTACTTCCTGTGCTATCCGCCTATGGCTGCATTCAATTTTTATGAGTCACATTTAAAAAATATATATTTTATTTTATTATTTTATTTTATTTTATTTTATTTTATTTATTTTATTTTATTTGTTTATTCATGAGACACACACAGAGAGAGGCAGAGACACAGGCAGAGGGAGAAGCAGGCTCCCTGTAGGAGCCCGATGTTGGATTCAATCCTGGGACTCTGGGATCATGCCCTGAGCCAAAGGCAGATGCTCAATGCCTAAGCCACCCAGGCGTCCCTATGAGTCAGGTTTTGGTGGCGGTTTTAGAGTTTCTCTTATTCTTGGAATTTCAGAGGTGGGCACACGTGGGGTGACGATGCACGTGAGGTTCAAGTATGGCTGGTTTCCAGAAGTCTTCTGCCTTCTTATTTAGCAATGGGGACAGATGACTCCTTACCACCTTGCACATTTTCCCCAGACCAGGCACCTTCTTCAAGTATCCCATCCATCAGAAGAAAGTGCTTTGTAAGAACATCTCTAACAGGGCACCTCCATGGGTTTCGTTAAAGCAGCCAAAAGTTTCTCAGAACAGAGGGTAGGATATTCCCTAGAGACAAGGACATAGCCCTATGCCCAGAGGGAAAGTGGAGTTGCCAGGCTCTTCATGTGGGGAAATCCATTTCTTTTCTTTATTTTTTTAAGATTTTACTTATTTAAAAAAAAAAAAAAAAAAAAGATTTTACTTATTTATTCATTAGAGACCCACACAGAGAGAGGCAGAGACACAGGCAGAAGGAGAAGCAGGCTCCCTGCAGGGATCCTGATGCGGGACTCCATCCTGGGGCTCCAGGATCATGCCCTGGGCAGAAGGCAGGCACTCAACCGCTAAACCACCCAGGCATCCCATGGGAAATCCATTTCTGATGGAAATAGTCCTTGAAAATTACCTGGTGCTGTGGCAGAGAATGAGCCCCCCGTGTCTGGCAGGCGAGCATTTGAGTAGGAACTCAAGCTTATGTAATAACACAGTGCCTCAAGCATGTACCAGTTGTTGGGAATGACAAACTGATGTAAAGATAAAAGCAAATTCATTTCCCCCCCCCCCCCCGACATAACAGGTTCCAGGTCCCTGTCTCACTCTGATCTTCTATTTCAGAGGAAATAAGATCAACCTTATAATCTGATCTGGTTGGGTAGCGGGATGTGGGAAGAAAAATGCTCTTGCTTTAAAGATAGGGAGGCAAAACCTACATGTGTTTTTGTGTCTTTATTTTACCACGGTTTTATGATTAGGTAGCCCAGATCTTCTTATGTCATTGTTTCTCATTAGGTAAAAAGATAAACTCCACCCCATGTTTAAAGATGGTATTTTGAGCGAATCTTATTTTGAATGGCCCTGAGGTCTTGGGACAAATGGCCAGTGGACATCACTGTTCTAGTGGCGGGCAGTGACAGGTGCTACAGGGTGGCCCGTGTGGGAGGGCGCTGGCCAGTGGGGGGGTCCTGGGCGGGCCACCTCTGCTCCATCCAGCTGTCTGTGGGCCCTCCT
This sequence comes from Vulpes vulpes, assembly GCF_048418805.1. Taxonomy (NCBI): domain Eukaryota; kingdom Metazoa; phylum Chordata; class Mammalia; order Carnivora; family Canidae; genus Vulpes; species Vulpes vulpes. The sequence continues at coordinate 106,673,182 of NC_132788.1, read as the reverse complement.
GGGAGGCACAGGGGCACAGCTGTGGGACCATCTCTTGGCTGCAGGATAAGGAACGTTTGGGCAAGCAGCTCAAGTTACGGGCCGAGAAAGAAGAAAAGGAGAAGCTGAAGGAGGAGGCCAAGCGGGCCAAAGAAGAAGCCAAGAAGAAGAAGGAGGAAGAGAAGGAGCTGAAGGAAAAGGAGAGGCGCGAGAAAAGGGAGAAGGATGAAAAGGAGAAGGCGGAGAAGCAGCGGCTCAAGGAGGAGAGGCGCAAGGAGCGGCAGGAGGCGCTAGAGTGCGTGTGCCCTTGGAAGGTGGGGGTGGGCAGGGAGGCGGTGCAGGGCCTAGGCGGGGCAGGGAAGCAGGAGTACCTCCACCCCCTACCCCCAGCACACAAGCATATCCTCTCCCCACCTCCACCCCCCCACACACACACCACACACACACTCTCCTGCAAGGGACCTATGAGCCACACCTGGGGCTAAAGCCAAATTTCCTGTCTCCCAGGGCAAAGCTGGAGGAGAAGAGGAAAAAAGAAGAGGAAAAACGGTTACGGGAAGAAGAGAAGGTAGACTGTCCTCCCAAACGGCTGCTGGTGTTCCCTCCATCTGGGGAAGCCAGGTGGCCCCCGCCAAGACTGGCTGCGTGTTGATGGGTTTTGAGAGCTCATATCAAAAGAATGCTTTCAGCTTAAAAGTGCTGGGGCTCCTGTTCTAGAGGCCACTGTCCCTCTTCATTTCTTCATGCTCATCTCCTTTTCCGTTGCAGCGCATTAAAGCAGAGAAGGCTGAAATCACGAGGTTTTTTCAGAAACCAAAGACCCCCCAGGCTCCCAAGGTGAGCTTCTGGCTTCCTCTGGCTTGGCTTTCTCGGTCATGTTCTTCCTTTTGAAAAGTATAAGGGTATTTTCTGACCAGGTAGCTCCCCTTTCATCAAGAGAGGGCCTCTGCTTACAAGGGAGCTTTTATTTTATTTTTTTTTTAATTTTTTTAAATTTGTTTATGATAGAGAGAGATAGAGAGAGGCAGAGACACAGGCAGAGGGAGAAGCAGGCTCCATGCACCGGGAGCCCGACGTGGGATTCGATCCCGGGTCTCCAGGATCGCGCCCTGGGCCAAAGGCAGGCGCCAAACCACTGCGCCACCTAGGGATCCCACAAGGGAGCTTTTATTTCTGGTAGAGTCTGAAGACTCAGTATTTTGTTATTCGTTATGTCTTTGAAAAGGCTAAAAGTGGCATGTTTGCTAAAACTGCTAAGCGTTAAGTTGCTTCATGAACAGTTTTGCATTAGGAGCTATGTGGAAAGGTGTCATCGAAGACCTAGTCCTTACCTTCAGAGAACTGAGGCTCGGGATGGGAGGCAAGATTAAGCGTAAGTCAACAGTCTAGAATGCAGCCCAGGATTCTGCGTCCCTATCCTGGTGTTTGTCACCCTGTAAGCAGCACCTGCTTCTGGAAACCCCAGACTTCCTTCCCTGCCCCTCGGTGCTCCAGAGGTAACATGTAGTGGTGTCGTCTAGAACTTTGACTACATTCACACCTCCATATATATTTGTTTATATACATAATGATTCATGAGTTTGTTATGTCTCTATTTTGTTTACATAGCTGTATCTTGGATTCTTGCCATGCTGGCTCCTTTGGGTCGGCTTTGTTCTCTCTTGCCACTTAACATTTCATAGTGTGGATGTTGTCACAGTTTGTGTGTCCATTGCAGTATCAATGCCCCATCGGTGGCACGGTGAGTGTCACTGACCCTCCTCTCTGCATACATGCCTTTCTTTAGGACAGCCACCGGGAAGTGGGCTTGGCCCACAGTCCAAGGATACACACTTCAGAATCACTAATTGTGTTAGTTCCTATCTGGGCACCCTCCCAGTGGGAAGTGCTAATGTCCATGCTGGGCATCATGGGGAAATATGCTCTTCTCTCCTGCACTAGCACTGAATGGAACATGCTTTCTTTTAACCTCACCAATCTAGTCGGCAAAAAAAAACATTCTTACTTCATTTTACATTTTTCCTTGATTCCACTTGGACATCTTTTTGCGTGTGTTTGCCATTTTATTTATTTTTTAAGATTTTATTTATTCACGAGAGACACAGAAGGCGGAGACATAGGCAGAGGGAAAAGCAGACTCCTCAGAAGCCCAATGTGGGACTCGATCCTGGAACTCCAGGATCACACCCTGAGCCAAAGGCAGATGCTCAACCACAGAGCCACCCAGGCATCCTGCCACTTTATTTCCTCTCTGTCTTGCCAATTCCTATTTTTTACCTATTTTTCTATAGGATTGGCTTTTCCTCTGAACTCTAGGAGTTATTTTTACAGCCAGGATTTTCTTTTTTACTCATTTATTTGGAGAGGGGGGAAGAGAAAACAGGGAGGAGGAGACTCCCTATTGAGCAAGGCACCTGATACAGGACTCTATCTCAGGACTCTGGGATCATGACCTGAGCTGAAGGCAGATGCTTCACCAACTGAGCCACCCACAGCCAGGATTTTCATTCTTGGTGACACATGCTGTAGATACTCCCTCTCAGTCTGCTACTTGCTTTCTAACCTGTATATTGTGTCTTTTGTCCTTCAGAAATTTTATGGTTTTTTTGTTTGATTTTGTAAGATTTTATTTATTTATTCATGAGAAACAGAGAGAGGGAGGCAGAGACACAGGCAGAAGGAGAAGCAGGCACCATGCAGGGAGCCTGACGTGGGACTCAATCCCGGGTCTCCAGGATCACACCCCCCGGCCGAAGGCAGCGCTAAACCGCTGAGCCACCCAGGCTGCCTGAAATTTTATTTTTTAATGTCAACATTATAAATTTTTTATGGCAGTGGGCTTGTGGTCACAAAGCCTTGTTTACCCTGTAGCCATTGACAGACACATTCTCTTTCTTAGTTTTTTTGTTTTTTTTACTGTTTGTTCTAGTTCATCTGTTTTTAAAGATTTTAAGTCACCTCTACACCCAACGTGAGGTTCAGACTCACAACCCCAAGATCAAGGGTCGTATGCTCTACCAACTGAGCCAGCCAGTCCCCTTTGTTCGTTTTTGTTTTTTTTTTTTTTTTAAGATTTATTTATTTTTTCATGATAGACATAGAGAAAGAGAGAGGCAGACACAGGAGGAGGGAGAAACAGGCTCCATGCCGGGAACCCGATGTGGGACTCAATCCCGGGACTCCAGGATTGCTCCCTGGGCCAAAGGCAGGCACCAAACTACTGAGCCACCCAGGGATCCCCCCCGCTTTGTTTGTTTTTTTATGTATAGTTCCTTAGCTTGACCAGAGTTCCTGGTCATATGGGCTTGGCCCTAACTCTGTCCCATATGGATGCCTGACATCCCAGCACCTGTTCATTAGTGAGGTGGTTCTTGGCTTTGGCTCTGTTTTGGGAATCCCCAGGGAGCTTTACAAAAATACGGAGCCTGGATCCCATCCCTGGTGTGGGCATTGAGGTTTTCAGCAGCCTCCAGATGTCCTGCTGTGTGGCCATGGTGAAGGCTGTTGCTATAGTGCTCTATCCTCAATGGGGTCAGAGGCTGGCTTTCCTATACTGAGCTTTATAGATCTAGGCTCTCCTCCTGACTCCCCAAGTCCTGCTGTGCTGCCAGCTTTGGGATCCACTGACCGACATGGGAGATGCTAAAGCAACTCTGAGGGGCAAACTAAACCCACCAGAATATGTGGCGGTTAATTCTTAGGGAAAAGGCACCGACCTGTCAGGTTTGTGTGTCCGCTTTCAGTGTTGAGATGGGATTGGGTTGTAAGTCATCTTGTTGTCAAGGTTTGGCTTTGGATAAGCGGTCAGTCTCCCCGGGGTCTCAGTTCCCTCACCTGGGAATTCTGGTCCTAATGTAGCCCACCCCCTTCTTTTTAAAAAGCCATGTTTTTTGAGGTGTAATTTATGTAAAATTCTCTCATTTGCTGAGTTCTGACAATGGACTCCACAGCACCCCCGTGCTCCCCCATCCCATACTCAAGGTCTAGAGTATTTCTGTAACCTCACTTGGCTCCCTGTAGTTTTGCCTTTTCCAGAAACTAGTATAAATGACATCACGGAGGGTGTAGCCTTTTGTGTGTCTCCTGGGATTTAGCAACCTGGATGAATGTGAAAAGCAATGTGCACATGCCATGTGTCCAGCATCTCACCCTCATGGCTGCTGAGTGGTGGGCGTCCCCTCTCATAAGCATGCTATCACATCCTCTTCTCCATTTCAGACCCTGGCCGGCTCTTGTGGGAAGTTTGCCCCTTTTGAAATTAAAGAGCACATGGTTCTCGCCCCTCGGTTTCGGACTGTCTTTGACCAAGACCTTTGTGATCAGTTGGACCAGCTCCTCCAGCAACAGAGTGGTGAATTCTCCTTCCTGAAAGATCTGAAAGGCCGTCAGCCCCTCAGGTCCGGACCCACCGTGGTTTCAAATCGAAACACGAATATTTATAACAGGTTAGTGGGTGGGGAGACAGCCTTTTGCCTGTTGGTGAAATCAGAGCGCAGTTGGAAAGTCCTGGAGGGCCCAAGGCAGAGTTCTGGGTTTAGGCCCGCTGCTGGCTCATCGTGGCCAAGGGCTAGTTGTCTTCCATCCTGGACCTAAGGCCTGAACCTTCAGACCTTGCTTTTTTGGCTTCCCCTGAGCTTCTGAAGTCTCGTGTGCAGTGGCTTTGCCAAAAGCCACAGTGCAGACTGCTTGGCTTGGCCTCCTGGTCTCTCAGAGAGGGGATCTTATTTCTATGCTGGCCTCCTGGGAAGGACATTTCACTGTTCTCTTTGATCTGCTTACTCTCCACGACCCCACTTCTGTAAATGCTGTGAGCCAGCAACTTGGCAGTTTTGTTTCTCCCTCCTCCTTGCTCTGTGTCCCTGGAATAAACGTCCCTTAGCTTTCTTGGGAGCAGGTGGTTGGTTACCCATCATGGTAAAATGTTGATGGCCTATTTTTTTGGGAAGCCTGGGTGGTCAGCGGGTGGGTTGTGTAACAGGCACATTACTGGGTTTCCTTCTCAGTGATGTGGTGATCGTGGAGAGCGGCAAGGTCGACGGTGTTCCTGAGAGGAAGAAGTTTGGCAGGATGAAGCTCCTACAGTTTTCTGAGAATCATCGACCAGCGTACTGGGGAACGTGGAATAAGAAGACAACCATCATCCATCCAAGGGACCCCTGGGCCCAAGACAGGGTGAGCAATGGTCCAGCCTCACCTGCCTTTCTACATTTCCTTCTCATTTTGCCTTTTTTGCACTGGTCTCCTGGATTTCATAAGCATTGTAGCTTTTCTGCTCTGCCACCCCTGAAAGACAACCATGACGCCCTGCATCCTTGTTTTCTCAGAAGCTCCTGGACTATGAGGTGGACAGTGACGAGGAGTGGGAAGAGGAGGAGCCAGGCGAGTCCCTGTCCCACAGTGAGGGGGTAAGCACACACCTGCACCTGTGGTTTCCCCCAGAAGGCCAAGGCAGGCCCTAGGCTGAGTTCACTCACAGCCAGCCTTTGACCCGCGGTGTCATCTGAAATTTCAGCCAGATCTCAGGGCTACCTGGGAGGCTCAGTTGGTTGAGGGTCCAACTCTTGATTTTGGCTCAGGGTTTTGAGATTGAGTCCCATGGCAGACTCTGCACTTAGTGCAGAGTCTGCTTGAGATTCTCCCTCTGCCCCTCCCTCTCCCCTCCCACTCTTTCTCTCAAATCAATAAATAAGTAAATAAATAAATAGATAAATATTTAAAAAAAAAAAAGAAGTTAAAAAAGAAGTTAAGAAAAACTAGGTTTTCAACTTCTCTTGAAAATCCTATTTGGTGACACTAACCCACTTGGCAGTGGGACCAAGCAGCGTCTACCCTGTTAAGTGGGGCATGCTTGCCTGTGTTCCACCCGACTCCCATGTCAGTGTCAAATAATGGGATTCATTCATGGGATTTCTCCCAACCCTTGAGGTGTCCATAAGAATGATGCCCAAGGCAGTAGATGGCTTTTCATTCCTTAGATGTTTGCAGGTTAACCTTTTTTTTTCTTTTTTTGCAGGTTAACTTTTTTTTTTTTTTTTTTTTTTTATGATTTTATTTATTCACGAGACAAGAGAGGCAGAGACACAGGCAGAGGGAGAAGCAGGCCCCATGCAGGGAGCCTGTTGTAGGACTCGATCCTGGGACTCCAGGATCATGGCCTGAGCCGAAGGCGGCGCTAAACCACTGAGCCATCCAGGGATTTCCCGCAGGTTAACATTTTAAATGAGACATACTTTGTTGGCTATGTATTATGAACTTTTTTTTTTTTTTTGAGGATGATGATGATGAAGTAGGAGAGGATGAAGATGAGGATGATGGTTTTTTCGTGCCCCATGGGTACCTGTCTGAGGACGAGGGAGTAACTGAGGTGAGGCATGAGCTGGGAGGTGACTGTCCCTGAGAGAGCTCGGCCGGACCGAGCTTAGTGGCTGTTAGCCTGTTTGTGACCCCAACAAGTAGTCATCTATGGGGTTGTAGGCACCTGGACTTAAGTTTTACTGGGGAGGGTAGTGGGATCTGCAGAGGTAGGAGAGACTCCCGGGGTGGTGACCGCATGAGCAGAAGGCTGAGTTAGAGAGGCTGGGAGGTGTGTGGGTCAGACTGCTAAACCCCTTTTCCTTTTATGGTTTCTTAGTTGAGGCATGATGAAAGTATAAGAAAACACACAGATCCTAATTATTGAGCACAGCGAGCTTTAATGATTGACATTTGTAAATCTGTCGCCAAAAATAAAATCTAGAACTTCCCGTCTCTCCAGATGGTTCCTCCATGTCCCTTTGAGGCATCCCCCAACCCTTGTCACCAACATTCTAGACAGACTCGGCCAGATGGTGAAACTTTGAATGGGCTGGTTTTAGGGTTCGGACAGCTTTTCAGGTCGCAGTGCTTGGGTGGTGGAGAAATGTTGGAAGTATGACTGGGGGAATGGTTTTGTCTCTCCAAATCAGATGCAGGGGGAGGGATACCTCATATGTGTGTCTGTGGAGCCCATGAGTCTTCTGTCTTTAAGTGCGGTGTTGGAGCGTGGGAGGGGCCTAGCCCTGAGGGTGAACTGGGCGTGGGATTTGGGGTTGCTGATTGCATGACCCTGGCATCACACCCTCCCCAGAAAATCCAGAGTGGCCTTGAGTAGCTTACTGGTGAGGTTAAGAGAGTACCTGAGACTGCCAGTCATGGCCAGAGAGGACGGTGCATCCTGAACAAACAGCACAGGGCATAAGTGCCTGTCTCCATGGAGTCTAGGAAAGCACTCTGCTGTTTCCCAGATGGTAATGCTAGGAAGAGGGGTGCAGGATACAATGGGAGCTGATACGTGCAGGGTGCAGCAGCCCTGATGGCGGATGAGCAAGCTCTTCCCTCCTGGTGTCTGGGAGGCGGGAGGCGAGGGCACAGGGGCCTGGGCGCCCTGAGTAAGCATTGCTCTCCAACCTGCAAGGAGTGTGCTGACCCAGAGAACCATAAGGTTCGCCAGAAACTGAAGGCCAAAGAGTGGGACGAGTTTTTGGCCAAGGGGAAGAGGTTCCGCGTGCTGCAGCCTGTGAAGATCGGCTGCATCTGGGCGGCTAATAAGGACGGTGGTGCCGACCTGAAGGTGCTGCAGCAGTTCACGGCATGCCTTCTGGAGACAGTCCCCTCCGAGGAGGAGCAGACACCCAAGGCCTCCAAACATGAGAAGAGAGACCAGCAGAGTGAGTGTCTGTGCTTGGTGGGAATGGGAGGGGACCAGGCTTCTAGCTGTCCTAGGCCCAGGGAGACTTTATTAGGTGACTGGATCCTGTGAACAAATAACAAAAGCCAGTGCCTGCTGAGCACATCTTTTCGTTCTTCACTACAATAGCAGTCTGGGCACTCCTTTACTTAACACGCTTCCCCAGAGTGCCTGGCCCGCCCGAGGTCACACATATCCCTAAGGACTGTGCCTCCTTGCTCTTCAAAGCCGGAGAGGCCCAGTGGCTCAGAAGGAGAGTGTGGTGATCCCGACTAGGGAGAAATAAGCACACACCGTGAGGCGTGCTAGTTTATCCAGAGAAATCCCGCCTGGAGAAGGTTGGGCTTCCCGGCCTCCTGCAGCCGCCACCCCAAAGCTGACCGCGTCTCTGACCTTGGTGACAGACCAGGGAGCCTTGTGCAATGTTTGCTCTGTCTCTCTCTCTATCTCCCCCGCCAGTCTTGGCCCAGCTGCTCCCACTGCTGCACGGGAATGTGAACGGAAGCAAAGTGATCATCCGAGAGTTCCAGGAGTGCTGCCGCCGGGGGCTGCTCGGCAAGGACACAGGCAGTCCTGACAGCAGCTCTGCCAGCCCGGCCAGCCCCGGCTCTTCCCGCCCACAGACCCCCACCACCAGCGAGGACACCACCGTCCCCTCCAAGGCCAGGCTCAAGCGGATAATTTCTGAGAACTCAGTATATGAGAAGAGGCCTGATTTCAGGATGTGCTGGTACGTCCACCCCCAGGTGCTGAAGAGCTTTGATCAGGAGCACCTGCCTGTGCCGTGCCAGTGGAGTTACGTCACCATGGTGCCCTCAGCCACCAGGGAGGACAGTGGCAGCGTCCCCGCCACAGGACCCAGCCAGGGGACGCCCGTCTCGCTGAAGCGGAAGTCAGCGGGCAGCATGTGCATCACGCAGTTCATGAAGAAGCGCAGGCACGACGGGCAGGTGAGGGGTGGGGTGGGGTGGGGGCGGCTCCCCCACAGGGGCTTATTTTAAACTTCAATAAAGTTTATATTTTTTAGAGCAGTTTTAGATTCACAGCAAAAGTGAGCAGAAAGTGTAGCAATTTCCAACGTTTGCCCAGCCCCTGCGTGCACGGCTTCCACCTCTATCAACACAGCCCCAGAGCTGTGCGTTTGGCATAGTCGACCTGTCATTGCACCCAGAGTCCCCAGTTGATGGTCGGGGTCACCCTTGGTGCTCTACGTTCTATGGGTTTGGATGACTGTGTGATGCCGGGTGTCCACCCCTGTGGCTCCTACAGAGCTTCACTGACTTACACATCCCCCCGTGCTCTGTGTCCTCGCCTCGTCCCTCCCTCCAGTCTCATCCACTTACTGTCTCTGGTTCTGTCTTTGCCCGACTTGCAACCACACGGCATGTGGCCTTCTCAGGCTGGCTTCTCTCACTCAGGGATTGCCTCGAAGGTTCTCCATGTCTTTGCCTGGCCCGGTGGCTCATTTCTTTTCAGCCCCTACCAGTGTCCCGTGTAGTTACTTTTTCCATTTTTTTTTTTTATGTTTTTGTTTTCACATTCACTTACCCTAGTGATGTAGCATTTATGCTACACCAGGGCCTCTGCTAGACCTTGCACGCACAGTGACAAGCAGAACCCATCTAACTGGAGCACAGACAGGAAGTTGTCACACGAACGGCTGCCTAATCACAGATGGGCCGCGCTCACGGGAGCAAGTGCAAGGAGCGGGGCATCGGGACCTGGGGGTGACCGTGCTGCGCAGTCTCCAGTGCCGGCTGCGTGCTCAGAGGGGCAGGGGTCCCCAGCCACAGCCTTCGCTGATGTTGGTATATATATATTTTTTCCTCACTGGATAGAATTATGAGGAGTTTCGTTTCTTTCACGCGTCGCTTCTTACTGGAAACCTATTTTGCGTAGTGAGCCCTGGGTCATCTTAGGCATCTTACAGAGTTACAGATTTTGAGAGACTGGATTTTATGAGGAGATTGAGATGAGGGTGTCTTTTAAGAGCTGGTTCTCCGGCTCTGTCCAGTGCCCTCTTTTTTGGGGGGGGCGGGGGAGTATGGCTTGGGGAGCTGCATAAGCTACGTCCCGGAGGCTGGGTGGTGACGCCCTCTTGCCCCCCAGCTCCTGCTCGCTGCTTCTGGACATGAATCACCATTCAGCTTAGAAAATAAAGTGGCTGTCAGAACAGGGAGGCAGAGAAATTGCTCCTGGAATGAGGCCTGGCCTTTTCCCTGCTGCCCACAGGTGGATGATGCTTTGGATACGTTGTAAACATGCCTCTTAAACTGTGACTGTCCCTGGCCTGAGTACACGGCCGGGTACAGGGCTCCAGCCCACCTGTGGACACAGCTTGTACCTTGCCTCATGGGGAGCCTCCTGGGTGAGGAGTTGGGGCCTCAGACAGGCACATACTAATTTCCCTGAGCCTCAGCCCAGGTGATGGGCTGTGTTAGATCTCTTAGGTGTTCAAGCTGTGTTTGAGTGGGAGAACCTTTCCATGGGCCGTATTATTGTTACCCCAACAGTCTTAGAGGGACCCCGAGTGTGGCCAGCTCCAGTTGAAACCAGTGGTGGGAACCCCAGCTTGAAAATAGCTGAGCTGAAAAGCAACCTGGTTTGTCCCTTTATGTGTGCAGCACGTGCAGGCATCTGCAGGCATCTGCCCCGCAGCCCTCCCTTGGGACCCCGCTGTGTCCGTGGCTGTGGAGTCCCACATGTTCTCATGTGACAGTCATGGCTGCATCCTGAGCTCCACCGCGGCTCCCCCCTACCCCCGGGGTGGTCCTCTCTTGTGTTCCTGCCTGATCTGCTTGCATGGAGGACAGTGGTTTTAGCCACTATTATGTGTTTCTTCAAATGCTGTGTACTGTGCTGGGCGCTTTATGTGAGTCTGTACATTTTGTTAGTAAGATGCTTTGTTATCTTGCGGAGCCTCCAGAAAAGAAAAAAACTCCCAGTTAAACTAGTGTGGTGACAGTGCCTGCCCAGGTGACAGGTGGATGCATGAGAAAGTGTGTGTCTGGGGATCTGTGAAATAGGTTTCATCTGATGATACACGCCTGAATAGCCCTCTGCTCCCTCTGCACACCCGTGGGGCCTTGGGGAGGCTTAGCAGTGTTGGGGGCTCCTCGGAAGGCCACACAGCAAACAACCATGCTGTAGGCCCCCCGTGGGGCTTACCTGCTGCACCCGGCATTCTAAAACACTCTGGGCAGAAGGACCACCTAGAGAGTGGGCTAAAACCTTTCTGGGCATGCTGGACCCGGTGATTCTGATTCAGTAGGTCTGAGTGAGGAACCCGAAGTCTGCGTTTTATTTTACTTTATTTTTAAAGGTTTATTTTAGAGAATGAGTGAGAGCACAAGCTGGGTAAGGGGCAGAGGAAGAGGAGAATTTCCAGCAGACTCCCTGCTGAGCACGGAGCCAGACACGGAGCTCCATCCCAGGACCCCGAGATCAACCTGAGCTGAAGGCAGACGTTTTGCCAAATGAACCACCCAGGCACCCCTGACGTCTGCATCATAAAAGCCCCTCAGAGGGGAGCCTGGGTGGCCTGGACGGTGAGGCGTCCAGCTCAGGTCGTGATCTCGGGGTTTGTGAGGTTGAGCCCTCCCATCAGGCTCCGCACTTAGAGTGGAGTCTGCTGGAGATTCTCCTTTCCCGCTTCCTCTGTCCCTCCGCTTGCTTGTTCACAAACATGAGCATTCTTTCTCTCTAAAATAAAGGTTTAAAAATAATAACAGAAGCCCTTTAGGAAATCTCATGTAATGGGCCCGGGATGCAGGGGGTGGGTGGGTGGTGACGCAGTGTGTGCCTTGCAGGGAGGGAAGCCCTGAGACCCTGCCTTCTGGGGATGTTCAGTTAGTGTCGCCCCTGCTCTGCATAGTGGTCCCTGGTGTTGGGCCGCTGGTAACAGGCCCTGACATCACAGCTTCAACACATGGGGGTTTGTCTCAGCAACAAGGGGTCCTGAGCTCCTGCCAATGACAGGCGCTCCCTGTGTCCTACACCCTCCTTGGTGTGTGGCCTTTGTCATCGTGGTCACAAATGGCTGTCACACTTCCAACCAGCAGGATCAAGGCAGCAGAGACTTTCTATTTAGCTGTAAAGGGAAACCCTCCCCAGCAGCCTTCCACCTGAGTCTGGCCAGAATCCGTTGGCACAGCCTCCCCGGCTGCAGGAGAGACTGGGTAATGAGGCTGGCCAGCAGCCATGCACAAAATTCCAGGTCTGTTTTAGAAGGATGAGGTGGGAGAATGGCTTTGGGGCATGCATGAAGCAGGGCTCCCGCCACTGCACAGCACCCACAGAAAAGCAGAAGACACAGGTAAACTTCTAGAAGGTAAGATTGGCGGCCCGGGAGCGTATGGAGTGCTTCCACTTGTGTTTCGGCAAAGCCGCGACTCGATGCTTCTGTACCCCTGGGGGTACATATAAAGGTGCACGGATATTTTAAATATTTTTTTATTTATTCATGAGAGACAGAGTGTGTGTGTGTGAGAGAGAGAGAGAGAGGCAGAGACACAGGCAGAGGGAGAAGCAGGCTCCATGCAGGGAGCCCGACGTGGGACTTGATCCCAGGTCTCCAGGATCAGGCCCTGGGCTGAAGGCAGGCGCTAAAACCGCTGAGCCACCCGGGCTGCCCCTGCACGGATATTTTAGATTGGGTTGGGCTTTTTTAATTTGTGGGAATTTAAATTTTTCTCCAAATTTTTATTTAAATTCTGGTTTTTGTGGGGGGGGTTTTGTTTTTTTTTTTTTTTTTTTGGTGGGAATTTTAAAATCTTTTTGAACTCACAGTAGTCCCAACACTCTGTGTGTTCACAAGGTGTTACGATCAGTAAGATGAACGGGCTGCGGCGTGGCACCAGTTTTGCTGCCAGAAGTCTCGTGTGGCCCAGGGTGACTCAGGCTCTGGGCCTCAATTTTCTAAGATGGGGAGAGCCCAATTTTCCCTTTAGGTCAAAAACCAACTGGGATCAAAATGACCCTGAAGAGGTGTCACGGAATTAATTTCTTTGTCGTGACTAAACGCCGTTGGCCCCTGCTGGCAGTAGTGGCAGCTGAGGGGCACTCAGGATGTCCCCTGGACTCCCGGTGGGGGCTGAGTGCCTGTCCTGCAAGTCCTCCTTGAGGGCTGCAGATGCGGACTGCAGGGAAAGCCTTGTTCCTCTGCACGTGCGTGTCCTGTCTGCAGGGCCCGTGAGCGGGGAGAGCTGAGTACATCTGGTCTGTTCCTTTTCCTTGACAGACACAACCAAGTACCTCCCGATCAGCAGAGTTGAGAGCCGGCCTGTGTTGAAACAGGAGGTTAGGGATCCCTGGGTGGCGCAGCGGTTTGGCGCCTGCCTTTGGCCCAGGGCGCGATCCTGGAGACCCAGGATCGAATCCCACATCGGGCTCCCAGTGCATAGAGCCTGCTCCTCCTTCTGCCTGTGTCTCTGCCTCTCTCTCTCTCTCTCTCTCTCTCTCTGTGACTATCATAAATAAATAAAAATTAAAAAAAAAAAAAAAACATTAAAAAAAATTAAATGTTTAAAAAAAAAAAAAGAAACAGGAGGTTGGAAGGTGCCCTTGGCATCCTGCCTGTGACAGCGCTGCTTGCTCTGGGGGCTGTGCTCGGGTCCGTGGGGCTGCGCCAGGGCAGCGGTCTGCACACCAGAGAGTCCTGTGCTGTCCCCCATTTTCCAGGAAAAGGCAGGTTTCTGTAGCAGAGGGATTGGTTTCAGGAGTGTTTTTGAGAAATAGTCCCCCTTTTGAATAAGCCCATCTCTGCCTCTGTCAGCTCTTTGTTCAGTTACAGAGCAGGGGTGCTTGTAGGGGTGGTCGGGGTTTAACACTGGTCCTCCTTTCCACGCTTTCTGTCCCCTCTGCTGAAAGCCAGCAAAAGCAGCTCAGCAAAGTCGGTGGAAATTATGCACTCAGTGGAGGCCCCGCCTGCCCTCGGCCCGCAGTGGCTCAGGGGGTGTCGTCCCAGGCCAAAGTGGTCTAAGCAGGAGAGTTGTTGGGTGCCGGGCCGAGGGACTGAGCCCCTGGGCAGAGAAGGAGACGCTGGTGGGCTGAGTTCTCTGCTGTTTATTTCAAGAGAAAGTGGGTCCTTTATCACTGTCTCTTTCAGACCAAACCAGAAACCCAGATTGCTGATTCAGGAACAGTTGGCAAATCATTTTTGTAATGTAAATACGGCTGGTGGTCATTTTCAGAGATCTGAATGAGGTCCTTTGAGGGAACCTTCTCTCCCCGCACAGGGCTCCTTTGCTCACCGGCTCTCAAGCAGTCACCTTAAACTTGTCGGAACGGGTAGCGGTGGTGCAGGGTCCCGGCGGCCCATCTGCTGCTGCTCATGGCCGGTGCACCCTTGTCTGTCCAGGTTGGAGCTGGGGACCTGGATGGCTTCCAGGCAGACACGGAGGAGGAGGAAGAGGAGGACGGCGACTCTGTGATCCTGGACATCTCGGATGTTGGGGGTGAGAAGGGCCCCCACACTCCTCTTTCACCAGCCTGGCAGGAAAGGAAGAATGCACGCCCTCTCATTCCCATACACCACCTGTCTGTAAACTGAGGGGCTGAGTCAAGAGACCTCAGGAGGCGCTGTGCGGGCTGGCCAGGTGTAGGCAGGGGGATCTGGTCCAGGGTCTGCAAGATCTGACTTGTCTGAAAGCTGCCGTGTGCACCCCAGGACGACTGCGGTAGCCATAGCAGAAATAGGTATGGTAACGCCGGCAGCTGGGTGCTGACCACAGCGTGGCGCCGTTCTGGAGGCCTCCCAGAGACCCCGCAGGACTGCGCCTGCAGTGCCAACCCATGGGCTGAGTCCTGGGAGGGGAGCGGTACAGTCCTGGAGTGGCCTCGACTGTAGATGGGCCTCAGGGAGACCTGAAGGAGGGGGAGGGGAGCGGAGTGGGTGGTGAGGGGGGCCAGCATTTGGCTCTTCCCAGGTGAGCTCAGGAGGGGACAGGGTCTGAGGGCTGGGAGCAAGTAGCTGTCGGAAGGGGGAGCTGTGGGGGCAGGGACTCAGGCCCCTACCAGGTCTAGGGGTACAGCCAGCTAAAGCCCCCTCCCTCTCTTGCCTTGCAGAGGCCCAGGCCCCATGTGGAACCACTTCTGGAACTGGGGGGTCCGTGGGAATGGACACCAGTGAGAGCCCCCTGCCTGCCAGCTCGCTCGGCCCCTGCTGAGTGCCCCGCTGGCCCGGTGTATGTATGTAGAATGGTTAGGGCATTCACAAACGCCTCTTGGATACTTGAAAGTCCTATGAGTCCTGTGTAAAGAGCACTTTGTCCTGCTTCGCAGACCTCCCTGGAGGTCTGGAAAGTTTTATATAGGATGTTTGATTTGTTCCTTTTAATACTTGTAAAAATCCCCCCCCCCCAAAGCTGCATATTAATCTTCCTTTTAATAAAGCATTATTGCGATGTGAGGACCTGTGCGGGGACAGCCCGGTTGCGCCTGCGGGCCCCCAAGCAGGTGCTGTGATGAGATGCTTGTAAATGAGTTGGAGCCCCCTGCGGCTCTAGACCTGATGTGGGTGTGTATAAACTTACTGTCCAGCCCTGACCCGGTGCATCTGTTGTCTTTTCTAATGTCGTTTCTCGAGAGTGGGTATGTTCCATCACCTGGGGCCGGGCCCCCGCTCTGTGCTGTGCTGGTGGGTGTGCACCCCCTACCCCGTGCGTGGTCTGTCCTTGTAGAAAGGGTTACCCCTTGCAAAAGCACCATCCCAGTCCTTTGCTGTGAAATCCTCAACCGCTATGCTGTCCTCGTTCCAGGTGCAGCTTCCAGAAAGTGCTTCTGCTGGTCTGTCCCTCCTGCCCACCTGTTAGGGAACTATGGCTCCGGGCTGACATCTGGCTTGGGCCACACCTGTGCCTGAAGCAGCCCTGTGTTGGGGCTGTGATAGGCCCCGCAGTAGAAGCCTGGAGCGGGGGGCGGGGTGGTGGTGGCAGGTTTTGGTAGAGCTCCTGGACTCCTGGCCGCTCTGTCGAGTTCTGTTCCTGCTGCCCCCGCGGAAAGGGGCACCTGCCATGTCAGTGTTCAGCATCCACCGGATTCAACTGAGACAGGGTGAGCCACCCCACCCTCAGGACACTGGAAGGCCAGGACCCTGATCCTCCTCCAAGGGCTCCACGCCTCCCACCCCGCTGGGTGAAGGCCCTGGCCAGGCTCCCTGCTGGAGTCCCTGAGTGCAGGGACTACCCCAGTCAGTCAAGTCCCCTGAAACTCGTTTGAGTTGGCCACCTGACAACTTGGAAGTCAATTCCAAGTCACCGGTGGGGAGGAGACCGAGGAGGGGGCAGCAGAGCTGTGGGGAAGCTAAGGCACATGCAGGGGCTACTTGCCGGCCAGGGGCCTACGGGGGCATTTTTGGTTTGGAAATCACATTGGGGCCTCAAAGCTTCAAGTCTGTCCATCACCGAGCTGGTGGCGGCCAGAGAAGCAGCCCCCATAGGCCTCTGTGCAGGGAGGAGAGTGTCTGGAAGGGGCTGGGGTCAGGGCCGGCTTGGAGTGGGGGATGGTCTAGGTGAGCGGTTAGCTCCCCTTGGGGTGTGACCAGGGGCAGGGCCTCTTGTGCTCCAGACTCCGCCTCTTGTGCCCCAGACTCCGCTTCCCTGCCTACTCGTTTCCTGTGGCTGCTGGAACACATCACCACTTACTTGGCTTGAAGCCAAACTTGTTTTTACGGTTCTGGGAGTGAAAAGTTGACATGAGGCTCACAGGTTAGAAGCCGGGGGGGGCTGGGCCTGGGCGGCTCAGCCATTGAGCTGCTGCCTGTGACCCCCAGGGTCCCGGGATCGAATCCCGCATCAAGCTCCCTGCATGGACTGCATGGAGCCGGCTTCTCCCTCTGCCTCTCTCTCTCATGAATCAGTAAAATCTTTTAAAAAAAAAAAAAAAAAAAACCAGAGTGGGGTGCCTGGGAGGTTCTGCTAAGCGTTGCCTCAGGCTCAGCTCAGGCCCTGGAATTGAGCTCCTGTGGGGCTCCCTGCTCAGTGGGGAGTCTGCTCCCTCTGCCCCTCCGCAGCCTGTGCTCTCATACTCTCAGATAAATCTTTAAAAAAACAAAACCAAACCAAACCAGCGCGGGCAGGGCCAGTTCCCTTTAGAAGCCCTGGGGGACAGCCACGGGCCTGCCTCTTACAGCTGCCCGTGGCCGGGAGGCCTTGCGGTCCCTCCACCTCACACCTACTTGGTGTCTTCCATCTCCTCTGCCTCCATCCCCTCCCTTCAGATGCTAGGACCCCGTGGTGATGTCACACGCACAGCTCCTTTACAGTCACATAGTTGCCACCACAGGGACAGGGCTGAGACCGCACCACCCACGGGGCCCTTGCCGCACAGTAGCACAGTAAGATGACCGAGAACAGGGCCTGGAAGAGGCCCCTGGGCAGCCGGTGCTTGGCAGGTACCCACCTGGCCCCGTCCCCCAGGAGCCACACAGGCCCCCCGTGGGGCAGCTCGGCAGCCATGGCCCCCACCCTGCGTGGCACAGCCTTAATTCAGCACCAGGAGACTCGTCAAATGTCCTGTTTATTCAGATTCAGTTATCACAGAACCGTGTCCTGATAGGCCCTACATCTATCTCCCTCCGCTGTCACTGTCTCCAGCAACCCCGTGGCTCAGCATCAGGGCCAGGGTGGCCACCTGGCCCACGCGGCAGGCCCACTCTCCCTCCTGGGGGCTCATCAGGTGGCTGTGGCGGGCTTGCACCCAGGGGGATGACGGCAGCGGCCCCCCGGGAGCCCTCTCCAGGCAGCGGCGCCAGGCACAGGTCTCGGCCATGCTCCTCCCCGGTGCCCGCAGTGCTCTGTGCACCCACCAGGGCAGGCAGTTCTGCGGGAGGGGGACTTCCGGGGGGGCGGGGAGGAAGCAGGAGAGCATGAGACAGACCCACGCGGGCTAAAGCCAACCCTGCTTTTATTTCATGAGAGCTTCTCGATGGTCGCCAGGAGCTCCGGTTTCAGAATAGATGAGTTGGGTTCGGCCCCAGCCGCCCTGATGTCGTCCAGCACAGCTGCGTCCCACGAGAAGGTCAGGAGGGCCGAGGGCACCTGGGGTGGGGCGACAAGCCTCAGTCTCCCTCTAGCCTCGGTGATGGAGCTCGCCTCTCCACGCTCAGGCCCTCGTGCTGGAGTCGGGGCCACACTCGCCCAGGCGGCTCCCTGCCAGTGACGGCAGCCGCCACAGCCTGTTCCCGCAGGCTCAGGCACCGGGCACCTGGCGGGACTCCCGCGTCCTCCCAGGGCGTCCCTCATCCCCCATCTGCCGCGGTTCTGCCCTCCAGAGAACTCCGGGTCGATAGGTGGGAAGCAGGCACAGGCACGTCATTTGGGGGGACGCTGCCCGAACAGGGGAAGGTGGGACTGGAACCCAGGACCCCGGCCCCCTGCTCTTACAGCGCACAGTGCTGAGAGTGGCCGCCCTGGGAGCCCGTCACTCACCAGCCCGCACTCGTTGAAGGCCAGGCTGTCCTCCTCCGACAACTTCTGCCCCCCCGAGGCCAGCAGGTCGAAAGGCAGCCAGTCGCTCTGCAAGGCCTCCCGCACGAAGGCGTACAGTGCTCCCACCCGCTCCCGGGCGTAGAAGGTCCCTGGGTGGGCGGCACGGTCAGTGGGGCTACAGTCCACAGAGCACCCACTCCCAGGGAAGCCCCCCGGAGCCTCCCCACCACAGCACCGGCCCCCACGGGCACCCACCCTGGAGGAGGCAGCCGTCGGGGAGGCGGACGCGCAGCAGCGTGTAGGTGTACTTGCGCAGCTCTCTCTGCTCCTCCCTCTCCCGCATGGCCTTGGTTCGCAGCACGCTCAGCCGCTCCACGGCCTCGGACCGGAGCCTCTGTTCCCGCTTGATCTCTTCCGCCGTGAGGTTAAAGAAGTCCCCGGGCAGGTCAAACTGGGAGGCCATGGGCGAGGGCCGGAAGACCCGACGCTGGCGGGCCAGTGTGGCCCGCACGGGCTCGGCGACCAGCAGCTGATCCTTGTGTCTCTGCAGGCTCTGGGGTTCGGCCACCGCGGCCTCACTCAGCACGTAGAACTCCTCTGGGCCCTCTGGGGTGCGCACAGATGTCACTCTGCTGCCGCAGGGACAGCCCCCACCCCCTCCCAGCAAAGCCAAGACCCTGCTCTGCCTCCCTTACCCTGATCGGGAACCGGAAGCAGTGCCTTCTGGAAGCCAATGGCCTCAAAAAACTCGTGGGTCCCTTCCAGGCAGTTAATGCGCTCCTGGGAGTGGAGCCAGAGGTCACATAAGGGCCTGGGGCCTCCGGAGGCCACTGGCCTCGCTGCCCACCCTGCCCAGCTCAGGCTTCCCTGTCTTGGAGCCACTGCTAGCGGGGTGAACCCGCTGAAGCCGTCTCCAGACCTGAGCACGAACATGCTCGCCTCCACCAGCTGCTCGCAGAGGGCACGGGACCCCCGAGGTCAACCACCAGGTGAAGGAGGAAACTGAAGAGCCAAAGGGCAAGCAAGAGAAGGGTCCCAGAGGTGGGGGAGACAGGCGGCGTGTGACCCTGGAGGCAGGAAGGGGCCAGGTGGCATCCACAGCCACCAGGAGACGCCAGGCGCCCTGCCAGTGGTACATGCGCCAGGGCGGGACCAGGAGATTTCTCCACAGGAACCACAAGTCTGTGTTTGCAGAAGAAATCTCACCAGTGCCGACGACGTCTTCCCCACTAATTGAAATCAAAGTCAAGGTGCGCCAGTGATGGCGGGCAGTGTGGACAAAATACTTTATGCACGACCTGTGTTCACAAAGCCCTGGCTCCCCGGCTGCCACCTGCCGCCCACCTCCAGCTGGCCGCCGGCGGGCCACCTAGCTGCTTCCACCCTCGCTGGGGCCGGGCGCGCACAGGCCCTGAGGGACTGAAGCCACCACGGTGGCAGCCTCACCTGGAACACTTTGTTCTGCAGCTTGATCTTCCTATATTTCTCCTCCTCTGGGTGCAGGCAGATGTTGTCCAGGTACCTGGGTGGCGTTGGCGGAACAGGGAGCAGCAACTGAGAGTCATACCCGGCCTTGTGGTGGGAGTGACCCCAGAGGGGTGCCGTTGCACCTTGGCCACCCCTTGCAGCCCCTCCCCACCACCGCTTCTGGGTGCTGACAGCTCCCACTGCTGCCCCCGACACAGCCCACGGGGGACCGTCGTTGGGCCTCCTCCTTGGTCCAGCCTCCCCTTGAGAGCAGCAACACACAGTAATGGGGTGCAGCAGGTGCATCCAGAGAAACGGACCATAGAGTCTATGGGTCCCCAGGGGTGAGGGGGCTGGAGGAACACGGACTTCCTGGCATTCCGTCCTGCCCCAGGCCTGCTCGAATAGGTGAGAGTGGGTGCTACCCGGCCCCCTTCACACGTTGCTATGATGATCCCCAAGGAAAGCCAGGGCTGGGACCCCCCCAATTTGGTAAACCCCCTTCGTTTTACAGACAGGTAAACTGAGGCCCTGAGAGGCCAAGCCCCTTTCCTGAGGGCTTGGGGAGTGCCGGGTGGGGCCTGGCTGCACTCCCAGTGCTGTGCGCCTTCCAGGCACCCCCAGCAGGTTGTGGTGGAGGCCCCGGGTGCGGGGAGGGGTGGAGAGGGACACCCTGGTGGGAGGGCAGCCGCATGCTCACTTGGCAATGGTGTCCACACCCAGCTTCACCTTGTCCCGGTCTCTGTTGAACGTGTGGATCTTCATGATGGAAGCAGCCACTGGGTCAGTGGAGAAGTGCTGGCGGGAGGGACAGAAATGCATCAGGCATCCCCTCCCTCCTCCCAGCAGCCCGGTCTCACTACTCAGGTGACACAGGTGACAACAGTCAATCCAGTGGCAGGCCACGAGGGTTTCACTGAAATAAACTCAACTGTGCATTCTAGGCAAAGGAAGAGAAGAAGACCCCCTTCAGTGGCTCCAGCCTAGGCCTCACCCTGCCCTCCCCTCTAGGGAGGAGGGGGCATCACAGCCCAGATCATGCCACCTCCGGTACTCCACCTGACAGACCTTTGCCAGCCCAGTTTTCCATTTCAGTTGCCAGGGTGGGACAGGAGGGGACACAGACGTAGAATGGCTGAGAAAACAGGTCTGCAGAGGACAGGTGGACACACAGCAGTAAGAGGGGGGATATTCTCAGGACGTGGCCGGGCCCGAGTGACCACCCCAGCCTCCTCGGAACCACTGCAGACCCCACCCCCACCCCCCAGGGAAGAGCAGCTGCTCTTCACAGGACATAGGACAAAGGAGCAGAATGTCCAGAAAGGAGGCAAATCCATAGGAGAATCTACTTTGTGATAAAGATAGATTTTGCAGCTAGGACCAAAAAGCAGATTTTCAATAAAAGGAGGGGGGGGGGGGGGGGGAGAGGGGTGAGGTTGGGTAGCTATTAGGGGAAAAAACACTGGGCAGCCCGGGTGGCTCAGCAGTCTGGTGCCTGCCTTCAGCCCAGGGCGTGATCCCGGAGTCCTGGGATCGAGTCCTATGTCGGGTTCCCCGCAAGGAGCCTGTTTCTCCCTCTGTCTGTGTCTGTTCCTCTGTGTATGTGTGTGTCTCATAAATAAATAAAATCTTTAAAACAAAACAAAACAAAGTTTTAAACTTTAAACAAAAACCAAAACAGAAAAACACTAGAAAAACTATGGAAAAGGGACACCTCGGTGGCTCCGTGGTTGAGCGTCTGTGTTTGGCTCAGGTCGTGACCCTGGGGTCCTGGGATGAAGTCCACATCCGGCGCCCTGCAAGGAACCTGCCTCTCCCTCTCTCTGCCCGTGTCTCTGCCTCTCTCATGAATAAATAAAATCTTAAAAAAGCAAAAACAAAAACAAAAAAAACCAGAAGAATCATCTTAATCGTAAAGTGGGGAAGACATTTCTAAGTGTGCCACAAAACGCAGAAGCCCCAGGACCAACACATTTAATTACAAAGATCAAACACTTCTACGTGGGGAAGCAACCACAAATGCAATCAAAAAGTAAAAAATGAAAAGAAAATATTCACAGTTCATGTTATAGGTAAGAGAACAGTTTCCCTAACCTGTAAAGGGCACCTACAAATCAAATTCAGAAAAAGTCCAGGGGCCCTGGGTGGCTCAGTTGGTTGTGTCCAACTGTTTAGTCTCAGCTTAGGTCTTGATCTCAGGGTTGCGAGTTCAAGCCCTGTGCTGGGCTCCACACTGGGCATGGGGCCTACTTAAAAAAAAAAACAACTCCCAACAGAAAAATGAGCAAACGATGCATTCTCCTATGAAAACACGGCCAAGGGGATCCCTTGGTGGCTCAGCGGTTTAGCGCCTGCCTTTGGCCCAGGGCGCGATCCTGGAGTCCCGGGATCGAGTCCCACATCGGGCTCCCGGCATGGAGCCTGCTTCTCCCTCCTCCTGTGTCTCTGCCTCTCTCTCTATGTCTATCATAAATCTTTAAAAAAAAAAAGAAAGAAAAAGAAAACACGGCCAATCTGAGCCAAAATGTAGGAAATGCACATTAAAACTATTCCGCGATGTTTTCACCTATTGATTCGGGCAGGGAGAAAGAGTCTGCACACCCGCAGTGACACAGGTGCTTTGTGAGGCGCTGCTGGAGGAGCGGGATGGGGACAGCTGCCACGGGAGGCTCGGCTTTAAAAAAAAAATTTTTTTTTAAAGATTTTATTTATTCATGAGACACACCCCCCCACACACACACACACCTCCTTCCTCCGGGGCTCCCTCCCCGGGACCTGGCCCACAGCTCCAAGCAATGAGCAGCCAAGGCTCCATCACCCAACTGTTCTCCATGTGCTCCTCAGCAAGGGGCCGGCCAGAGCCACACGGCTACAGGACTCAGGTGAGGTACTAGCAAGAATGCACAGCTTCCCCTCAGATGGTTCAGAAAAAAACTAGAAAGGGGCAATAGAGTACTGGGGAAAATCCTTAACACCTGGGACCTCGGGGAAGGGCGACAGGCGTCCCCATCCTCAGTCCTCGGTCACGTGACTATGCTTAGCTCCTCAGCAAGAGAGCAGTAAGGAGGCAGATGGAAAATTAAGGCTGCTACTGGGGGGCCCTAAAGCAGGGAGATTAGCCTGGATCATCCTGGTTGGCCACGTGTAACGTCCAGGTCCCTTCAAGGGGAAGAGAAGAGAGGTAGAGACGGGGCCTGGCCTCGCTGGCTCTGAGGACAGAGGCAGACACCACGGACGGCCTGGACGCTGGACACGGCCAGGCCGCGCACTCCGCCCTGGAGCATCCGGAAGGAACTCGGTCCTGCTGCCACCTTGATTTTGGCCCAGGGTGACCTGTGGCGCGCCCCTAGCTTCCAGGACTGTGAGGAATGGGTGCTGCTCAAAGCCACCAGCTTTGTCACAGTTATGCCGGTGACAGGAAACTTGTACCCTGGGTGAAGGGGGCTCAGGGGTTCGACAGCTCTGTGTATATGGAACCTCTCTCTGAAAAGGGTTGGAAATCACTTAGACTGGTGGCCTCCAGGCAGGGAAGCCTCCAGACAGGTGGCTCTTGCCCACCCACCCTGGCACACTGAATCTCAGACCTGCCCAATACTGCCTCTTCAGAGACAGGAACACACACCATCCACGCAGGCGGCGGCGTCACCAGGGACCTGTGCCACCAGCTCTCTGAAGCGGCTCTGGAACCATGGGGGGCCGGGGGGAGCAGGGGGGCAGGACACGGGCGGGCACTCACCGAGAGGATGGCCTCTTTGATGTGGGCGTCCCGCTGGTCCTTCCTGAGCGTGGCCCCTGTGAGCGGGCACGTGAAGCACACCCCGGGCACGGCCAGGTGGGCTGATCCCTCCTCTCTGGGCTCAGGCACCTGGGGGGATGGGGGTGCAGGCTCGGAGTCTGACTGTGGACAGAGGCCGGCTCGAGCCACAGCCCAGGGACACCGGGCCCCGCACCCAAGCCCCTCCGAGCCCGCCTTCTGCTCCATAAAACTGCTCTGCGGGGCCAGCTCAGAACTGAAAGAGGTGGGAACAGAAAGCACGTGGCAGCTTTGGACAAGGAGCTCGTGGGGGAGGGGGGGCGAGACTCATCGTGCCCTAGATGAGCCCAGACCGCTCTCTGGACCTCGGTCCCTACGCCCTGTTCAGGGCCTCTCCCACTTAAACCTCAGTGAGACCTCAAGGGTCAGGCTGCTCAGGTCCTTTCTGCCACGCTGGCCTTTAAAGTCCACCTCCCCCAGCAAGGCCTCCCTGATTACACCAGTCTCCGAAGAGCCCTCCTACCTCCCCGGAAAGTGGCTGAGGGCAGGAGTCAGTACCACTTCAACCGCAGCCTGCCTCCACCGTTCCAGGCAGGGTTCCCCACGCTGCCTTTGTGCGCAAGGCCAGACCTCTACCCACCCCGGCACCGTGAGCTTACAGCCCCGGGCTGGGCACCCGACTGGTAACGAGGAGATGACCGACCAGACCCTGCTCCGGGATGCCCCTCGGGTGCCCTGCTGCCACGCGGAGGTTTTTACCATGTTGGTGCCAGGGGCCTCTGTGCTCCCACTGACAGTTGCTTCAGCTCGAAGTTCCTTTCTCACTGGAAACAGGGCAGAGACGGGCGGGTTGTCGGCTCGGCTCTGTCCCCAGGCACCCCCACCCTCCCCTGAGACGGAAGTGGGCCAAGTTCTAGTCCTTCCCCCTCAGGGTCCCCCTGCCTGAGCCTCTCCCAGCCGCCCCTAGGCTTCACCTGACCGGCTGATGGCAACCCCGTCCCAGCTCCCTTCCCCCCTCTTCAAGCTGCCAGACCCCAGAGCCCTGGCACCTCCCGCTCTCACAGCGTGAGACTTCCAAGCCTCCAGAGCTGCTAGTCATGTAATCACTTGCACCGGGGGCCAAGCACAGGCCTCGCTCCACCTCCCTGCCCCGCCTGGGAGGACGCCACAGCTCACCCTGGTTCCTGATGGACTCCTGAGACGTGGGGCCCCGGGCCTTGGGCTGCTTTTGTTCAAGCCGGGCCAGGGCTGCTGCGGCTGCCATCTGGGCCTCATTGGTGGGTCCCTGGCGGGGCTGCCGCACTGCTGGCTGGTTGGGTTTTTCTTTGGGGGCTCTCTCCCTGGGGAGAGACAGAGGGAGAGGTGACAGGGGGTCAGCCAGAAGCGCTTCTGTCCCTCTCCCACTCCTGCCCCATTGGACAGACCATCCCTCTTTCCCAGGGGCCACCCGCGGCCACTAAAAGGTTCTAACAGAGGAGCCCCCGCGGCCCCATGGCAGTCCTGCTCCCAGCTCTGCCCCTCAGGGCACGTCCTGCGTGGGCGAGGCCTTGGGTCATAGCGGCCCCCCACATGGGCAGCCTGGTGCAGCATGTGAGCAGACGCCCCATCGCCTGCAGAAACCTATGAGACTCAAAGACGTCACCCCTCTCCTGGCTTCCCCTCCTGAGTGAGAGCAGCCCTTCCAGGCCAGGACAGCCAGGCGCACGGGCCATGTGCCCAGGACTGTGCCAGGCCGCACGGTCACACCTGGGAAACAAGCTCGGGCTGCGTGTTCCCGGGTGCACTCAACGCAGAAACGACCTGCCTCCCCTGCGGGAAGTCCTCCCTCACACCCTGCTGAGTCACCTGCCTCTCCTCCTTCCCTCCAGACCTCTCCCGACCCCACAACTTGGAATTACCTGTATTACACCCGCAGAGCTTTCTGATTAGCCAAGGCTCTGGCTTCGTGGCCTCACCCCTCCTGCTCTGCTCAGACACACAAGTGGCCGCCTTTCATGTCCCAAGGCCTCTGGGACCTGCTTCCTGCCCATCCCTGCCCCTCTGCCCTCAGCTGACTACCTCGGGTTGCAGAAAAGATGAATCCCGTAGCCCCACCCTAGCCCCATGTGACATTTACTTCTATAAAAACACCATTTTTAAGACACCTCACCTGCCATCCCAGGCTCCCCTGGGCAGCCACGGGAAGCCTTCTAAAACCTAAGCCCAAGCTTGTCGCTCCTGCACCAAGCCCTTCCACCACTTGCCCGACATAATCCTGAGGCCCCCTTCACAACCTGCCCGTTCCCCGCCTTCACACCTCTCCATCTACGTTGCTTTCCCGCTGTTGCTCCCACAGGCCCAACTGGGTCCAACCACAGGGCCTTTGCACATTCTGCACCTTCTGCCCAGAATGTTCTGTCTGCATGTAAGATGAGGAAGGAGGTCTGGGAGCTGCTGGGGCTGCTTCAGGGTGTGTGTGTAAAAGGAGACTGATTTCCACATGGCTGAACCTCACCTCCTCCAGCTCTCGGCTCAGATGTCTCCTTCCCAGAGAGGTGTTCTGGGATGCCCTAACAGTCCCCAACCTCATTTGCTGTCCCCTGACCCGGCTTATGTTTCTTCCCGGCCCTGAGTACCACGTGATCTCTCACCACATGTGCACTGGTTTATCTGTCTATCTCTCCCCACTGGAAGGCGAGCCCTGAGACCGACACCCGAGACACCCATGACAGTCCTTGTCACACACTCAGCCCCAGGCCTGCCCCAAGTGTGTCACAGAAACCTGGATCTCCACGCTACCTCCCTTTTCTCTCCTCCCAGGCCTCCTGGTGGACACAGCCATTGTCCCCGCGGCCCCCCCTTCCTGGAAGGCTCAATCCCAGCTCCGCCAGCCGCCCCTCCCTCCTCTACTTGCTGAACGGCCGAGTGGACCCCCTCGTCTGGTCCATTCCCCCTCTGATCCCCCCCGGCCCTCTCTTAGGCTGCCCTCCTCTCTCCCAGGACCTGACGCAGTCCACCGGGCCTCCCTCCCCGACTCAGGAACCTGGCCCTCATGGGGCTCCTTCTTCCCAGTCCCAGGAACCCTGGATCCCCATGACGGATGCCCTGATGTCATGCACCCACTCTCCCTCACCCACCCCCGCTGCCCCACGATTCCCCTGCCGCCCTGCCTCTCCTGCATACCCCTCACAGCCTCCCTCTCCACCACTTCCCGTCCTAGACCCCACTCAGTCCCCAGGGCCCCCATCCCTGAACACCCCCTTTGCTCGTGCCACCCCCAGAGGAGCTTCCTTCCCAGCCCACCGGGGCCGCCTCCGACGGCCCCTGCTCCAGCTCCACCGGCTCCCGCCCACCGAGTCTCCAGACTGGCCCCAGGCCCTTTCCTTCCGTCCACAGAGGCCTGCGCGTGTACTCCCCCGACCTTCCCTCTTTCCGTCGGCCTCAGGACCTCCCTCCTGACTCAGCCTTCGCCCACAAGGTCCCCATGTCCCCCGGCACGAGCTCCCCACCTCCACCAGCCGGCCTCCGCGTCCCTCCCCGACCTTCCTAAACCGCTCGGACCCCCGCTCCTCGCCCCGCCGAGACCTCTTCCAACACCGCCTCGGGCTCCCCGGCCGAACCACACTCACCCCGTCCTCCCTCCACCACTGGGGCCGGGCCGCTACCGCCGCGGACGCTACGCCTCTGCACCTTCACGACCCCAACTGCGACCTCCGAGCCCTCGGGTTCCCCCGAATCTAGGCGATGCCCCTCAGGGCCCTCCCCGCCCACCTGCTGCCCTGCGGCCTCTCCGCGGACCCCCACCGCGCTCCCTGCAACCCCGCCCCCCGGCCCCCGCCAGCCCCGCCCCCTCGGGCCTCGCTCCCCGCCCCGCCCCCGGAGGCTACCCACCCCCCTCGCCCCCTCGCCCCCCGTGCCCCGCCCCCAGAGGTCTCCCACCCGCCCCTAGCCCCTTCTGGCCCCCCGCCCGTCCCTGCTCCCGGGCCTCTACACCCAGCACAGGTCACGCACCCCACGGACTCCGTGAGCTTCTGACCGGGCCCCGCGCTCTTGAACTTGATGTCAGCCTTGATCTCCTGGAAGAATTTCTTCATGGTGGCGGCGGGCCCGGCGGCGGGGGCCCCGGGGGGCGGGGGGCACAGGGCCCAGTCGGGTGGGGCCGGCGGGCGCGAACAACCGGAAAGAAAATACCTCGGGGCCGGAAGTCCCGCCTTCGCGCGGCCGCCCACGTGACAATCGGCCGGGCGTGCCTCTCTAGCTCTCCGCGCCTCGCTGGCCCGCGGCGGCCGCTCCGTACGCTCGCGGCGCGTCTCGGTGCTTCTTCCGGATACTCTGTTGCCAGGGGCGACGAGCGCGCTTCCCGCCCGAGGCTGCGCGGGCGCTGCTTGCACCGCGTTCTCCAAGGCGGCGATGGGAGAGGGTGGGACCGGGCCACCGAGCCTCGGCCTGCGTGGGGGCGTCGGGGCCGAGTGGAGCCGCGCCCGTGCCCGGCGCTGGGGTTCCCTCGGGCACACGCGCTGGGGGACGCGGCCCCGCGGGGCTTGGGCCGGGGCGCCCTGACGTCATCGTGGGGCCTCTGGGATTCCGGGAAAAATCCGGTGCAGCCCCAACTGACCCTGCGGAGCTTGGGTTCCCTGAAGCGCCCGCCTCGGAGGAGGATTGCGGGGCTCATGATGCCGTCAGAAAGCTTTCAATAAATGTCACCCGTTATAACGACTCATTTCCTATTTGGGAGTCGGCCTTGTTAGCAGCGGGGAGGGAAACCACTCCCTGACCTCGCAGACCTCGCGGCGTCGTCGACGGGTCAAGTCTGCGGCAGGGCAGGGCAGGTGGGGTTAGGTGCTCGAGGGAAAAGGTGGACGCAGGGAACGAGGCAAAAGGTTGGCAGGGCGGCCGCGAAATGCAGGGTGTCTGGGCATCAGATGCTATAAAGGGTCTTTAGCAGACTCATTTTTAGGAGAAGCACACCAGTAGCTGCGATTCATTTGGGTTTTGTTCTCTTTTCAATGCTTTCATCCATTTTCCCCACCGCCCTGCCCCAGGCAACCCACCCACCTGCTCTCCTTATGGATGAGCTCGCTGGGGTTCTTCATGTCCTCACTTTTGTTTCTGTTCCTCATATGAAAGAGATCCTATACTGTTTGCTTTTCTCTGACTTACTTCATTTATTGCCCTTGGGGTCCATTGATGTTGTCACAAATGGCAAGATTTCATTCTTTTCTTGGGTGAGCGATGTTCCGCTCTATTTCCACACTACCTCTTCTTTATCCATTCATCCATCGTGGGCGCTTGGGTTCTTTCCATAGTTGGCCATTGTGAACTGTGCTGCAATGAATGTGGGGGTGCGTGTATCTTTTCTAATGTTTTTGTTTTCAGGTACTCAGAAGTGTAATTTTTGAGTTACATTACTTCTATTTTTTTTAATATTTGAGAGATTTTATTTATCTAACAGAGAGATGGACAAGCGGACTCTGCACCAAGCTTGGAGCTGATGCAGGGCTCCATCCCACAGCCCTGAGATCATGTCCTGAGCCAAAACCAAGAGTCAGATGCTCAACTGACTGAGCCACTTAGGCACCCCTGATACTTCGGGTTTTAATATTTTAGGGGCCTTTATTTACACTGTTTTCCACGGTGGCTATAACAATTTACATTCCCACCAGCAGTGGATGAGGCTTCCTCTTCACATCCTCACCAACACTTGTTTGTTGTCTTGATAAGTCATTTTAGCAGGTGTCAGGTGAAAGTTTGTAGTTTCGATCTGCATTTTCTTTTTTTTTAAATTTTTTTTTATTTATTTATGATAGTCACAGAGAGATAGAGAGAGAGGCAGAGACACAGGCAGAGGGAGAAGCAGGCTCCATGCACCGGGAGCCCGACGTGGGATTCGATCCCAGGTCTCCAGGATCGCGCCCTGGGCCAAAGGCAGGTGCCAAACCGCTGCGCCACCCAGGGATCCCTCGATCTGCATTTTCTTAATGCACCTTGTTGATCACCTTTTCATGTACCTGTTGGCCATCTATATGTTTTCTTTGGAAAGATGTCTTCAGATGGAGGAAGGAGCCCTGAGCTAAGAAATGCAGGAAGCTTCTAGAAGCTGGAAAAGGGAAGGAAAGGGATTCTCTCCTAGAGCCTCCAGAAGGAGCACCATTTGGCCAACACATGGATTTTAGGTCAGTGAGACTCTCAAAAATGGAAAAGGTAAACTTGCATTATTTTAAGCCACTGAATTGTGGTAATTTCTTACATAAACAATAGATAAGGAAAGCAACCCCTAGACTGTGTGACCCTATTTCTTTATTTCTTAATAAGCTCTGATATTTCTTGCCAATTTATTATTTTTTTAAAGATTTATTTATTCATGATAGAGAGAGAGAGGCAGAGACACAGGGCAGAGGGAGAAGCAGACTCCATGCCGTGAGCCCGATGCAGGACTCGATCCCAGGTCTCCAGGATCACGCCCTGGGCCAAAGGCAGGCGCCGAACTGCTGAGCCACCCAGGGATCCCCTTCTTACCAATTTATAAGGGAGGTTGCAAAGTTCTAAACACACTGTCCGTAGTCCCACAACTTGCAGAGGGAAGATTCAAACCCAGGACCAGCAGATCTAATGATACTTAATTAAGTGCTTCACAAATCATAATGCACACTCGAGTCTCACGGAAAGCTTGTTTATTACTATTTTTTTTTTTTGAAAGCTTGTTTAAATGCACATTCTGATGCATAGGTCTTGAGGAGGCTATGATTTTGCATCCCCATCCTCTCTACCTCCCACCCTCGCACAAGAGTGCAGGAGGCTGTTTTAGGAGGACGAACTTCCCCTGGCACTGAGCAGGCTCATGACAGATGATTATGTTACCCCTACAGCTCAGATAGGGGGCAGCTCTTGGGTAAGTGGAATCCAACACCCTGGGGGGTTCCAACCCCTGGTACTACCCCTCTGTCTCAATTTCTTCATCTGGAATCAGGGCTGACAAATAACTGACATGGGAGTGAAATTAACTATGTGAAAAACATACCACATAATAGGGCTTGGGAGCACCTGGCTGGCTCAGACTGCGGGGCATGCAAATCTCCATCTCAGGGTAGCAACCTCTCGCCCCCCTCATTGGGGGTAGAGGTTATTTAATAAGAGGGGCGCCTGGGTGGCTCAGTCAGTTAAGCATCTGCCTTCAGACTGGATCAGGATCTCAGGGTCCTGGAATCCAGCCCTGCATGCTCAGTGAGGAGTCTGCTTCTCACTCTGCCCCTCCCCTGCTCACTTGCACATGCTCCCTCTCAAATAAATAAATAAATCTTAAAAAATTAAAAAAAAGAACATTTAGGGAAATAATTCAAAATGTTATTAAAGGTGCACTTGGGTGGCTCAGTTGGTTAAGCTTCTGCCTTCCGCTCAGGTCATGATCCCAGGGTCCTGGGATTGAGCCCCGTGTCTGGCTGGCTCCCTGATCGGCCAGGGAGCCTGCTTCTCTCTCTCCCTCTGCCACTCCCCCTGCTTGTTCTGTCAAATAAATAAAATTTTTTAAAAAGTTATTAAAATTAAAATGATAATGTGCCTGGAACATATTGACTGCTCAAGAAATGTTACTGAATTTTTAAAGACTTTATTTAAAAAATTTTTTTTATTAAAATTTTTTAAAGATTTTATTTATTCATGAGGGACACAGAGAGAGAGAGACAGAGACAGAGAGACAGCCAGAGGGAAAAGCAGACCCCACGCAGGGAGTGCGATATGGGACTCGATCCTGGGTCTCCAGGATCGCGCCCCAGGCTGAAGGCAGGTACCAAACCGCTGAGCCACCCAGGCTGGCCTATCTATTAAAGATTTTAATTAATCTTTATTTGAATTCATGACCCTGCGATCAAGAGTCATGTGCTCTAGGGACTGAGCCAGGCTGGTGCCCCTGAATGTTACTTATTATTGTTCTTGGCTAAGTGTGGAATAAATATTTCCTCATGATCAACCCCCAGTAAACTGGGACCAGGCCTGCAGCACACAGTAGGTGCTTAGGCTATCTGCTGGTGAGAGGGGGCTGTTGCAGTTCTGGGTGGCAGCGGTGGCATCCTCTCTAACTTGCCTGTTCTACCAGGTGCCAGACCCCATTTCTTAGGGAACAGGAAGTAACCTCACCTCCACAGGTGATGACTCACTGCTCAACTGTTGTCTTCACTGGCCTCCAGTCTGGCAGGAGGACATGGATCCTTTCCTGCCTCCGCCTGCCACTTTGGCGGGCCCTCCCCACCTTCTGGGATGGTGCTGGCCCCATCTTTCATCAAAACCTGATAATTTCCCAGCTGCTCAATGTAGCTCAGTGAGGTCTGGGCAGGAGGTCTGGTTTTCTGCACCAGTTCAAGGTCTGGGGGAAATGTGTGCACAGAACCAGGAGGGCTTTGGAAATGGGGATCCACAGAAGTGGCATTTGAGCCCTTGGACCTCATGTATGAACTCAGGCAAAGCATGCCCCCCCCCCCCCCCCCCCCAGCCAGGGCCTCAGGCCTCATCTCTGTATCTAATTCAGGCCCCTCCACACCATCTTCCTCACTCCTTGTTTGACTTCCACGCTTGTCCCCTGTGTGATTTGGCAAATATAAGGGCAGCCCGGGTGGCTCCACGGTTCAGCAGTTTAGCACCGCCTTCGGCCCAGGGCGTGATCCTGGAGACCTGGGATCAAGTTCCACGCCAGGCTCCCTGCATGGAGCCTGCTTCTCTCTCTGCCTGTGTCTCTGCCTCTCTCTCCCTCTGTATCTCTCGTGAATAAATAAAATCTTTTAAAAATTTTATATTTTTACTGTGGTAAAACACACACAACATAAAATGTACCATCTTAACCATCTCTAAGTGCACAACTCAGCGGCATAAGCACACTCACACCATCATGCATCCACCCCCATTATCCATCTCCAGAACCTTCCATCTCCCCACAGGGAAACCGTGTCCCCAGGAAGCATTGCCTTCCCCACCCCTGGCTCCCATCATGTCCTCTCTGTCTCAGTGGATGGGTCTCCCCTAGCGACCTCCTGGGAGTGGGGTCATTCAGGATTTGTGATTTGTGTCTGGCTTATTTCATTGAGGATAATGTCTTCAAGGTTCAGCCATGTTGTAGGATGTGTAGCAAGTAATTTTCTAGTCTAGGTATGTCACAAATATTCCATGAGACAAACAGAACATACACTGAAAAGGTATTTGTTGTGTGTCTGCAATTCAGATTCAACGAGGCCTTTGAATTATCTGAAAATTCTACCTCACAGCCCTTCTCAGCCTGAGAAATCATTGTTAGACACAGCTTCGTTGATATGATTTACATACCCGAAATTTCACTTATTTTAAGGATACAATGCAATGAATTTCATTATATATTTGCAAAGTAGTAAAACCATTACCACAATCTAGAATTTTCCATCACTCCAAAAAGAAACCTCATACCCCTTTGTATGAAATTATAAATTTAACTCTGGATTCCTACCCCTAACTCACGGTAACTGCTTTCTGCTTTGAAAGATTTTGCCTTTTTTTGACATTCCATCAAATGGCATATGGTGTTGGGAGAATATGTGACCTTTTGTCCGGCTCGTTTCACTGAGTATAATATTTTTGAGACTCATCCAGGTTGCAGTGCGTGTGTGTCAGCGCTTCTTTTCTTTTTATTGCTGAACGGTGTTACTTGAAAGGATATGGCACATTTGGTTTATCCATTCACCTGTCGATGGATACTTGGGTCTTTCCACTTTTTGGCTGTGTGAATCATGCTGGAATGAGTTTTAGTGTACAAGTTTTTGTAGGGAGTGTGTGTTCATTTCTCTGGGGTAGATATCCAGGGATGAAATCGGTTGGTCATGTGGGTAAGTCTATGTTTAACTTAAAAAAATATATATATATTTTGAGATCTATTTCATGTGCACAAGGATGTATCTTGAGGGCTCCCTGGGTGGCTCAGGGGTTTGGTGCCTGCCTTTGGCCCAGGGCATGATCCTGGAGTCCTGGGATCCAGTCCCATTTCGGGCTCCCTGCATGGAGCCTGCGTCTCCCTCTGCCTATGTTTCTGCACTCCCCCCTCTCTGTGTCTCTCATGAATAAATAAATAAAATCTTAAAAAAAAAAAAAAAGGATGTATCTTGAGACCAAAGTATTATCTTTGTGCCCTGTGATCAGATCTCTCCAAAGTTTTCCCAAGAAGCTAAAAATAAAAGCCAAATTTCTCACAAATGTCCACAAGGCCCTGGGATAGGTCCTCTGTGGACCCCTATCGCTTTCCCTGCCTGCCCCACTCACTTGCTCCATCCTCTCTAGCTTAGAGGCTTGCGTTTGCTATCCCCTCTGCCCTAAGTGCCCTCTCAGTATCCACTTTACTCTATTGGGCCAATCTTTATTTTTATTTTAAGATTTTATTTAGTTATTCATGAGGGACACATACACAGAGAGGCAGAGACAGAAAGAGAAGCAGGCTCCATGGAGGGAGCCGGATGTGGGACTCGATCCCGGGACCGTGGGATCACTCCCGGAGCCAAACGCAGACACTCAACCGCTGAGCCACCCAGGCATCCCTGGGACAATCTTTATTCACCCTGCATCTCCAGCAGAACTACATCCTCCAGAAAGCGCTCTCTGGTCCCTCCCCCCACTACCCCGCATTTTAAGCACTCTGCCTCTTCCTTCGAGTTCCTATCAAGGGTCCTCAATGCACAGAAAGGAACGGGGCAGGCTGAAGGCATCTAGTGCTCCCGGCATTTCGGAGGGCTTTAGGGCTGATGAAGTCACTTTTACGCCCCTCCAAGATTGGTACCATTACGAATCCCATTTTGCAGGTGGGTAGACTAAGGAAGGCACGGGGCTTAAGGAACGTGGCCACGCGGCGCACAACACGTTTTTTCTAAAGGTCTTACTCATTTATTAGAGAGAGAAAGCACAAGTAGGGAGGGGAGGGGGAAGCAGAATCCCCGCTAAGCAGGGAGACCGATTGGGGGCTCGATCCCAGGACCCCAAGATCATGACCTGAGCCGAAGGCATTGACTTAACCAACTGAGTCACCCAGGCTCCCCCACTTTTTTTTTTTTTGAATGAACATGCAAATCGAGCATCTTGAGGCCCTAGCACCGGTGCTCAAAACCCTTCCACGAGTCAAGCAGGGCAGCCTCGCGTCGCCGGGAGGCTGTTTATCCCAAGAACGCCCCGCGCCCCGCCCCTCTGCGGGCCCCGCCCCGTGCCCCGCCCCGAGCTCCGCCCCTCGGACCGGCAACGGCGCGTCCCTGTTTTGAGTTGAACCTCTGTCCCCTTACCCAATGGCGAAGAGCTGCTTAAGCCCCGCCTCCCGCGGTAGCCAATGGCCGCTCCCTACCTTGAGGCCTTCCCGAGGGGTGGCCAATGGTCTGCGGCTCTCCGTTGAGCCCCGGCTCCGCGGAGCGGGAGGCTTTCCGGGCCTCTCCCCCTTTGTGGATTAGGCCCCCTTCCAGTGGTAGCCAATGGCCGGCCTCCTGCTTAAAGGCCCTCCTTCTGCGGAGGTTCCTGGCCCGCCCCTCTGCCCCAAGCCCCGCCCCGGAGAAGCCTGGCGGCCCGCCTCAGCGCTCCCCGACAGCCTCCGTTTCCCTCCTCCCACCTTTCCCCTTTCACCTCCCATAACCTCCGCCCCGCTCCCATTAGGCCTCTGGGTCACGCCCCTTGGCTCCACCCGTTACCCAATCCCGTTAACTTGCTCTGCTCCAACCCCTCTTCTCATTGGTCCTCGTGCTCCTCTATCCCCGCACGTGGTCCTGAGCGACGGCGTCTCCCGCCCGTGACGGCCGGAGGGCGGGACTTCCGCAGACGCCCAGTCCAATAAGCACCCGCCGGCCCTCTGCCCAGGCGGCCGCCCCCCGCCCCCTCGGCGCCCCGCTCCCGCCCCCGGCTTCGCCTCCCGCTGCCGCCGCCGCAGCCGCTGCCGCCGCCGCCGCTGCCGCCGCCGCCGCCGCCGCTTCCTGCGGCCTGGGCCTCCCGCCGCCAGCATGCCGCATGCCTTCAAACCCGGGGACTTGGTGTTCGCCAAGATGAAGGGCTACCCGCACTGGCCCGCCCGGGTGAGGCCGCGCGGGAGATGGGCCAGGCAGGGGGGGTGGGGCAGTAGGGGCGCCGGGCGTGAGGGACCCGCGCAGCTGGGGTCCGGGGGGGGGCCCCGGGCTTGAAGGACCAGCGCAACGGGGTCTGGGGGCCTCCGGGCCTGGGGGAGCCCGCGCCGGGCGTCTGGGGGTCCCCGTCCCTGAGGGAATCTGCGCCGGGGGTCTGGGGGTCCCGGGGCCTGAAGGAAACCGCGCCGAGGTGGGGGTGGGGGGTCCCGGTGCCTGAGGGACCCGCGCCGGGGTGGGGGTGGGGGGTCTCGGGGCCTGAGGGACCCGCGCTGGGGTGGGGGGAGTCCCGGCGCCTGTGGGGACCCGCGCCGGGGTGGGGGGTCTCGGGGCCTGAGGGACCCGCGCCGGGGTAGGGGGAGTCCCGGTGCCTGTGGGGACCCGCGCTGGGGTGGGGGGTCCCGGGCCTGAGGGACCCGCGCCGGGGTAGGGGGTCCCGGGGCCTGAGGGACCCGCGCCGGGGTGGGGGTGGGGGGTCCCGGGGCCTGAGGGTCCCGCGCCGGGTTGGGGGGGTCCCGGGGCCTGAGGGGATCCGGGGTGGGGGTGGGGGGTCCCGGGGCTGAGGGTCCCGCGCCGGGGTGGGGGTTCCCAGTACCTGAGGGGATCCGCGCCGGGGTGGGGATGGGGGGTCCCGGCGCCTGTGGGGACCCGCGCCGGTGTGGGGGGAACTGAGGGACCAGCGCCGGGGTAGGGGGAGTCCCGGTGCCTGTGGGGACCCGCGCTGGGGTGGGGGGTCCCGGGGCCTGAGGGTCCCGCGCCGGGGTGGGGGTTCCCGGGGCCTGAGGGGATCCGCTCCGGGGTGGGGGCGGGGGGTCCCGGCGCCTGTGGGGACCCGCGCCGGGGTGGGGGGGACTGAGGGGCCCGCGCCGGGGTGGGGGGTCCCGGGGCCTGAGGGAATCTGCGCCGAGGTGGGGGTGGGGGTCCCGGGGCCTGGAGGACCCGTGCAGGGGTAGGGGTGTCCCGGGGCCTGAAGGAAACTGCGCCGGGATGGGGGGACTGAGGGACCCGCGCCGGGGTGGGGGTGGTCCCGGGGCCTGAGGGAAACTGTGCCGGGGTGGGCGGGTCCCGGGATCTGAGGGAAACCGCGCTGGGGGTCTGGGGTTCTAGGGGTCCCCGTGCCAGAGGAAGCCCGTGCGGGCAGTTTGGGGGTCCTGGAGCCTGAGGGAGCTTGCCTCCGGGATGTGGGGGCCATGGGGAGGCCCAGAGCCAAGGGAGGTGGGGTTTGAGGGACCTGGGGCCTGAGGGGGCAGGGTTCGAGTTTGAAAGAGCAGTCGGTGTGAGGGGAGCTGAGGAACATGGGGTTTAAGCAGAGGAATCGCGCTGACAGGAGGGGGGTGCCTCAGACTGAGGACCTGGTTGGGAGCGGGCTAGGGACAAGGGCTGAAGTAAGGGAGAAGGGTTGAGGGTGGAGCCTGTGGGGGCTGAGGGAGGCCAGGGCTGGAAATGAGGCTGGGGGCTGTGTTCACAAGGTCACTGGGGCTGAGAGGACTCCTCTGATAATGTGCGCTGCCAGGGACCAGAGCTTGGAGCAAGACTCGCTTGCGGGACCCAGGGGCCTGGTGCCCTGTGAGGAGCTCCTCTCCGCTCCTGGGGTGGAGGAGGCTGGCTGGGGTGTGGAGTTGAGGGAGATCTTGGTGCCCCTCCATGATACTTGAATCAGATACCTTTTTGGGCTCAAACCCAAAGAGATCATCTGAGGGAAGAGGTTGAGTCCAGGGGACTTTGGGGATTCCATGTAGGAGTTGAGATCCAGGGGACCCAGAAGGTCTGACGGGTGCAGGTCTGAAGGGCATCCCAAGCCTGGAATTCCCACAATGGAAATTCAGGCACTATCCAGGGTCGGCCGATGTGGAGGAGGGACCTGGAGGTTGTCATCCCCAGGTCATAGGGATAAAGTCACCCCAGAATCTAGGTTGGTGGAATATGCATGATAGGACTGAAGGAATTTGGCGGTGGGGGGTGGGAGGCCCAGGCAGCAGCAGGGGGCATGGGAAGGGTGAGGCTGGAACTGAAGGAGCACAGCTCCAGGCTGTATTATGAGACCATTGGAGGTTTCAGCCTCGCTCCCTGCTGGTTGGACCCTCCTTCCCTCTGGGTGGGAGTAAGCAGAAGGGCGTCAGGCAGAGCTGGGGGTCTGGGTCCAGAGAGGCTGCCACGGGCCAGGAAGGGGCCCAGGGATACTGACCAGATGTCCTGAGAACAGTAGGAGCTGGTGCCACCGCTAGGATGGCCGAGCCTCAGGCTCAGAGGCGGGTCCTTGGTGAGCCCAGAGCACAAGCCTGGCCTGCAGGGTGTGGCAGGCTAGTGCTCAGGGTGATGAAGTTTGGAGAAGCTTCTGTGCAGGAGTGGGGTGCTTGAGATGGATGGCGGAGGCCCAGGGATCAAGGACTTTGAAAAGTAGCCCAGAGAACTGAGGAAAGAAGTTGGGTGAGGGGGGAAAGTTCCAGCAGCCCCCAGGCCTCGAAGAGGATGGGAAAGAATTAATGGGGACCAGAAAACTCACTTTAACCTGATTTGCTTGGGGTTATTTTCTTGGGGGACACTAGAGCCATGAAACTTTATAGGTACTTCCCTTCCTCCCAGAGTACCAGCTTCTCCCTCTCCTCTGTGCCCCTCCTGCCAGCTCTCTAAGCCCGGAACATTTCCAAGCACCTGATTGGAAGTGAAGGGGCTGCTAGCCTCCTGTGGGGAGGTGACTGACAGCTGCCGGGGCCCATGGGCCTGTAGGGAGAGGGTGGGACTTCCTGGATGCTCAGGGCCTGTCTCCTGCAGCCCACCCCCCACCCTCTGCATCCTTGGAGCTGCCAGCTGCAGCTTCTGGGAGACCGACCACCACCGATCGCCTCTTTGCGATCGCCTCTTTGCGGGAGGGGTTCTGTGGGAGGGCCCTGGGAGTGTTTAGAAGCTGGGCTTGGCCCCACCTCCTGGCTGCTCAGGGGACCATATTTGGCTTTGCCCAGGTGAGGCACCTACCCTGGAGGCGGAGAACACTCTGGGGGGAGGGGACAGGTATGCACCGAGGGGGGTTTTATAGAGAATGCAGATGCCTAACTGGAAGGTGATGTGTCCCCCTCAGTTGAAGGCTTTCTTCCTCCCAGCATGCTTTCCCCAAGTAACTTAGCTGATTTCTTGATTTCCTGGGCCAGTGGGTGAAGCTGTCCCCCAGCCACCTCCTGACCTGCCTCTCACTACAGATCGATGACATCGCCGACGGTGCTGTGAAGCCCCCCCCTAACAAGTACCCCATCTTCTTCTTTGGTACACACGAAACGTAAGTGTCCCCAGGCGGGGCTTGATTTTCCCACCTGGTGCCTCCTGGGTGACCTGACTCACCTGGGACTGGCCCCATGGTGCCTTTCTCCAGAGCCTTCCTGGGACCCAAGGACCTGTTTCCTTACGACAAATGTAAAGATAAGTACGGGAAACCCAACAAGAGGAAAGGCTTCAATGAGGGACTGTGGGAGATCCAGAACAATCCCCACGCCAGCTACAGTGCTCCTCTGGTGAGTACCTGGGGATGGGGGACGGCTGGTGTGGCATCTGCCGAGTCCAAGTCATGCCAGGCACTTGTGCACCCTGGGCACCATAGGTGGTCTTAGCTTGCCTCATAGGAAAGGAGCAAGGGCTCATCCTCCCTTGGGACTACTGACCATCAGCCATCGTTCTCTGTCAGGGTATCCTGGGACGTCCCAGGCACTGTAGGGTGAGTAGCATCCCTGGCATTCCCCACTCCATGCCAGTAGCATCTCCCTTCCCCCCAAGTCGTGACACCCAAACACGATGTTGCCAGAGTGCCCCTGGGTGGGGTGGAGGGCTGGAGGGCCGCCTCTGGTGAAACCCATTGCTCTATAGTAAACTTGGATTTATAATAGTGTTATTATCGCTCTTAAGAAACCTTTTGTTTTCTCAGGGAAATAATTTGTTTTTTCTCAATAGCAGCCCTCTCTTTCCCTGCAAGATTTTAGGCTTGGGAGAAAGCTGTAGTTAATAGATGTAAGAGTTCTTGCTTAGGTGGGAAAAAAGTGCCAAGAACCACAGAAATGGCATTGCAGTGGTAGATCAGTGTCCAGAAATGTTCAGGGAAAGAAGGAATTGAGAAAAGTTGAAAAATTCATGGAAAGCCTTGGAAGGCTGCAGAAGGGTTGCAGAGAGCTACCTCATTCTGGGCAATTTGGTTTGAGGTGCAGATGAGGGGAGGCTGGGCTGGGGTTCTCTGTTCTGCTTTTAGCCACTGTCCCCCAGTGTTTGTTTTGTTTTTTGTTTTTTTCTGCGGGAGGCACAAGGATGCAGAGTAGTCTGGCTTCAGGCAGGGTGGGTGTCAGCTTGGCTGGGAGGCCAAGCAAACAGACTACAGGGGGGCAGACGGCAGGGGGCAGAGCATCCTTCCTGGGGAAGGAAAGGGTCCGCTGTCTGGTCCATGGGGAGGGACACAGGAGGCAGAGAGGGTCTGGTGTGTGTGTGAGTGGAGACCAAGGAGCTCTCTAGTGTCTTATCTTGCATGAGAACTTGGGGTCTCCAGCCTGTGCCTCTCCTGCGGCTCAGCCACCACTGATCCAGTAGGTGCTGCTGTATTGAGGGATCAGCAGTCCAAGGTGAGGCAGGCCCACTTCTTACCCCCTGGGAGCTCACAGTCCAGAATTCCGGGTTTGTTTACCCTGTCTTTTGAGTGTTGAGAGTTTGGCACCCCCTTATCAGGGCCAGGCTCATGTTTAGTGGATGTTAGTGATGTTCTACTTTTAACTCATTGGGTGGGTCTAGGGGAGGGAGGTTCCGCCTTTGGTGCCTGCTGCGCCTCCCGGCTTCGTGGGTGAATGGGTCAGAAGGTCTTCAAGTGAGTTGGGTTCTATGTGATCCTTTTCTGGCCCCGGCTCAAGTACTGTTGGATATGTCCTAACCTTATTGCTGCTGGTGAATCATCACACCATTTAATATTTATTACACGCCCACGGCTTACTAAGTGCTGTGTAGATGCCTGCCCTCGAGGAAATAAACTCAAAAATGGTTCAACCTTGACTTTTAAACTGGCCCCACACAGACTCCCCGGGTTGAGAAGTAGCTGTTAAGTGTGAGAGCTTGTCTTGCTGTTGGCTGTCTGAAGAGCCTTTGGTGCCAAACAGAACGTCTATTTAAGATGCAGATTTGTGGGGCACCTGGTGGCTCAGTAGGTTAAGCATCTGCCTTCAGTTTGGGTCATGATCCCTGAGTCCTGGGATCAAGTCCGGAGTCGGGCTCCCTGCTCCTTCTGCCTCTTCCCCCTCCCCTGCTTGTGTACCCTTGCATGCGCTCTTTCTGTCTGTGTGTGTGTGTCTTTCTCTCTCTCTCTCAAATCAATCAATCAACCAGTCTTAAAAAAAAAAAAAATAGATGCAGATTTGTGGGCCCTGCCTGTGGAAACTTTGGTTTCAGGGGTCAGGCCTGGGACCCCTGATGTGTTCCATAACCATGCATCAGCCTAAGTGTTTCTGAGAGAGCCAGGTCGCAGGCACTTGCGGAAGAGGCACTCTCCAGGTGCCTGAACAGTCTCTTTGTTCAGCCTTCAAGTTTCTCAATTATCTTTCCATCTGAATGGGAACACAGATTCTCGGTTCAAAATTGAAAAGATACAAAGGTGCATAAGAATAGTGGGAAGTCAGCCCTGCCTCCTGGTCACTCTGGTGCGATGTCCTGTCAAGGTAGCCACTGCTCTTCATTTCTTGTATATCCTCCAAGGTTCTGTATTCATATCACACTCTCCACAGCTTTCCTTTCTAAAGTATAGAATTCTTTTTGTTGTTGTTAAGATTTTATTTATTTGAGAGAGATAACAAGAGAGAGCACAAGGAAGGGGGATGGGGAGGGAGAAGCTCCCCACTGAGCAGGAAGGCCTAGTGTGGGTCCCAAGACCCTGGGACCATGACCTTAGCCAAAGGCAGATGCTTAACCAACTGAACCACCCAGGTGCCCCTAAAGCATAGAATTCTTAACTTTATTGTTCTCCAAAATATATCTTTCTATGTAAGTTATTTATTTTTAATAATCTCTATACCTATCATGGGGCTTAAACTCATGACCCCGAGTTAAGAGTTGTATGGTCCATCGACCAAGCTGTCCAGGCACCCCCAAAATACATGTCAATTATTGGTCTACATGCAGAGAACAGCCTCATTCTTTCCGACAACCTTAACTCAGTTCTCCCCCAAGAGAGGATGGCAAACCAGGTTCCCGCATCTCCTTGCCAAGGCGATGGAAGTGGTATCTGAGTGTGGTTCCAATGTCATTGTCCTTTGGTCCACACAGTAATCCTGAGAGTCGCCTTTTCCATTTTCCAGATAAGCAAACTGGCCCAGAGTGACCCGGCTAGAATCTGAGACCTCTTAGACTTAGACCAGGGTTTTTCAATATTTGTGGCTGGATTGTTCTCAGGCAGAAGTAGGGAGGGGCCTCCTGGGCACTGTGGGGTGTTTAGCAGCATCATTGGCCCTCACCCACTTGATGCTAAGAGCACCCCAGTTTTGGCAGCCCCATATGTCCCCAGGAATTGCCAAATACCTCCAAGAGAACAATAGTCATTTCTGGTTGAGAAACATTCTGGGTGGCTCAGTGGTTGAGCATCTGCCTTTTTGGCTCAGATTGTGATCCCAGGGTCCTGGGATCGAATCCCATATTAGGTGCCCCACGGGGTGCCTGCTTCTCCCTCTGCCTATACCTCTGTCTGTTTCTCTCATGAATAAATAAATAATATCTTTAAAAAAAAAAAAAAAAAAGAACCATTGACTTAGGAGGAGTGTAGAAATGGATGCTTGTCCCTTGATAGAGGAAGAGGGACAGATACCTGCCTGTTCACGGTTCTCAAGCTGGTGAGAGTAAGCTGGAGCTAAAGCTCAGGCCTCCCATGTCCCAGGCTGGAGGAGGGCCCAGAGAATAACCTCTGCACTGTGGGTCTGGGATTAAGGGCCCTGCTGTGTGAGCGCAGGGACCTGTGTTCAAGTCCCGGCTCTAGCACTTGCTTACCATGAGCCTAGAGGGTCCACCTCACCTCTTTGAGCCTCTGTCTCCTCATC
Organism: Vulpes vulpes; assembly: GCF_048418805.1. Taxonomy (NCBI): domain Eukaryota; kingdom Metazoa; phylum Chordata; class Mammalia; order Carnivora; family Canidae; genus Vulpes; species Vulpes vulpes. Next base: position 106,630,739 of record NC_132788.1, on the reverse strand, counting down.
TAAGACAGAGGGTCATGGTGGTGTCAGCATCTCACAGGTTGCTGGCGGAGCCCCGTGAGCAAACACGCAACAGGCACCCAACACAGGAACACAGTGCTGAGCAGGCGATGAGGTGCTAGTTGGGAGTGAGGCCAGGCTGAACATGTCCTTCCCTTTCCACCTGTCACCTTCCTGAGCCATTAAGGCAGTGAGAGAAATGAATGCTCACCTCATTCACCTGACCATTGGGTTGGGGATGCTTGGAGGTTGGCTGGCTCTTGGTGTTTGTCTCCTGGTTCCTCTCTGTACCCCATGCTTCTCTGTGTGGATCAGATTTCTCAAAACCTTTGCCAGCAGGTAGATCCCGTGGGCCGACCCCAGGAGATCCAGAGTTCCTGGCTTTAGCTACAGGCACAATGTAGGGCTGGTCACTTACCTTCCAGAGTCATTTTTTCAAGTTGTGGGACAGGCCTGTTGGCCCAAGGCACCTGGCCAGATATGAGAGGCACAATTTGGACCCCAGTTGGCTAGGAGTTTGGCAGAAGCAAGGAGGGGTTTTAATTAGCAGTAGCTGCGTCTGGTGGCCTGGGCTTAGAGGCCAAGGCATACCTGGCTGGCATCCCGCCCCTGTCACGTACTTGCTATGAACTTTCTTGCCACCTTTCCCTCATCTGCAAAATGAGGGTGACAATTCATACCCAGTACACACAGAGAGATAGTAAGCTTGGGGCAGGGGCTCACACTGAACTAACACCAGCTCTTACTGCCACGAAACTGACCCTTCTGCAGAAGAGCCTTGGGCCTCGGTCACTTAGCTTCCAAGCTTCTCTGCCACCCCTCCTGTGGAAGACAGGGGTCATATCTCCCTTCCTCCTGCCTGGGCTGTCATGAAGAGAAACCGTGCCCTGGCGGGAGGTGTGATGGAAGTCCACCGAGAAAGTAGGATTATCCTCTCCCAGCGTTTTAGGTTCGGGGCCTGACCTACACAGTATTACATTCTTCAATTTTAATTTTGTTATACAGATCAGGCCCTGTCATCACGCCACAGGGAAGACAAAAGGTGCAAAGGTGCTCAATGCCAAGTGCGAGGTCTGGCCAACACCTGGCCTTTATTTTTCTCACCTGTTGACCCAACCATGTAAAGGCTGAGTAGGCATATATCCCCTCAGTCAGGGAAGGACTGGGGGCTTCCTACAAGAGATCATGGACAGGCTGGGTTCCCTCCCGCCCATTGCCTCTGGCTGCCCCCACCCTGGCACCCACATTTCCAGTCTTCTAATGCATTTCCACGTTATGTGCCTTGCCTTGTCCTCTGTCCAGCACTGGCAGGTTCCCTTCCCTCCTAGGCTCCTAGCGGCTCATGCTTCTGCTTCTCCTGCTTCTTGGTCCCAGTCTTGCCACATGCATCCCGTTGGTGTGGCTATGGTGGGTCTCACACGTGTTCTTGTTCCCTTCTTGGCCTCCCTGCTTTTTTCTTTTTTCTTGGCCAGCATGCATGCCCCACTCTGACCCATTGATCCCTGGCAGTGATTACACCAAGGGAATGTGACTTGTTGTTGTTGTTGAATTAGGGAAATTCACTATTTTAACCATTTTAAGCAAATACTGCAGTGCTTTTATACATTTATAGTGTTGTGCGATCATCCTTGCTATCTAATTCAGAACATTCCACCACCCCACAAGGAAGCCCCCTCCCCATTATCTGTCACCCCCATTTCTCCCCTTCTCTTATCCCCTCAGAACTTTTTTAAGTAGGCTCCATGCTGATGTGGGGCTTGAACTCATGACCCTAATACCAAGAGTGGCATACTCTACTGACTGAGCTGGCCTGGTGCCCTAGCCCTAAGAACTGATCACATTCTGTGAATTTGCACATTCCACATATTTCCTATAAATGGACTCATATTTGGTCCTTTGCTCCAGGCTTCTTTCACTGAGCATGTTCTGGAGGTTCATCTGTGCTGTAGCCTGTATCAGAGCTTCATTCCTTTCTATGGCTGATTAGTGTTCTGTCCTATAGCCATCCCATGTTGTGTTTCTCTATCCGTAGGGGGACATTTGGGTCATTTGCAGAGAACGTAGCTCTAAAAAATATCAATCTCTTTCATTAAAAAAAGAGAGAGAGAGAGAAATCAGTTATACAGTCAAGAAATACCATGAAATAACATGATCAGATTTTGCATTCAGGCTTGGCTGCAGAGGATGCCCCAAGACGTTGCAGCACCTCCTCGTGCCATGTTATAGCTGTGCATTTCCTTTTTTATTTATTTTTATTTATTATTTATTTATTTATTTATTTATTTTTATTTATTTATTTATTTATTTATTTGCTGTGCATTTTTTTTTAAAGATTTTATTTATTTATTTTATTAGAGACACAGAGAGAAGTAGAGACACAGGCAGAGGGAGAAGCAGGCTCCACGCAGGGAGCCCGATGTGGGACTCGATCCTGGACCCTGGGATCACGCCCTGGGCCAAAGGCTGATGCTCAACCGCTGAGCCACCCAGGCGCCCCAGCTGTGCATTTCCTAATCAGTCTCCCCGTTAGCCCATGAGCTCCCCGAGGGCAGGGGTATAGTCTGGCTCATGTCTAGGCCAGGCCTTCAGCACAGGGCCATATACATTCAGTGTTCTGTGGCATGCTCTGGATGAAGGAGTGATGATGAAATATGACTGGGGCTCATCTGTTTTCCTCCCATGAACATCAGACATCCCAAACAAGTTCAGAAACTGGCCTGAGCAAGCCCTAGGGTCTGGCCGTCATTGTGCCATCTACCAGGTGCCCTAGATCCTCCATAACCCTGCATAAGCCCCAGCTCAGCCTGCCAACTTTTCTTCTGCCTACCTGCACAGTCCCGGGCAGCCCCGGTGGCTCAGTTTTTTAGCGCCGCCTTCAGCCCAGGGCGTGATCCTGGGGACCGGGGATCGAGTCCCACGTCGGGCTCCCTGCATGGAGCCTGCTTCTCCCTCTGCCTGTGTCTCTGCCTCTCTCTCTCCTCTCTGTGTATTCTCATGAATAAATAAATAAAATATTTTTAAAAAAAAGAAAAGAAAAGAAATCGCAGTCCCTGGCAGGTCAAGCCTGGAGGTCCTGTGTTCATAATGATGAAAGTATTAGTAATAGAAAAAGCAAACTCTGGGATGGACCTCTGGCCAGTCTGGGTGGGCACTGTCCTTGGTATGTCACATACCACTACTGCCTTATCTTGGCCACAGCCCTGTGAAGCCAAAATGGTGTTATCCCCATTGCTCAGATTGGGAACTGAGGCACCAAGAGGCTAAATCACTGGCCTGGGATTTGATCTGTAATCCTAGCACCTACCACACTTGTCCATCTTGCCCTCCAGCCTTAGTTCTCTGGACTTTCTGGGCCTTGGAAAGTGAGGAGACCAGACCCTGACGTTTGAGACCCTGTTGTGGGTTTAGCCCTCTGGGTCACTATCCTGGTTAGGAAATCCACCCCAGCCTGGTGGTGACTCATAGTCTGTGCTGCCCCCCGCCCCACCCCCAGCCGGTGAGTTCCTCTGACAGTGAGGCCCCTGAAGCTGACCCGGCAGGTGGGAGCGAGGACGACGAGGTCCGGGGAGTCATGGCTGTCACAGCTGTGACTGCCACAGCGGCCAGCGACAGGATGGAGAGTGACTCAGACTCAGACAAAAGCAGCGACAACAGTGGCCTGAAGCGGAAGGCAGCAGCCCTGAAGGTAGGGGCGGCCCCTGGGGGTGGGTAGGGGGTGGGGCGAGGCTTGGGCCCTTCCATCTCCCCCAACTCCCACCCTAGGCCTCTGGCAGCCTGCACTCCCCACCCTGCCTTTCTTGTTTTTGATATGCGGTTTCATTCCGATTTACTTTATTATTTATTTTTATTTATTATTCTTTGACATGTGTCATCTTATTAATCTTTATAATATTGCTCAGTAGACATTACCGTTTCCACTTTGTAGATTATCATCTCGGGAAGGGCTGTGTGCTTAGCGCAGCTCTCTGGTGTGCAGTTGAAATGCTTTCCTGTATTAACCCGACCTTTTACTCAACACTAGCCAGACTGAACAGATACTGGCAAAACTAGAATGCATGTGCTTGCTCTTGGCTTTTCCCTCCCATGAGACTCCTAGTTGAAATTATCCCCTTAGTCTGAATATGCAAATAATTTTTCTGCATGTTTAACATACTTTTTTTTTTTTAACACGCTTTTTAAAAATTGAGATATCATTCACATACCACAGCATTACCCTTTCAAGATACACAATTCACTGGTTGTTAGTACATTCATGGAGCTGTGTAACCACCACTGGCTAGTTCCAGAACATTCTGTCATTCCAGAAGAAACCCTGTCCCTATCAGCCATCACTCCCCACCCCTTCCCCAGCCCCCGTCCCCCGCAAACCCCCTTCCCATCCATGGATGAGCCCGTTCTGGATGTGTCACACATGTGGACTCACACACCATGTGGCCTTCTGTGTCTGGTACCCTCCCTGAGCATCATGGGGTCAGGGTCTGTCCCTGGGGCGGCGCTTATGGGCATCTTGCTCCTGTTCATGGCCAGTCATGTTTCCAGGTGTATGGTGGATACATTGTATCTGTTCATCAGTTGATGGACATCTGGGTTGTGTCTCCTTTGCTGTGAACATATCACTGAGTATGTGTGTGTGTAGGTCTGTGGGGATGTGAGTGTTTGGTTCTCCTGGAAGGAGCCTCTTTCTTGCCTTGTCTTGTCTGCCTTTTGCCTGCTTCTAATCATTCGGTTATAGAACGGACTAGGATCTAGCATCAACTTCTTTGGCAGAGTAATACTTTCCTCTTATTATTTACAAACATAACATTTGCTCTTGGTTCCAATTGTAATGATAAACCATGCTCATTATAAGTTGTAAGATGTAAAAAGTGTGGAAAAGCTAGTAGAAAATGCCCATGTTACGTGGGGGCCTTCCATGCCGAGGATCACAAGCACCCAGATGTATTTCTTTGCAATCCCACATGTACTTCACACAGGGTATGGCTGCATAAAGCCCATAATTGGTGATCATACACACCCAGTGTGTTTTGCTGAGCATTTCTTTGTCGTTAAATATTAAGTCGTGGCCTTCAGCAGTTGAGACGTAGTTTGTGATGTGGGTGATTTCTAACCAATATATTATTAAGACTCTTGGCTTTTTCCCCAGTTTTTATGATATAGTTGGCATCATTTTTTAAAGTTCCCTGTGATTTCTGTTTACAGTTGCTGGGGATGTTAAACAGGAGGGTGTAGGAAACAGCCCCCCCCCCATGCCACCCCTTAGAGGTAAACCCCTATTTGTAAGTCAGTACTTATTTAGGTTTTTTTTGACCAACTTTACATTAAACTGATCTAAGGTTTTGGGTTGAGGTTTTTTTTTTTTTTTTTTTTTTTTTTTAGATTTTATTTATTCATGGGAGACAGAGAGGCTGAGACATTAGGCAGAGGGAGAAGCAGGCTCCCCACAGGGAGCCCGACCCGGACAAGATCCCAGGACCCTGGGATCACGACCTGAGCCAAAGGCAGGCACCAGATGTCCCAAACTGATCTAAGTTCTTGTTACAACACCTTTTAACCACACCAGGGAACATTTAAGAGACCTTTTCCCTGCCTTTTCCTGCTAGCCTCATGGCACTAGCACATCCACAGCTCTCCTTTCCCTGATCCACAAGGGATGGTGGTTTTCCTGTGGGGACGACTTTCTATGTTCTCTCTTTGGTTAGCATTAACTTGGTGTTTTTCTGTGGATCCACGTTCTGCTCTTCTCATCTATCCTCTGGATGACTCTTAATACTTCCTTCATGGGGCAGCCCCAGTGGCGCAGCGGTTTAGCGCCGCCTGCAGCCCAGGGCATGATCCTGGAGACCCTGGATCAAGTCCCATATCAGGCTCTCTGCATATCAGCCTGCTTCTCCCTCTGCCTGTGTCTCTGCTTCTCTCTCTCTGTGTCTCTATGAATAAATAAATAAAATCTAAAAACAAACAAACAAACAAAAACTTCCTTCATGAGGACTGTATGGCAGGCCCTGACCCCAGCCCCGAGGCCCTGGTAGCTCAGCATTGCCTGCCCCCCACCCCTGGATCTGTTCTCTCTAGGGTTCCAAGATCTCACTGCTCGGGGTCCCTCCCCACTGCCTCCCCTTGTACCCTGGTGTGTGGATATCGGGAGAGAGGGTCCTGGGTCATTTTAGTCCTCATGATTCCTGCCTTTTTGTCCTAACTGGAGTCCCTGAGTGCCCGGGTTAGAGTGCTAGTGAGCTAAGAAGGAAAAGCATGCAGCGCTCCTAGGCCATAGACTGCCTCTGCCCCGAGAGGGAGTGGGGAGTGTGAAGTTCAGTGAGCTTTGGCTCACTACCTGTGAAGTAGCTCCAGGCTCCAGACACAGCCCACACAGCCCTGCAGGTCTGGCCCCAGCCAGGCCCCATCCCCATCCCTTCCCTGACCAATCACCAGCCTCGCTGCCTTCTACCCGTGGGGCTTCATACATGCTATCTCTTCCATTCTTCCATCTGTCCCTCTTTCCCTCTGGCCTCCAGAGTAACCTTAGATTCCCATGGAATGTTTCAGTTTGCCTCTCCTGAATAGAACATAAACTGTACGATGGTAGGCCCCTTAATCTCCCATTGGTGTGTCAGAGTGTACAGGTGTGCCAACTGGCCTAGGAAGGTCATATGGACTAGGCAGCTTTCACACCAGAAATTAGTCTTGCAGGCTGAAGTCTGAGATCAGGTGTCAGGAGGGCTGGTTCCTTCTGAGGCATCTCCTCAGCGTGCAGACAGCAGCCTCCCATCCTCATGTGATTGGCCCTTCTGTGTCTCTGTCCTGACCTCCTCCTATAAGGAAATAGGTCATACTGAATTAGGACCACTCCACTGACATCATCTTTTATTTATTTTTTAATATTTTTTAAAATTTATTTGAGAGAGAGATATTACAGAGGGAAAGGGAGAAGCAGACTCGCTGCTGAGCAGGGAGCCCAATGTGGGGCTCAATCCGAGGAGCCTGAGATCATGACCTGAGCTGAAGGCAGATATCTACCAACTGAGCCACCCAGCTGCCCCCAGTGACACTGTTTTAATTTAATTACATCCTTAAAGATCCCTGTACCCAAACACTGTACCCTTCTGAGCTCCTGAGGGTCAGGGATTCAACATAGGAATTTTAGGGGGACAGGGCCTGGAGTAGAGGAGATGCTCAGGTGGCTATTGTTACGAGAACTAACGTGTCTCGGGTGTGACACAACAGAGGGAAAGTGTTGAATAACTCAACAGTTGCCAGCTAGGAATACCCAGGTCATCCCTGGCCAAGATTTCTAAAGTTTGGTTTGTTCTTTATGAAAGTTCTCCTGTCAGCCTCTTTCGGTGGATATCAAGGAATGCATGAACCCCTGAAACTGAATCCAGGCTATATGCACGTATGTGTGTATATGTGTGTTTTTAATTTTTTATTGAGGTGAAATTCCCATTAAAAAGTAGCCATTCGGGCAGCCCCGGTGGCGCAGCAGTTTGGCGCCACCTGCAGCCCGAGGTGTGATCCTGGAGACCTGGGATCCAGTCCCAAGTCGGGCTCCCTGCATGGAGCCTGCTTCTCCCTCTGCCTGTGTCTCTACCTCTCTCTGTGTGTCTCTCCTGAATAAATAAATAAATAAAATCTTAAAAAAAAAAAAAAGTAGCCATTCTACGGTGTGCAGCTCAGTGGTGAACGGTCTCTTCCCAGCCTTTGTGCAGCTGCCTCCTCTGTCTAGTTCCAGATCGTATGCATAGGTGTTCTTCTGGGGAAAGGATATCTGGGGCAGGTTTCTTCCTTTTTTTTATTGAGGTAAAGTACACATAATATAAAATTTGACAGTTTAAGTACACAACTCTGTGGCATGAAGCACACTCACACTGCTGTGAAGCCACTGCCATCACTGTCTCTAGAAATTTCCATCTTCCCACATGGAGACCCTGTCCCCAGGAAGCACTGACTCCCCAACCCTTGCCCCACCCCTGGCTCCCACCATTTCCTCTCTGTCTCTGGGGAGACTTCCGGGGAGTGGGGTCATGTAGGAGGTGTCCTTCTAGGTCTGACTCCCCTCTCTGAGCACAATGTCCTCATGATTCAAGAACCCTTCTTTTTTTTTTTTTAGAGAAATGCAGAGACACAGGCAGAGAGAGAAGCAGGCCCGCCCCACGAGGAGTCTAATGTGGGACTCAATCCCAGGACCCCAGGATCACAACCTAAGACAGAGGCAGATGCCCAACCACTGGGCCACCCAGGCGTCCCAAGATCCCTGGTTTTTTTTTTTTTTTTTTTTAATTTTTTTTTATTTATTTATGATAGTCACAGAGAGAGAGAGAGAGGCAGAGAGACACAGGCAGAGGGAGAAGCAGGCTCCATGCACCGGGAGCCCGATGTGGGATTCGATCCGGGGTCTCCAGGATCGCGCCCTGGGCCAAAGGCAGGCGCCAAACCGCTGCGCCACCCAGGGATCCCCAGATCCCTGGTTTTTAATCAGATCCTAAAAACAGTCCCTGCCTCCTCCCAGAGGTTCCAGAACCTCAGCTCTTCTCCGGGGTGCAAGTGGCCAGGCAGGAGACAGCTCAGCAAAACACACAGGCTTTCTGATGGCTGATCTGTTTGGGCTGCTTGCCTTCTAGATGTCAGTCTCAAAACGAACTCGAAAGGCTTCCAGTGACCTGGATCAAGCCAGTGTGTCCCCTTCTGAGGAGGAGAACTCAGAAAGCTCATCTGAGTCAGAGAAGACCAGTGACCAGGTGAGCAGGTGGCTGGCTTTGTGGGCGGGCAGACATGCACACATGGGAGCTGAGCAGTGGCCAGCCAGAGGGGCCCATGCTCAGCCCCCTTCTCTCTGCCCAGGACTTCACCCCCGAGAAGAAAGCTGTGGTCCGGGCACCTCGGCGGGGCCCCCTTGCAGGACGGAAGAAAAAGGTAGAGGTGTTTTGTTCCCACTGCTTATCTGTAGGAAACCCTGAGAGATCTCTCCATGGTCACCAGGCACTGTCCGTGGTTACAGTCAGTCTTTTTTGGAGGAGGGTAGGGAACAGGCCATAGTGCCCTTGGGACCACCATCTTCCACCTGTCTCCACTGATGGCCTCACCTATAGTTTCTGAGTTTCTGAGTTCAGAGCACTTTTCTGGAGCCGAGGAGTGTTCCTGCTCCCGAGAGGAACATAGAGACCGGTTTGGGAACCAGGATACTAGAACCTTGGCTCTGGAAGGAAGTAGCAAGGTGCTCATAGGGGCCCCACATGAGGGATGGAGAGTGTGTGTGTGGAAGAGAATGCAAGCCTGTCACGTATATGTGTATGCACAGATGCTGTGAGCAGTGTGTGCATGTGTCCCAGTATGTATGTTACATGCATGTGTGCACAAGTGAGTATGTGCCATGGGTGGGGGGAGATAGGAGGTGGGCAGAGATAGCAGGAGGAGGGGAGCTCATCTAATTGGGCCTCCAGGCCAAGTTTTGTGTTAGAAAGAGTTTTAACCACTGGAAACAACAGTGGTTCTCTCTGCCTCCCCCTTTTCACCAAGGAGAGGGTAAGGCCTGGGGGCATCACCCACCATGACTGAGCTGAATGATCAGGTGGCTGCAGGCACATCTGGGGCTGCCTGTGATTCCTGGCCAACATGAAGTGTTTCTAGATGGAGGAAGGCAGAGGTTTGTAGGTCAGGGGCTGCAAGGGGCTGGCACTGTCCTTGGCCTGTGTTCTGCTGACCATGCCCTGGCCCCTCTTAGAAGGCACCTTCGGCCTCCGACTCCGACTCCAAAGCAGAATCCGATGGAGCAAAGGTCGAGCCAGTGGCTGTGGCCAGGTCAGCGCCGTCCTCCTCCTCCTCCTCCTCCTCTTCCTCCTCTTCCGACTCGGATGTGTCTGTAAAGAAACCTCCTCGGGGCAGGAAGCCAGGTAGGGTCCCGGCGGGGTGCCCCCTCACCTCTGACTGCCTAGGGGGCCACCCTGAGGAAGAGAACCTGGGTAGACAAGGCCATACTCCCCTTTGCTGTAGCAGAGAAGCCACCTCCAAAACCACGTGGGCGGAAGCCAAAGCCTGAGCGGCCCCCGACTAGCTCAAGTAGTGACAGGTGGGTGAGCAGCAACAGGTGGGTGATGGGCTAGGGTTATGTGGGTGGGCCTGGCACCTCGGTCCTCTAACTGGCATGCACCCCCAGTGACAGCGATGAGGTCGACCGCATCAGCGAGTGGAAGCGCCGGGATGAGGAGAGGCGGCGTGAGCTAGAAGCCAGGCGGCGCAGGGAGCAGGAGGAGGAGCTGCGAAGGCTCCGCGAACAGGAAAAGGAAGAAAAGGAGCGGAGGCGCGAGCGTGAACGCGGGGAGGCCCCCGCCAGCGGGGGCAGCAGCGGGGATGAGCTGGGGGACGAGGATGAGCCCGTCAGAAAGCGTGGCCGCAAGGGCCGGGGCCGGGGACCACAGTCTTCCTCTGACTCGGGGCCTGAGGCTGAGCTGCAGAGAGAGGTGTGTGCTGTTGGGGTGCGTCCTGAACTCCTGGAGAGGGTAGTGACCAAGGGGCTTCTCTGTCACACCCACCCCTTCCGGCAAGTCCATTCCTGACTTCCACACATTGAATGAGCACCAACTGTGTGCTGGGTGCTGTGCTAGGACCTAAGGGCCAGGGATGTAGTGATAAAGCAATGAATGAGACACAGAGACCCCCACCGTGAAAGCTGACATTCAAGCAAGAGAGATGGGACAACATGAGATGCATTTCACACTGTTCTTGCTAAGAACAAGAAAGCAAGGTCAGAAAGAAAAAAAAAAAAAAGCAAGGTCGGGGGGCATAAGCTTTTGGGGTGAGGTTTTCTGTTTTAGGTAGGGTAAACTCTAAAGGCTTTAGTTGAGAAGGTGCCATTAAGTAAGGATCGGGACAAAGTGAGAGGTGGTCTGGAAAGCTACCCAGTGGGGACAGCACTCTAGGCAGAGGGTATAGTCCATACAAACGTCCTGGGGCAGCAATGGGCCTGGTATGTTGGAAGAATTAGCCAGTAGTCCGTGTGGCTGGAGCAGAGTGGGTGAAGGGGAGAGAGGGGGTCAGGGAGCATAGGGAGGGGATGGGCAGGTTGAGCGGGGCCTTGGGGACAGAGGGGAGGACTTGGGCTTTCAGTGAAGTGGGAGCCCTGGAGGGCTGTGGGCTGGTGAGGACTTGACTCAGATGCTCATGGGCGCCCTCTGGTGCTGCTGTGGGGAGGCGGGACTCTGGGTGAGCCTGGAGCAGTTAGGAGGCCTCTGATGAGCCTTGGTAGTGACCATCAGGCACTGTGCAGTCCCCGCAGGCCTGTCTACTGCCCACTGTGTGGTCCACCTGAATCTGAGCCTGACTTTCTGGGCCTGTCACCTTCTAGATGGAGCCCCATATAATAGGAGGACGGGGGAAGCAAGACAATACTCTGTTCTTTTTCTCTCTTCCTTTGATCACAAAAAGGAGACCAAGACCCTTGCCACAGGAGAAATGTGTGCGGTGGGGTTGCCCCACCCATTGAGGGAGTAGTCCTTTTAGGGCCTAAGAGGCCACTGCCTGGGGACAGACTGGACACGAGTCCTTCCCACCTCATCCTGCCCATCACACCAATTCCCAGCAGTGCAGAGGTGGTGGCAGGCAGTGTCCGGCTATATCTCTAAGGAGGAGAGCCCCCACTGCCCGCCATTCCAGCCTTCCCTTTCTCTGGCCGCTGCAGGCAAAGAAGACAGCAAGACAAAGCACAGAGCCTACGAGGAGACCCAGCCAGAAGGAGAAGAGAGGGCGCCCCGAGGAGAGGCCCCGAGCCAGGTCAGCACCCGCTTTGCCTCTTTCTGCCACAACTACCTGGGGGTCCAGGTTGCCCCATGCTGGTCCCTGTGGTTCTCAGCCTCCTGGGGACCCATTACCCCTCACCCCTTTTGGAAGGGACCCAATTTCCAAATTTAGTCTTAGATCCAATCTAAGTGTCCCATTCTTGGGGCCCCATCAGCTTATGTAGGAGGCACTGCTCTGGGATTGAGATTCCACCCCCAGGGGATACCACTCCATATCTGTGGTGTCACACTGAGGGTGCTCCTGGCATCAAGGTGGGACCAGGACACTCCCCAGGAAAGTGACCAGTGGTTCTGAGACCCTATGTCCAAGGCCCACCAAGACAGGACACTGTTCCTTTCCCTGCTCGCTGGCCAAGTGGGATTCCGGCATCAGTGAGTGAACCTGCCCATGGGATTTGGCAGCCAGCTGCCAAGTAGAACATCAAGTCTGAGCTGTGGAAACGGGTGTCAAATTGGGCTACCTTTCCATAATTCATTCACCCAGGTTTTTGTTAAGAAGCCACTCGCCCGGGCAGCTCCAGTGGCGCAGCGGTTTGGCGCCACCTGCAGCCCAGGGTGTGATCCTGGAGACACTGGATCAAGTCCCACATCAGGCTCTCTGTATGATGCCTGCTTCTCCCTGTGCCTCTGCCTCTCTCTGTCTCAATGAATAAATAAATAAAATCTTTAAAAAAAAAAAAAAGAAGAAGCAACTAACTCTCAGTTGCATATTAATAATGGTAATTCTAAGACTTGATGTCATTTGCTGGAAAGAACCCGAGGTTGCTTGGGTCACCTTCCCGGTCGCTTCAGGTACCTGCCTAGACCAGGTCATGATGGGCCTGACCCACCCCTTCCCAGCTTCCAGGGCTCCCTGAGGGTGTCCCTCACAGTGGCTGTGGGTCCATCACCACACACTCAAGGACACCAGTGGCCGGGATGGGCGGGACTAAGGAGTGTGACTTCACAGGCCTGCGAAGGTGGAGCGAACCCGGAAGCGGTCAGAAGGGTTCCCACCTGACCGGAAGGTCGAGAAAAAGAAAGGTAAGGAGCCGGATCACTGAAAGGGAGGAGGTGGTGCTGAGGAGAAGCTGGCTCCCGTCACCTCGGTGGTGCTGGGGCAGGTCCTCAGGCAGCACCAACAAAGGGGTTGTGGGAACTGGTTGGGTGTGGGGGTCCAGGCCAGGTGGCTCCCTTGGCCCTGCGCAAGCCCAGCTGCTGCCTTCTCTCCTGGCTGCAGAACCTTCCGTGGAGGAGAAGCTACAGAAGCTGCACAGTGAGATCAAGTTCGCCCTGAAAGTTGACAATCCGGTGAGGTCCTTGTCGGGGCCCCGAGGCCATGGCATAGCCACATCCTCTAAACCAGGGATTACCCCAGTCCCTCATGTCTGCAGCTCCCTTAGAAGTCTTAGGAAACCAAGGCAAACCCAGGGTCTTTGTTCTTCTGGGTGTTTTCACGGAGGGCCCAACTTGGCCACCTCAGGTGCATTGCTTAGCATCTCCACAAGGTGGTGTCAGCCAGCCCTCCCAAGTTCTGCAGCACAGCCACTGTCCCTGGGGTCCCCTGGCACTCCCTCCCCCTCTGCCACCCAGGTAGCCCCATGGGGCCCCATAGGGTTCTTCAGCTAGGTGCTGTCCCTCCTCACTCACCCCTCCACCCCCCAGGATGTGAAGAGGTGTCTGAACGCACTAGAGGAGCTAGGAACCCTACAGGTGACCTCACAGATCCTGCAGAAGAACACAGATGTGGTGGCCACATTGAAGAAGGTACGGTGGCATCCCAGCATTGGAAGGGGCTGGTGGCGGGCAAGGCAGGGGTGTGCCCAGGGAGCCTGGGTTCCCGGCCACAGCAGCTCTTGGTCAAGGAGGACGCCGGTGAGCCGGCAGGCAGGAGTGCGCTGTGCTGTGGTCATGGGAAGCACTGCCAGGGGTGGCAGCCCTGGGGGCGGGTCTCTGGCGGGGGGTGAGACCAGCTGCATCTCCTGAGCCAGGCCTCTTGCCGGCCAGATCCGCCGTTACAAGGCCAACAAGGAGGTGATGGAGAAGGCCGCGGAGGTCTACACCCGGCTCAAATCTCGGGTCCTGGGACCAAAGATTGAGGCCATCCAGAAGGCGACCAGAGCTGGGGTGGAGAAGGAAAGGGCCGAGGTGGAGAAGGCCGAGGAGGCGCTGGCTGGAGAGGAGGCTCCCATGGAGAGGGTAGAGGACGAGGCGAATGCTGGTAAGGAGCAGGGCAAGAGCCCTCTGCGTTCCCCGTGCCCCATAGTGGGAGTGGCATGTTCCTGCTGGCACTCTGCATGCCTGGCTGTGTCCCCACAGTTGCTGAGGTCTGGTGTGCACACACACACCTGAGCTGCTCAGAGACCCTCAGAGCCAGGCAGCACTGGAGGCCATGCATGCGGTGGGGTGGGCCATGTGTGGGAGCGTTGCTAGGATGAAAGAGGTTATCTCCCATAGGGGCTGTGGCACTGGTCCTTACCAAATGGGAGGACCTTCTTCCTGCTGGGGTTATGTGGTGCCCATGCTGCTGAGAGGTGTTCCTTCAGACTGGGGCAGGATGGCTCAGGGACGCCCTGCAGGGGACATCACCTTATTTCTGTCCAAGCACCTAGCAAGCTTTTTCCTGTTGCCCTTGGCCACTCATTTACTGGCTTCTTTATCTTTAGACTTACATGGGCTGGGGCCATCTGGGAGGTGCATCTGAGAGGTGCAGGGGTGGGGGATGTGGGCATGCCCGGGGTCAGGGACCTCAAGGCCGGTGGAGGCTCCTTCAGGGCCCCTGGCCCCGAACCAGCTCACTTGCTTGCTCTCGGCGGACAGGGCTACAGGGTCCCATGAGTCTTTCTCCCGCCAGATCTCTCGGCCCCGGTGAACGGTGAGGCCACATCCCAGAAAGGGGAGAGCATGGAAGACAAGGAGCAGGAGGGAGGACAGAACTCCGAGGAGGGGCTGGGCTGTGGCTCCTCTGAAGAGCCATTACACAATGAGTAAGTATTGCCAAGGGCCATGGCTCCAGAGGCTGCTTCCCGAGAAGGCCTCCACGGTGTGGGCTGCTCGTTCTGGCGATGGCCACAGGGACCTGTCCCATCCTCACCTTTGCAGTTGACCCTCAGGTCCCCCATCGAGATTGCTCTGCAGCTCCAAGCTGCTCTGGGCCCGGCCCCTTGGAGGATCGCCTCCTCCTGGCACTCCGGGAGTGGGCACCATGAGCTGCTTGAAGCTGACGTCGCCGTGCTGAGGACCCTGGGCCTGCCTGTGCTTGGCGGGGGCCTGGCTGGGGCGGTGTGGGAGGCTTTGGACACAGGCTGTGCTCCTAGGGTGCTCGAGTGTCTGCTGGCGGTGGCAGGCCAAGGGCTCACCCCCACCATGCTGTGCTCCCACCAGCAATGCGCGGGAGGGCTCCGAGCTGGATGCACCCGGGAAGGAGCGGCAGGAGCGTGCAAGGGTGCGGATGGACTCGGAGTCCCTGGACGAGGAGGACAGCTGAGCCCTGGCGGCCAGGCCCACCTGTCACGCGTAGATGCCCCAGGCCTGCCCCGGCCCCCACCCGCCACCTGCGGAGCAGAGACCTGTTGGGGAAACGCCATGCTGTCCCTTTGTATCTGTCCCCTGGGTTGTTTTTCTGCCTAACTTCTGTGATTTCCAACCGACATGAAATGACTATAAAGGGTTTTTTTAATGAAAGTCACTTTTATTGGCTCGATTTTCTAGTGTTGCTGGTACAGCTGTCCAGGGCTCGTCCAGGGACAAAGGGTTTAAGCCACAAGGTCACTGTTCACAGCAAATGCTCTGACACTGCCCTTGCTGGGTCTGGGCCTGCAGGGCTGATGGTGAAGGAGAGGGGAGAGGGGAGGGGGGAGGCCTTTTCAGAAGTAATGCAGCCTCAAGTGGAGGCTGTGGTTTGACCCCAGACAGTCTTGCAGAGCCTTGCTCCCATTCCTGTTCCTACCCAGGCTGCAGGTGGTTCTGGGGCCCCCGAAGCAGCAGCTCAGGGGCACTCAAGCCATTCAGGCTTCGGGGTTGCTGTGAGCTAGCCGTTGTCCTTGCCATTCAGAGGGTGTGAGTGTTGGGGGCAGGCCTTGCTCTGTGACCTTGGACAAGTGGCACTCCCATTCTGAGCTTCTCATTCCTCACCTGTAAAGTGAACCCAGGGTCGGCAGACAGACCTGTGTGCAGCTCCCAGCCAGGTACCTGCACACGGCAGTTGCTGGTTAAACAGTGGCGTCCACTGTGTGTCCTCCACCTTGCCCCTGGCCAAGTGCCTCCATCTCAGCCGAGGTCATGGTGCAGTGTGGCACTTCCTGGGCCTGGCATCCCCTGTTTGGTCTGGCTGGATATAAGCTCCAGTCACTGTGCTCAGTTTGTGTGAATGACTGTGCCCAGCACCTCCACCCGTGGTGGAGACTGAGGACGGACAAGCCTGAGGGGCTTTCTGACTTGTCCCCCCCGCCACCTCTGGTCTCACCACGGCTGGCTCCCAGGAGCCAACAGCAGCCCTTTGGGGAAGGCTGGCCTCTCGTCCTGAGCTTGGAGCCCCCAGTCATTTCGGAGAAGAGGGTGGTATGAAGGCACCTCAAGTCCCCTTAAGGGAGGGAGGTGGCCTAATGCGGGAGTTGTAGGTGGGATACGGTTCCAGGAAGCAGGGCTTACCTGACAGGGTTCCCCCCAGCTGGAGGACAGGTGAAGCCCAGTGAGGGAGCACCTCAGCTTTCCCACATGCCATCCATCTCACGTGGCTTCCCTGGGCGTTTGGGGACAGTGTGGCCAGGAAGGAGGGGATGCTGCAGGTGTCCTAGCCCCTATTCTCCAGCCTGGGCTGAGCGTGGGACCATGTTGAGCATATTTTATCTCATTACCCTTGGGGCCCCACTCCCACCCCGTGAAGAAGCCCTCTCCTTCCTTAGCCTCAGCCCAGGGGCCTTGGGGACCACAAAACATCAGCACAGGGCGAGGTGGGGGGATGCGCTGAGGCGGCAGGGCCCCCCAGTCTGATCCCCCAGCTGGGCCAGTGCATAGGCATAGTTGGTGGCTGCTGCAGCATCACACTCAGAGCCCCTCGGCCACACCGGGCATCAGCAGAGGCGGTAGAAGCCTGCCGCCAGGTGACAGTAATATTCTGGTACTTTCTGGTATAACAGAACATGGTTGCTGAGAGCCAGGGTATATGCTTCTGGGATGAGGACAAAGCTCCAGGAGCCCAGGATGGACCCAGACTGGGGTGCCCCAAAGATAAAGGGGCTCCTAATGGAGGCTACTGAATGGAGAACCTTCTAGACCTAGGCATGTTTCCACTTCTCTTTCCTAATTGGAGTGCTTGGTTGAGACCTTCAGGCAAAGGCCCTCTGTCAGCAGTCATAGCAGCCCTGGGCCCCTAGGCCAGGAGAAGGCCCAGGGGTCCTTGGGAAGAAAGGGTGGACGGCATAGGTAGGGCCAGAGCTGGGTGTGCACACGGCCGAACTCCAGTAGTTGGTGCTCCTGCTGGTGCCAGGCAGCGCCAGCCTGCAGGGTCCGGACCTTTAGGGAGTTGGTGGGGGCTGGAGAGAAGGCTCGGCAGAGGGCTCTGTGGGCAGGAGGGACCTACAGCTGCTGCCCAGTGGGGTGCAGGGCAAAGGGCCCCACCAGCCAGCAGAGCGGCGGGCCGTGCTGCACACTCTCCAGCAGCTGCTCCAGCTCCCGCCATGCCTGGCACACAGCCCCACGGCTCTGGGCCAGGCGCTCTGCCGGCAGCTCTTCCACGGAGCTGGCCGAGGAGACGAGGCTGTAGAGCTCACAGAGGCTGTGGCGCGCCCGCCCGACCTGCTGCTGGAGCTCAGAGGGGAGGCCTTGGAGGCTGGAGGCCAGGGAGCTGTAGGCCACGTGGAGCTGCTGGATGAGGCTGCAGGCCCTGGACAGAGCCCCGGAGTCCGGCACCTGTGGGAGATGGGGTGGTGAGGTAAGCTGGGGTTGAGGGAGGAGAGGGAGCCGCGGCCCTCTGTTACACACCTCTTGGGGAATGCCTTCTTCCAGTCTGCTGCTCGGACTCTGGTCCAGCCATGACTGGTCTTCTGGAGCCTCCTTGGCCTTTTCAATCTAGAAAGATAAATTACAGCTTCTCAGCAGGGTCCTTTCACACACTGCCCTGGGGATATTCCTGGCCCTGGCCCTGGGGCCTTGTGTCCAGACCTTTCCATGGTGGAAAAGCCACAAGTTTAGAGCCAGCTGTGCCAGGATAGACAATAATCCATATTCTCTTTGGGCTTGTCAGAGACCAAATAACAAACCATCAGTTCCCAGTTCAAAATCCTTCCATGGCTCCCCAGTGCCCTTTGGATACAATCTAGCTCCTCACCGTGGCCTACAGGGACTGCTCCCTGGGACTTCCCAGACCTCATCTCCTACTGACACTCTGTCACGCTCCGCTCTGGACACACTGGCCTCATTTTGTCTTCTGACCACTTCCAACATGCCTCTGCCTCAGGGCCTTTGCACATGCTGCCTGTTCAGCCTGGAGTATGCTTCCTCTGGCCTTTCACGTGGTGCCCATCCAGTCTTGGCTCCAGGTGAGGCCTTCCCTGGCCACCCAGTGCAGTGGCCCCTAGTCCCTCCCTGTCAGGTTTCATTGTTCTCCTTATAGGCACATCTCTGTTGAGTTACTGTGGATGTTGGATGTTTGTTTCCTTGCTGTTTATCTACCCCACCCCCCCACCCCCCACCTCTTGGGTGGAAGCTCTTTTGGCAGCTTTTCTTTCTAGATTGTTTTTTGTTTTTTTTTTTATTCATGGGAGATACAGAGAGAGAGAGGCAGAGACACAGGCAGAGGGAGAAGCAGGCTCCATGCCGGGAGCCCGATGTGGGACTCAATCCCAGGTCTCCAGGATCACGCCCTGGGCCGAAGGTAGCTCTAAACCTCTGAGCCACCCAGGGATCCCCTCTTCCTAGATTGTTGGGTCCCTGGCACATTGGAGCCTCCCCACCCCACCACCAGTTAAACAATCTCCCTTGTCCCAGCAGCTCGTGGGTGGGCAGAGTGTGGGCCAGGTGTGGACTCCCAGCTCACCCTGCAGAAACTCCCATCTGGGTCCTGCTGGTCAGCTCCAGTGCCCCATCCAAAACCAAACTCTCCGTGTTCACCTCAACCCACTCAGCACCTCCCCCAGGGTCCCCTGCTGAAAATCTCCCAAGCAGAGATGCCTGGCCAACTCTTGATCTCAGAGTTGTGAGTTCGAGCGGGCTGTTGGGTGTAGACATTACTTAAATAAAATACTCAAAAAGAAAAAAAATTTTTAAGCCTCCAGAATGTCTTAGGGTTCCTCTCTCTCATGCCTCCCATGGCTCCTATGGAGCCCACCTGTAGACCTTGTCAGCCCTGCCTCGGAGGCACTTCCAGGAGGACATGGGTGCCTCTCGCTGCCCCTGCCCCTCCCTGGTGGCCCCACCATCCAACAGTTGCCAGGATTTTTGTGGAAACCTCACTGATCTCCTGGGTCCAGCCCATTCTCCCATCAGCAGCCAGAGTGACGCCCTAGCAAAACCCCTGTTGGGTCAGGCCACCACTCAGTCCTGGGTGCTGGGTGGGGGCTGGGCAGCATCCCTGGCCTCACCCCCTCGATGTCAGAAGCACCTTCTCCTGCAGTTGTGACAGCTACAAATGTCCCAGCGTCCCTGGGGCCTGATCATCCTTGTTGTGACTGTTCCCACTGGAATGGACCAATAGTCTTCAAACTGGGGCTCACCGGAGCCCCCAGGGCACCAATTAAAAACACAGTTGTGCGGGCACACCCCGGGGATCCTGATTCAGGTGGCATTGCCAGGCTCTTCACTGCATGTGTAAGTGGGGCTGATGTAGCTGAACATCTAAAATCCATGACCCATGACCTCGGGAACCTGGAGGTCCTCAGAGCTAGGGGTCCCTCACCACCTGCCTCAGCCACTGCGGGTTGCTGCTGCCGGACTGTGCAGCTCAGCGCTCCCGGTGCAGCGAAAGCGGCACAACTGTTAGCTGTCAGCCATGGGGAAGGCCTGTGCCAGCGGATCCTCACGCCGTGCATGCTTACCGGTCACCGCACGTGCCTGGGGGTGCAGGGGGAGATAATCTGAGGAAGGTGCCAGGGGGAGGGGAAGGCTCTTACCACCTGGAAGGAGTCCTCCAGCTGGGCCAGCGCGCCCCTGGCCTGGAACTGGCCGTGCTGCAGGTGGCTCAGGGCATGCTCAAAAGCCCGCTGGCGGAAGCCAGGGGCCAGGTCGCCCAGACGCACAAAGTAGCTGCCCCGGTCGGCCGTGAGTACCTTTGGCCCAGGTTCGGAGGCAGCAAGCTGAGCTGGAAAGGAAGACAGGATTACTTAATCTGAGAGGCCCCTGGAGAATCCGGGGCTTGGGTCTTACAGAAGCCAGGCCCATGGGAAGTAGGGCCCACCTGTGCTGTTCTCACCTTGCTCCTTGGCATCCATGGGGTGGAAAATATCCCCCACTTCCCCCAGTTCAGCCCCGAGCGTTGCAAAGCTCATGGGTCCTTCGGGGATACATGTGGTGGCCGCAGACCCTGCATCCTCCCTGCCCGGCGAGGCCCCTTGAGTGAATGTTGCCACAGCGGTGGCTTCCCTGGCAAGGTCCAGGCCTGCACACAGGGTGTCTGGGGCACTGGCTACTCCAGAGGATAGAGCCTCCAGGGGTCTCAGGATGGTTTGTTTCCCTCCTTTGTCTGGGCCACTGTAACTGGTGAGTCCACTCCAGACGGTGTCCTGGGTACCTGGTAACCAACTCTGGATGGTCTGCACTGCCCCTTTGGTCACACTCCCTGCTCCTGTGAGTCCAGTGGAAACTGCTTCTTTGGTGCCTGTCAGGACTGTCTTGGTGGTGTCCAGACCAGTCTGAACAGTGCCCTTGGCTACACCCAATGCCCCAGTGAGCCCAGTAGATAGGGTGTCTTTGGTGCCAGTTAGGATAGTCTTTGAAGTGTCCAGACCTCCCTGGACAGCTCCTTTGGCCACGTTCATGGCACCGGTCATCCCAGTACACACGGTGTCTTTGGTGCCTGACAGGACAGCCTTTGATGTGTCCATTCCAGTCTGGACAGCTCCTTTGGCCACGTTCATGGCACCAGTCATCCCAGTACACACAGTGTCTTTGGTGCCTGTCAGGACAGTCTTGGTGGTGTCCAGACCAGTCTGAACAGTGCCCTTGGCCATTTTCATGGCCCCTGTCATCCCAGTGGAGACGGCATCTTTGGTGCCAGTCAGGACGGCCTTTGATGTGTCCATGCCAGTCTGGACGGCTCCTTTGGCCACGTTCATGGCACCAGTCATCCCGGTACACACAGTGTCTTTGGTGCCTGTCAGGACAGTCTTGGTGGTGTCCAGACCAGTCTGGACCGTGCCCTTGGCCACACCCAGTGCCCCAGTGAGCCCAGTAGATAAGGTGTCTTTGGTGCCTGACAGGACGGCCTTTGATGTGTCCATGCCAGTCTGGACAGCTCCTTTGGCCACGTTCATGGCACCAGTCATCCCGGTACACACAGTGTCTTTGGTGCCTGTCAGGACAGTCTTGGTGGTGTCCAGACCAGTCTGAACAGTGCCCTTGGCCATTTTCATGGCCCCTGTCATCCCAGTGGAGACGGCATCTTTGGTGCCAGTCAGGACGGCCTTTGATGTGTCCATGCCAGTCTGGACGGCTCCTTTGGCCACGTTCATGGCACCAGTCATCCCGGTACACACAGTGTCTTTGGTGCCTGTCAGGACAGTCTTGGTGGTGTCCAGACCAGTCTGGACCGTGCCCTTGGCCACACCCAGTGCCCCAGTGAGCCCAGTAGATAAGGTGTCTTTGGTGCCAGTCAGGACGGCCTTTGATGTGTCCATTCCAGTCTGGACAGCTCCTTTGGCCACGTTCATGGCACCAGTCATCCCGGTACACACGGTGTCTTTGGTGCCTGTCAGGACTGTCTTGGTGGTGTCCAGACCAGTCTGAACAGTGCCCTTGGCCATGTTCATGGCCCCTGTCACCCCAGTGGACACTGCATCTTTGGTGCCAGTCAGGACGGCCTTTGATGTGTCCATGCCAGTCTGGACAGCTCCTTTGGCCACGTTCATGGCACCGGTCATCCCGGTACACACGGTGTCTTTGGTGCCTGTCAGGACTGTCTTGGTGGTGTCCAGACCAGTCTGGACCGTGCCCTTGGCCACACCCAGTGCCCCAGTGAGCCCAGTAGATAAGGTGTCTTTGGTGCCTGACAGGACGGCCTTTGATGTGTCCATGCCAGTCTGGACAGCTCCTTTGGCCACGTTCATGGCACCAGTCATCCCAGTACACATGGTGTCTTTGGTGCCTGTCAGGACGGTCTTGGTGGTGTCTAGACCAGTCTGGACGGTGCCTTTGGCCATGTTCAAGGCCCCTGTCACTCCAGTGGACACTGCATCTTTGGTGCCAGTTAGGATACTCTTTGAAGTGTCCAGACCTCCCTGGACAGCTCCTTTGGCCACGTTCATGGCACCAGTCATCCCAGTACACACGGTGTCTTTGGTGCCTGACAGGACGGCCTTTGATGTGTCCATGCCAGTCTGGACAGCTCCTTTGGCCACGTTCATGGCACCGGTCATCCCGGTACACACAGTGTCTTTGGTGCCTGTCAGGACAGTTTTGGTGGTGTCCAGACCAGTCTGAACAGTGCCCTTGGCCATTTTCATGGCCCCTGTCACCCCAGTGGACACGGCATCCTTGGTGCCAGTCAGGACGGCCTTTGATGTGTCCATGCCAGTCTGGACAGCTCCTTTGGCCACGTTCATGGCACCAGTCATCCCGGTACACACAGTGTCTTTGGTGCCTGTCAGGACAGTCTTGGTGGTGTCCAGACCAGTCTGGACAGTGCCCTTGGCCATGTTCATGGCCCCTGTCACCCCAGTGGACACTGCATCTTTTGTACCAGTTAGGATAGCTTTTGATGTGTCCATGCCAGTCTGGACAGCTCCTTTGGCCACGTTCATGGCACCAGTCATCCCAGTACACACGGTGTCTTTGGTGCCTGTCAGGACTGTCTTGGTGGTGTCCAGACCAGTCTGAACAGTGCCCTTGGCCATGTTCATGGCCCCTGTCACCCCAGTGGACACTGCATCTTTGGTGCCAGTCAAGACGGCCTTTGATGTGTCCATGCCAGTCTGGACAGCTCCTTTGGCCACGTTCATGGCACCGGTCATCCCGGTACACACAGTGTCTTTGGTGCCTGTCAGGACAGTTTTGGTGGTGTCCAGACCAGTCTGGACAGTGCCCTTGGCCATGTTCATGGCCCCTGTCATCCCAGTGGACACAGCATCTTTGGTGCCAGTCAGGACGGCCTTTGAAGTGTCCAGACCTCCCTGGACAGCTCCTTTGGCCACGTTCATGGCACCAGTCATCCCGGTACACACAGTGTCTTTGGTGCCTGCCAAGACAGTCTTGGTGGTGTCCAGACCAGTCTGGACAGTGCCCTTGGCCATGTTCATGGCCCCTGTCACCCCAGTGGACACGGCATCCTTGGTGCCAGTTAGGATAGTCTTTGAAGTGTCCAGACCTCCCTGGACAGCTCCTTTGGCCACGTTCATGGCACCGGTCATCCCAGTACACACAGTGTCTTTAGTGCCAGTCAGGACGGCCTTTGATGTGTCCATTCCAGTCTGGACGGCTCCTTTGGCCACGTTCATGGCACCGGTCATCCCAGTACACACGGTGTCTTTGGTGCCTGTCAGGACTGTCTTGGTGGTGTCCAGACCAGTCTGGACAGTGTCCTTGGCCGCATTCACTGCGCCGGTGACTCCACTGGCTACAGTCTCCTTGGTGCCCGTGAGTGCAGACCGGGTCATGCCTAGGCCTCCCTGCACCACACCTTTAGCTGTGTCTACCATGTTGGCCATCCCGGAGGAGATGGCACCCTTGGTCTTGGTCATCTTGGAGCACACCAGGTCCTTTGCCCCAGAGATCATCTGATAAGAAAGGACACATGTCATCAACAGGAGCACTGGAGATGCTTTGCACCCCAGACATCAGCTAACCTGACCTCTCGTGTGCCTTAGGGATGGGGACTGTCCCCCAGAAAGCCTGCCCCTTACTCCCAACCCTGACATAGTTTCCCCGCACACTGTTATCCAGCCAGGGCCTTCCAGGGCCCAGCCTCGACCAGCCCTGTCCTAGTGCCAGACGGTTGCCCGTGATTCAGTAGGTCCCCATTGCTGATGGCAGGTCCCTATACCTCCGGAACCCTTGCCAAGACTCCTGGACTTGGGCTCAGCCAGTGCCTGTCATTGAATGACATAGTTGTTCACCCTGCCTACTCTTTACTTTTGGCAGATTTCGAACCTGGTTTCCCTGTTACAGCAGGTAGACCACATTGCTCATTAAAATGAGTATATTCAAGTAACAGCATTTAAAAAAGAATAATAACCTGCAAAAGGACGGGGACGAGCATTGAGTCCTGGGATCCTGTCAATGATTCTCATCATCTCTGACGTCCCAGAAGGCGGTTTTTCTCATCAGTTAAACTAACAAAAGGCCGTGATGGCCTCAGAGCTGCCAGTACAGTTTCCCTCACCAGTTCGATACTGCCCTCCAGGGGACATCCGTGTTTGCCTCGACTTGGGCGGGGAGGGGGCTCCGGGTATGGAGCGGGCAAGGCCCGGGGATGCTGTGCAAACCCTGGGATGCCCCACAACCAAGCCCAATCTGGCTCCACACGGCCACAGTGCTGAGGCGGAGGGGCATAGAGTGAGCACCTGCTGCCCCGCATCATCCCAAGTGGCATCTGGACTCCATGCCTGCGGAGACCTGGGTTTGAACCTCAGCTCTCTGCTCCCCCTCCCCCAGCCCCCGCCGTGTGACCTCGGGCGAGCCCCCTCTCTGAGCTCTGTCTAAGGCTCGGTGGCTAAAACAGCACCTCTGCCGAGGACTGTGGAGGACCGAGGACCGGAATCAAGGTGCCTGAGGCACTTTGCAGGGAGTAGGTGCTCAACTAATGTGAGTAGAGAGGCTGTGGGGACTCGGCCGGGAGGGAACAGGGTGTGGGTGCCAGGGTCTGGTTTATCTGGGCCAGGGGGCCTGTGGCGCGCTTCACCCTTTGTGTTTCCGTCTGTCTGAGCTGAGGGCAGAGGAGCAGCAGTACTACTCCAGGGTAGGGGCTTGTGCTCGCTGACAGTTGTAACAGGGCTCTGGCACCTTGCCGTGACATCAGTTCCTATGCTCCGCCAGACCTTGGAGACGTGATAGCGCGGGGGGTCCCCATCGTCTCGGCAGCCTCCAACCGCCCAACGCTCAGGAACCACACTACCACTACCACGCCTTGCTGTGTGACCTTTGGCAGGTGGCTCGCCTTCTCTGTGCCTCAGCTGTTGTGCAGGGTACTGCACTCCTCCTCCCTCACAGGGCCGATTAACTAGCAAGCGGCGCCCAGAAAGCACGTGGCCCAAAGCCTGACACAGGTGAGTTACCAGTGTTCTCTGTCCCATGGTGCTGGGGGGGCGGGGGCGCTCTCTGGGGCCCATGCTCGGAGGTAAGGCAGTGCCGCTCCCATTTCACAGACATGGCAACTGAAGCGCCGAGGGGCAGCAATGGCTGGAATCCCACAACGGGACACACCAGGCCATCTGCCCCCTCCTTGGCCTGTGACAGCACAGCCCCTCAGGGGGCAGGCACCCAAATATCCTAGGAGGGCCCCCAGGAGGAGGTGGGAGCCACGAGGCTCTCCCAGCACCTCTCACCTTGTCCGAAGGCGGCGGCAGCTTCTCTCCGCTGGCCGTCTGCTCCAAGGCGGTGGCTGCTGCGGGGACAAGGAGCTGGTCAGGCCACCAGGAAGGGCGAGGGATGTGGGCCGGCGTCAGCCACCCCCGTGCCTGTTGCGCAACCGGTGGGCACAGCCTGAAAGGTCAGGAATGTCCCAGCCACCCTGCCAGGGACAGCCATGGGTCTGGCTCAGTCTGACCCTGAGTCCTGGAGCTCCTTGAGCTCCTGGAGCAGAAGTTCTCTGGAGCTTTTCTGTGCCTGGGTGCTGGACACTCCCCCGAGGGGCATCGCGGGAAGAGGATTCGGGGCCCGCCCCGCCCCTGCCGCAGCTGCCCGCTGCCCGTCGGGCCAGGTATGTGGAGCAGAAGTCAGCTGCCCAGGGCTCCGGGCCCAGAGTGAGGCCCGGTCCAGGAGCCGCCCCCGCTCCAGGCTCCCCTGCACCCGCCCTCTGCATCCCCAGGGCTGCCCCAGCAGAGTGGAGAACCCCTCCCCCCCGCTCGTGTGACCCCCAGAAGCCAGTGTCTCTCTGGGAACCAGGATGGAAACCGTCAGTGAGCTCAAACACGGGGAACACCCAGCCCCTGGCCCACTGTGCATCAGGAATGGGGTGGGGGACAGGGGAGGGGCTGAGAAGGTAGGAGACGTCGTCGCTGGGAGACAGGCTGTGTTCACAACCCCACTGTTGCTGCTTATGCTGCTTTGGGCCACTCACCGGCCATACTGATGCCTCAGTTTCCACATCAGGCACCAAATGAGCATGCCAGCCTGCAGCGTCTATTGAGACGACTCTGGCCCATAAGAGCCACCCCCAAGTGTCCAGAAGCCCCTGCAGGGGGCTTTCCTCCAGGGACCCGCCTCCAGAGCCCCCACCTCCATGGTGCTGTCTGCTCACCGTCATTCCCGGGCTGGGCAGAAGCACCTGCCGGATCGGCGGCGGGCCGGGCCTCTTTCGCCGAACCGTGGGCGCTGGCCATCAGGTTCCGGGCAGAACTGAAGCCAGGCAAGGACCCCAGGAAGCTCCCCAGGATCTACAGGGGGCAGGGGGCAGCGTTGGCAGGGCCAGGCCTTGGGGCAGGGCGGGGGAAAGCATCAGACAGCCCTGGGCTCCTGCGTGACCCCAACAGGGACAGTTACCGCTCTGAGTCTCAGTTTCCTTGCCTGGACAATGGGCAGAGTCAGCCTGCCTCCCATAGACAGCTGAGAAGACCATCCCCCAGGGCCCCAAAGACCTTTTCCCTCCACCGCCCCCACTTCACAGAAAGGGAAACTGAGACCCAGAGACACCCATGGCTGGTTCAAGGTCACACAGTAAGGAAGGAGCCAAGGGTTGCCCGAGCTCCCCACTCCCTCACCCTCCAGCTTGGGACAGGAGGGAAGAGTTGGTGCCATGGCTCTGGGAGCCTTCCCGTCCTCCCCAGGAAGCCCTTCCGGACCCCAGTACCATGAGGTCACCTTCCCAAGGGTCTGGGGGCTCCCGGGCCCCAGAAGGGATCTCCCCCTCCCGCGCCCCCCCTTACCTTGCCCTTGGGTTTGGGAGGATCTCGGCCTCCTTCTTCCTGAGCCGACATGGTAATGATACTGTAAGCAGCTGGAAGGGGGGCCGAGAGGGCATGTGGGTCGGGGCCCCCAGGCCTCCCACCCCACGCAGCCCCCCGACCACACCCCCAGTCCCAGCTGCACGCTGGCGTGGCTCACCTGGGGCGTGTGAGGGTCCCTCGGAGCCACAGGCACACAGCTGGCAGCCGGCTCAGCTCTCGGCTACCAGGCCTTATAGGGTCTGGGGCAGGCGCGGGCCCGGCGGCAGAGGCAGGCGGCCAGCGGGCTGGGGGAGGGCCCTGGGTGGTCACGTGCAGCCGGCCCGGCCCAGCGTGGGCCCTGGGCCCAGCACCTTTCCCCCGCTAAGAGCACCAGGCGGCCTCTGCCCACAGCTCCCACCCCCACCAGGCTGAGGGTTCTCGGGCCATCCCACGTCCCCAAGGCCCTGCCTGCGTGCTCACACAGCCGCCCGCTTCCACCCAGTTCAGATCTCTGTTCTGCTGAGACGCCTCAGCCACTTGCCACCCTTGGGCCTCGATTTACCTTCCGGGCTCCTCGCTATGGCTCACGAGGTCCCACTTTCTCTTTGTCCTCACCTCCTGCAGCTCTCTCCCCTTCGCGCATTCTTCTGTAACACATGGGGCACCTTGCTGTTGCCCCAACACACCAGGTGTGGTGCTGCCCCAGGACCTTTGCACATGCTGGAGGGCCCTTCCCCACAGCACACAGTGCCCTCCCTCCCCTCCCTCAGGCCTGTTTTGTTCCCAGCTTGTCTTCTGCAATCGAACTGTTCCTGGCACACGCCCTGCATTTAATAAACATTTGGCCAAATGGGCCAACTCGCAGGATAGTTCTGAGTGTGAAACGTGGTCAAGCATGTGACCTGTTCACCCCAGTGCCTGGTACCCAGCAGAGGTACTCAACCAACATTAACTTAGCCTTGTCCAGGCAGAAAGGGAGAAGCAGGATCCCCCCTGAGTGGGAAGGGGACTCGTCACTCTCCAGCAGGGACTACTTCCCTTGATCAAATAGATGGAAACATGGTGTCTAAAGAGCCAGGGGATCCTGGGAGTGAGATGCAGGCCTGGTGCTCTGGGGACAGCCCAGAGCGACTTCCTGGAGGAGGCATCCCATTGCCTGAGGCCACAGAGCCAGAGTGGCAGAGACAGGATTCAAACCCAGCCCGTTTGCAGAGTGGGCCGTCTGTGGGCAGATGCACAGACCAGCCGTCCCCATGCTAGGTGTCCCCTGCCCACTCTTGGGATGGGGATCCCAGCTGCGTGCTGGGGGATTGGGGGGCAGACCCCGTGGGTGGCCCTGGGCACCGAGCGGGGAGGAGGGAGGTCTGGACATGGCCCAATGAGCCCTAGGTCATCTCCTTGGAGCCTCCGCTGTGTTTGCCAAACACTTGGGGAACAAACTGCAGATGTCCCCCAATCCTGTCCTTCCTGCCAATGCTTCCCAAAGGTGGTGGGGCGGGGGGGGACACTGGGTGTGCCCTCCCCTGCCCACGGGCCTGCCACAGCCCAGGGAGGGCGGAGAAGCCCAGCAAAGGTGGTAAAAGTGATCGTCAACACGCGCATCAGGACCCACCCTCCTCTGCCCACAGCTTTTTGGGGCTCCCATCTCCCCGGATGATACCTGAGTCCTCCTCATGACCCTGGCCCCCTGTCACCTCCCTGTCATCCCCTCCTTCCTCTATCGCCTCAACTCACCCTGATCCAGACACATGGGCCTCCTTGCTCTTCCCCCAACAACCCAGTTCCGGTGCTGCCCCAGGGCCTTTGCACGGGCTGCACCTGCCAGAATCCCCATTGGCCTTTGCTTATATGTCACCTCCTCCAAGAGGTCTTAGACCCGCTCCCCCAATTTAAAAATATACCCCCCTCTCCCTGCCCTCACACGCCCCCCGTCCTCCGTCCTTTGCATGTTCTTTGTCATCTATTAAAACTAAGGCAAATCATGTATGTATTTGTCCTATTTGTCGCCTCTCAGCTGCACTATCAAGGCCCAGAGGGCAGGATTTTTACCTGGTTCGCTGCCCTCCTGGCACACACACAGCAGGTGCCCAACAGGATGTGTTGAGCGAACAAATGAATGAGTGAATGGCAGCTCCCGAGCGCCAAGCATGTCCCGGGACCGAGCACGGCCGCCGCACAGAGGGAAACCGCTGGGGTGAGGGAAGGCTTCCTGGAGGAGGTGGCATTGGGGCTGGGGCTTGAGGATGGACGGGATGTGTCCACGAGATGGGTGGTGGGGTGGGAGAGCACTGCAGGCACGGCCGGGGCGAAGGCCCCCAGGTGGGGAGGTGTGCACAGTCCGGTGGGACTCCAGCAGCGTCTCTGGAGGGACCAGAAGTTCTCAGCTGCCCCGGCGAGGAGTTTGGATGTTTGGTCTGAGGGCGAGTGGGAGCCACGGAGGTTCCTGAGCAGGGGCGGGGAGGGGAAGCTGCTAGGGGGCGGTAGTTCAGCCTCCCGGCACTGCCCCTGGGCCAGGTCCTAGGGAAGCCAGGGGCCACCCTGACCTCACCACGTTACACTGTGCTTTCCTAACACCCCACCCGGCCACAGGGGAGTCTGAGGGGTGGCCAAGAATTCAGTCAAAGGACGGGAGGGCCCCCCCAGAGACTGGCCCGTGGCCCTTCCCCTACCTCTGTGTGCCCCCATCCTGGCCAGTGCAGCTGGAGGACTCAGCAGGCTCAGCCCCTGCGGGTCCAGGGAGGTTGGCATGGGAGGGGCTGCTCCATCTGACTACTTCTTCCCTCAGATCCTGTTCTCCAGTTTCCGAGAAATTCATTTATACTAAAGTGTGAACAGCTTCCATCCCAGGAAGCTACACCCACATGCCTAACCCAGGTGGGGAGGGCGCTAGTGGGGGGTGAGGGGGACTCCAGACAGGCTGGCAGGCTGGCCAGAGAGGCATTCTCACTGCTTTCGAATCTTGAACCTTGGCTTGTGCCACACAGTCCCACACCTGAGCAACTGCACACCCGGCACCCTGCAGCTAAGACCCACCCCAGGCCTGAACAGAGGCCATAGGCCTTTGGACAACACAAAGCACCTTTATTCTAGAGCACGAACCCCAAAGGGCAAAGCAAGTGGACGTGCAGGTCCGGCTGATACAGCTGCATATCCTCAGGGACCCTGAGTCCAGGATGTACAAGGTGGCAGGGGAGTGGGGGGTGCTCATGTTTCAAAACCCCAGAGGCCACTGGGCAAAACATGTGCTTCTGCGGGTTTTGATGTGCTTCTTGGGGTGCAGGGATGGGGGCCGCAGTCAGCTGAACCCAGCTGGGGCTAGTGGGACCCGAACTGAATTCCAGTCCCCATTGTCCCGGGAAGGACTGGGGAGAGTCTGAGAGCAGTGAAGCGGGTCTGGGATTCTGAATTCAGCTCCCCCCACCCCCAGCCCTGTCCTCCAGGCGAGGTCACCGCGTGGGCTGTCAGCGCGCACGTGCGGCCACGAGGGGGCAACAGGGATCCCGGGACACTGGCCCTCGTGGCCTCTGCTGCCCCACTGGCCCCACGTGGTCAGAAGTCCAGCTCTGGCATCAGGGTGTGCTTGGGGCGGCCGGGGGGCGGGGGCTCCTCCTGGGGAACGTCCTCCGGGGGGGCCGGCCCGTCCCCATGCTGGGCCTCCCAGGCCCTCTGCTGCGCCGGCCAGTCCAGGTGAGCCCAGCGGGGGTCAGGGCCCCCCACCACCTCGTCCACCAGGGCCTCCAGGTCAGGCGGGGGCGCGGACCGCTCCACGAGGATGGGCGCGAAGGGCCCCACCAGCCAGGGGAGCGGCACGGCCTGCAGCACCAGCTCCAGCAGCTCGTCCACGCAGGCGTGCGCCCGGGCCACGCTGCCTCGGCCCTCGGCCAGGGCAGCGGCCGGCACGTCCCCGAAGCAGCGGGCGTCGGCGAAGGCGGACTGCAGGGCATCCACGCTGCGCCGCACCTCGGCCACCTTGTCCTGGGCGCCCCGGGGCAGGCCCCGCACACTGGTCTCCAGCGCGTCCACCGTTCCCTGCAGCTCCCTCATCAAGCTGCGGGACAGCACCAACGTCTCCAGCTCCGCCTGTGGCAGAGGGGAGGGGCCTCAGTGTCCCAGACCGGCGCCCTGCCTGCCTCAGTTTCCCCATGGATGCTCCCAACAGCTGGCCTCAGCACTTGGTTTGAGACAGCTGGAGCCCGGCCTCTGGCAACCCTGGGCAGATCCAGAACGCACCCCCACCACACACACACCCCCTGGTCACCCTCTCCCCGCCACCCTACCTGGCTGCGGCGGCGGCGGCCGTTCTCTGGGGAGTGCTGGTTCCAGTCCTCCCAAAGTTCGTGCACCTTCCCAGGGCGGGCCGGGGCAGTGGGGGTCGCCCCGCACTGCATGAGGTTGATCTGAGGGGACGGAGGCAGTGGTAGTGAGAGCTGGAGGATTTGGGGGCTCGGGGGTGGGGGGCCCAGCACCCTAGCCTGGATCTGGTCTCGATGAACATCTAGAGAGCATCTTCTTCCCTGCAGCCTTCCCCGCCTACTGATCTAGCCTGGCCCACCTGCCCGGTCTCTCCTCTGCTCTTGGCCAGACCCTGCGCCCCGTGGTTCCCCTGAAGCTCAGACTCACTTTGGCCGTTTTGCTCCATCTGCCAGGAACAGGTTTCCCTCCACCCCACGCCCCTGTCTGGCTCACTCCAGTTTAAGTTTCAGTGTAGATGCCTCCGCCTCCAGGAAGTCTTCCCTGCTCCCCTCCTGGCTGGGCAGATTCCACAGCACCTGCATGTTCTCCATCATGACCCTGATCCCCCTACTGCGCTGTGAGTGTCCTGAGGGGGCCACTGCGCCCTCTTCGGTGCCCGGGGCAAGGCAGGCATCAGAAGATAAATAGAAATAAATTGGAGTCCATCCGCGCTCCGGAAATAGGACTCAGCCTTAGAAGGGAGGGACATCCTGACACCTGCTACAACGTGGATGCACCTTGAGGACAGCGTGCCCGGTGACGTAAGCGGCCTCGGGTGCTCATCCGCGCCCTCTGGTGGCGGCTGCGGGGAGGGCAGAGCGGGGTCCCGGATGGAGCTGGGGGACGGGCTGGACCAGGCCGCAGGAAGAGGAAGGGGGGCTGTGGGCAGAGCTGCGGCACCCGCCGCTGTGCGGGGCGTGGGAGTGGAGGAGAGAGGGGAGTGGAGGGTTGCTCCCGGGCTTTGACCTGACCCCCCTGCAAGGACGGAGGCCGAGACGCAGGAGGAGCAGGTCAGGGGCATCTGAACTCAGCAGTTCAAAGGGAGGGATGGACAGTGAGGGAATAGTCTAGAACCTACAGGCTGCGGAGGATTGGGATGGGTGGCAGGTGCCCGGGGGAAGCGGTGCTTTCTCTCCTGAGCTACCCTGTCTATAAATTCCAGGTCCTACATCTCCTTCGCCCGGAGACCCCCTTCTGTCTCCCCAGGCTGAGCCTTGACCCCCACCCCGAGCTGCCCCAGCCCTGAACACACGCGACCGGAGGCAGCTGGGCCCGGCTGTGCCTTCCCGCTGCAGACCAGCTCAGGACCAGGTACGCAGCTGGCACTCAATCCATGCCTACTGGCCTGCGTCTTGGGGCGGGAGTGGGCAGAGGCTCTCACCAGCTCCAGCGTCTCCTGCAGCTGGGCCAGCGTGTCCTGGGCGTGGTGTTTCTTCTGCCTCAGTTTCCCCAGGGAGTGTTCATAGGCCAGGTGGCGGAGCCGTGCTGACAGGGAGCCCAAACGCACAAAGTAGCCCTGATGTCTCCTCTGCTCCTCCACTGAGCCCACTTCCGGGCCCTCAGCCTCGGCTGCCAGGGCCGCTGGAGGATGGGACGGAGGAGAGGTCAGCGTGGTCGCCTCTGCACATCTGCTCACCCTCCCTCTGGGTTCACAAGCCCACGGGCTCCCAGATTTATTGTTTTCCTCTACTGCTATCAATTCGTTTAACCTTCCCCAGACCCTACGACGTGGGCACTGCTATCAGCCCCATTTACAGATGAGGAACACCGAGGCAGAGGGAGACGATGTGCAAGAGGCAGACCTGGGATTCCAGCCCAGGCACCCTTGACCCCTCTACTAAATGGTCTGTTAAGAATACACTTGACGGGGCAGCCCCGGGTGGCTCAGCGCAGGGCGTGATCCTGAAGTCCCGGGATCGAGTCCTGCGTCGGGCTCCCTGCGTGGAGCCTGCTTCTCCCTCTCCCTCTGCCTATGTCTCTGCCTCTCTGTGTCTCCGATGAATAAATAAATAAAATCTTTTTTTTTAAAGATTTTATTTATTTATTTATTATGAGAGACACAGAGAGAGGGGCAGAAACACAGGCAGAGGGAGAAGCAGGCTCCATGCAGGGAGCCTGACATGTGGCTCGATCCCGTGTCTTAGGATTAGGCCCTGGGCTGAAGGAGGCGCTAAACCACTGAGCCACCCAGGCTACCCTAAATAAAATCCTTAAAAAAAAAAAAAAAAAAAAGGAATACACTTGACAAGTGTGTGGCACACAGTAGGTGTTTCATAAATGCCTCATAGCCTTTCTGTGGAGGAGGGAGTGCCTTGACGCGTCCCCCAAGTGCCATAAGGCAAGGGGGTTGAGAAGTCAGATCATCTCCAGGGTCAGGCAAGATGTAGAAAGCTGGAGAATGGTGTGTTTGGGTTTTTTTTTTAAATAAGATTTTATTTTTTAAGTAATCTCTACCCCCAACGCGGGACTCAAACTCACAGCCCCAAGATCAAGAGTGGCCCACCCCACGGACTGAGCCGGCCAGGCGCCCCAGGAGAGGGCAGGTGCCTTTCAGCTCGAGTGTTTCGCGCTGGAGGACAGGCCGCAGCTCGGGATCGGGAGGGCGCGATCTCATTGTTAGATGCACGGGATGAGTTAGAGCACTCTATGCCCTGCCTAGGCCAGCGCTGCAAGCAGGAGGGCCGCCAGTTCGAGGCTGTGGCCCTCACGTGCGTAAGCCCCGTGCCCTCTCAGGGTCTGCGTGGTCTGATGTCTAGGAGGATGCGGGTCGGGGGCTGCGGGGGTGGACGGGACGTCAGGGCTGGGCTCCCCGCCCTGCGTCCTGCTGGACTGTGGTGCGGCCCTGCGCAAAGTGCCGGAGCTCTGTGGTGCTCTGTGGTCCGTGACCTCAGGGCATGCGGGCTGGGAGAGGGACTGGGGAGCAATGGGGAGGGGGGCCAGCCTCACCCAGCTCATCCTCAGTCATGGGCAGGAAGTGGTCCACCAGCTCCTCCGACTTGCCCAGCACGACGTCCACGGCGTGGCTCATGGAGCGCTTCAGGTCTATACTCCAGCGGCGGCCCTGACGTGCCAGGCCCACCACGCCTGTCACGCCGCTGGCCACCGTGTCCTTGGCTGAGGTCACCACCTGGTGGGAGGGGGCACCCTCCAGGTTCTGGCTCCCTTCTCTTACCCAGCTCCTCGAGGCTGGGTGTCAGGGGTCCCTGGCCCTTCCTGGTGCGGGGCCTCAATTTCCCTTCTGTAAAATGAGGGGAAATAGAGGTTCCCCCTCCCGGGGTCGTTGAGGGGATTATGGGCACCAACTGCCACATCTTCAGTGCTCGGTCAGCTCGGCGGGGGCTGATCATTGTAACTTGGCTGGTGTTGAGTGGGCCCCAAACCGGACTCAGCCCCAGTGTGGTGGGCCCAGGTCCTGGGCTGGTCCCGGAGGAGGCTGTGCTGCTCCCTCCCACCGCCACCCCTCTCCGGGTCCCCACCGTAGGGGTCCCCACCCTACCATGTCCGAAGGTTGCTGGAGAAAAGGCAGCTTCTCCAGCTTGTCCAGCCCCCTGCAGGCGAGATTGTTCACTGTGGCCACTGGAGGGGAGAGGCAGGGAGTGAGGGCAAGGGAGGCGGGGAGGATGGAGGGAGGCGCGGGGTGGGGTGGGGGGTCTGTGAGGGTGTGGGGGGAGACACAGGATGGGCCCCACCCCCCCTGCCCTCCTGGCCTCAGCCCTGCCACCTGGCTGCTGCCAGCGCCAAGGTGACTCCTGCCCCGTGCTGGCTGGGAGGGCCCAGCGGGCAGGCTCAAGGTCACGCAAACTGGCTGAGAAGGAGGCCGGGGAGGTGGGGAGGCCCAGGGCTGGGATGGGACCTCGGTCCACCAGAAGCCAGCGGTCTTTCCACCCCACCCCCACCCCTCTGCCAGGTTGGGCCCCTCAGCTGGCACAGGTGCCTGGGGAGATGTGGGGCTCAGGTCGCCGTGGGGGCAACGACAGAGAGACAGATGAGGGAGGGAGGTCGACAGGAAGGAACCGGAGGTTCGCCAGGCCGCTGGATGAGGGACGACCTCCACAAATGGCTAAGGGTGGAGGTCCTGGAGATGAAACCGGAGAGGGATGGTGGGCTGGGGTGTAGGTAGAATGGGGGATGGGAGGGGGCAGGGAATGGGAGATGGTGCTGGCGGGATGAGGGAGGGCCAGACGGGTGGATGGGGTACAGGCAGGTGCACGGACTAAAGGCGTCCACATGGGTGGGACTGCGTGGAGTCCACCTCAGCAGGTGCACTCCAGAGCATGGCGGGGGGGCAGCGGGGCAGGACCCAGGGGTCGGGGGGGTGCTCACGCTGGGGCTGCAGGTGGCTGAGCAGCGGCTGGGCGTGGTCCAGGGCCCGGGTGGTGAGGCCGCACACGCAGTGCTCGGCCAGGCGGCAGGCGGAGCCCAGCAGCGGGTGCCTGTCCTTAGCAGCACTGTAAGCATCCAAGACGGCGGTGCACGTGGTCCTGACCAGGGGCAGGGCCACCACGCGCTGTACCGCGTTCTGCGGGGAAGTGGGGGCATCAGAGGGCTCCCCCGAGGGTGTGAAGAGCTCTGCCGCACCTCTGTCCTGCTTCCCTTCCCGAGGCCAGGATGAGGGGCGGGAGGGAGGGTTGAGGGACTGCAGGCTTAACTTGGGGCTTCGGCCTTCCCATCTGTAAAATGGGTTTCTAGGGCTGGGTGAGTCGTGGAGCCCACATGCGTGAAGTGCGGGGAGCAGGGACTGATGCAGACATGTGGCGTGACTGCTGTCCTTTGTGCTGCTGCCGTGGAGGGCGCCGAGGTGCTGGACACGGGACGGGTAGCCGCAGAGACCCAGAGGTGGAGGTGCACGGGGGCGTGGGGGTGTGGGGGGAGATGCTCCCCGCCCCGGGGCCTCACTGTGCAGCTCTGAGCCCCCTCCATGGTCCAGCGAGGATAGGAAGGGGCGGGGGTACCTGGTCTGAAACTGTCCCAGAAGGGATATTCCCACCCCCCTTCCCTGTGCCCCTGCTCTGCTGGGGGGCAGCCCCTCACCTGCTGGTCCTGCTCACACAAGCTCGTTGTGGGGGGCTGAGCAGCCTCGTGGTCTGACATGCCTGCTGCAAACACCCTGCAGGGCAGGACAGGGTGAGAGGGGCCTCTCCACACCAGCCCTCCTGGGTCCCACCTAGGCCTTGGGGTCTGTCCTGCTGGGCTTGGGCAGGTACTCTTCTCTCTTGGGACCATAGTTGTTTTTTTTTTTAAGATTTTATTTATTTATGATAGACATAGAGAGAGAGG
Source organism: Vulpes vulpes (assembly GCF_048418805.1). Classification (NCBI taxonomy): domain Eukaryota; kingdom Metazoa; phylum Chordata; class Mammalia; order Carnivora; family Canidae; genus Vulpes; species Vulpes vulpes. Next base: position 106,594,237 of record NC_132788.1, on the reverse strand, counting down.
CAGAGACACAGGCAGAGGGAGAAGCAGGCTCCATGCCGGGAGCCCGACGTGGGACTCGATCCCGGGGCTCCAGGATCACGCCCTGGGCCAAAGGCAGGCGCTAAACCGCTGAGCCACCCAGGGATCCCTGGGACCTCGTTTTTGGTAATGATAGGAGCAGCTGGGTGGTTCAGTCGATTGAGTGTCTGACTCTGGGTTTGGCTCAGGTCATGACCTCAGGGTCTTTTTTCTTTTTTTAAGATTTTATTTATTCATGAGGGACAGAGAGGCAGGGACACAGGCCAAGGGAGAAGCAGGCTCCTGGCAGGAAGCCCGATGTGGGACTTGACCCCCAGACCGGGATCACGCCCTGAGCCAAAGGCAGGCTGAGCCACCCAGGGGTCCCGATCTCAGGGTCTCAAGATGGAAGCCCATGTTGGGCTCTGCGCGCAGGGGGGCATCTGCTTGAGGATCCTCTCCCTCTCCCTCTGCCTCTCCCTGGCTTGTGCATACTCTGTCTCTCAAATAAATAAATCTCTTTTTTTCAAATAAATAAATCTTAAAAAAAAAAAAAGGATGATGATAATACCTACCTCCCAGCATCGCAAGGGACATGGACAATGTATGCACAGGCTCTGTACACAGTAGGTGCACACTAGAGAGCTCTACAAGGTGGGGATATTGTCGTGATTCAAAGCATGGACTCTGGAGAGGGAAAGACCTGGGTTCAAATCCTGCCATTACCTGCTGTGTGACTTTGGGCAAATGCCTTCACTTCTCTGAGCTGTTTCCTCTTCTGCAAAGGAGGGGAGGTCCCTGCTGCCCCTGCCCAGCCCCCAACTCATCCTTCCCCGACAAACTGCACAAGCAGCCCCCGGCAGGGGTGGACGTGGAAGCTGCCCATTCCCAATAAACGCACAGCCTGACAGGGAAACCGAGGCGGCCGTGGCGATTCCAAGGCCACTCATGTAAGCAGACTCAGGGTGGGGAGTTCGAGCTGAGACTCCCCGCTCCCTCGCAGTTCTTTCCCCATCCCCACCCTGCGCCCTCGGAGCCCTGGTCCCCGCCCAACTGGGTCCCCAGCTTCAGCCAACTGGGCCAAGGGTCTCGGCCACCTGCTCCGGCCCGTCATCCCCCTCCTTTCTCACACCGCTGGATCCCCTCCTGCCCACCTGATCCGGAGCCCCCAGCCCTGCGGGGCTCTCCCGGACGCCCTCCGCAGGGCACTCACCTGGGCGCGCGCAGCCCCAGCCCCCGAGCACCGCGGCGGACCCCGGACTCGGGCTCCAGGCTCCGCCCACCGCCGGCCCCCCTTATAGCAGCCGGGTGGGCGGGGCCTCGGGTACTGACCAATGGGGAGGGGCTGCGCGGAGGCGTGTCCCCGGGGGCGGGGCTCCAAGCCCACCCGCCCCACCCCGCGCGCCTCTCTGGGGCTCCCGAGGGCGCACCGCGGTTGTCATAGTAACTTGCGGACGCTGGATGCCCCAGGATTGAGCTACTTCCGTTGGCCGGATCTGACCACCTGTCACCCTGCTGTCATCGCGGAGACGGTAGAGGACGATCACTGCCCCCATGACTTCGGCGGAGGCGTGACCTTGGGCAAGTCCTCAAGGTCTTTCTTGTTGTTTTAAAATATCTGTCCTTTAACTCGGCCAGGATTCCGGCTGGCCCATGCCCTTGGACCCCCATTTTGCAGATGAGCAGACTGAGGGATCTGATTCAAACCCCGCTCTGCCAGACTCCAGGCCCCTCCCTGGCTTTCATTTTTTTTTTTTTTAAGTTTTTTTTTTTTTTTTTTTTTTATTTATTTATGATAGAGAGGCAGAGACACAGGCAGAGGGAGAAGCAGGCTCCATGCAGGGAGCCTGATGTGGGACTCGATCCCGGGTCTCCAGGATCGCGCCCTGGGCCAAAGGCAGGCGCCAAACCGCTGCGCCGCCCAGGGATCCCCCTCCCTGGCTTTCATCATCATGGAATGACCACCATCGTGAGCATGACCATTCTTCCAGGGAGCATGTCCCCAAACACCCAGGGGTCCTCCCCAAATCGGACTCTGGCTCCCAGCATGCCCAGCCCTGTGTCCACAGGTGGCTCAAGGTTCCGAGTTGGAAGAACACAGGCTCCAGGCCTCTGCCCATGCCTTGAGCTCCACCCAACCTGCCCAGGCCTGCCCTGGGTGGCTATCCCCCTGGGTTGTCATGGGCCAGCATGACAAATTGTTTGGAGACCTGAAGCAATCTGGTTTAATTTAAACCTTCCCCAGGACACAAGCTCTGGCAGGAATCCACCGGTAAAATGACACTCTGGGCAATGGTCAGAGTTTTATTTCCAGTTAAGTCCTGGATGGGGGGAGGGGGAGGAGAAGCCGAGGGCCATCAGATCCCAACTGTTATCCCTTTGGAAGCTCACGTCCTATACCCCAGACCCTGGATCAGGCCTCTTCTTTCCTTCTCCTTCCTCCGGAGGACTAAGAAGAGAACCTGGGAGATGCTGGGAACACAGTGAATTCCAATAGTCCATTCCCATTCCACACTTATTAACCCCTCAGGTCCGTCTCCAAACTGAGAGATGCTGGCTACCAGGGAACCCAGTCCCAGTCCCTGCATTTGGAGAGCCCCCTGAAGTGGGGGAGCAGAGCCAGATAGAGACAACCCAGCGTGGCCAGGGCTGGGCCAGCGGGAGGCCGAGCAGGCTGAGGGAGCCTGGAGACCAGGAGATCTGGAAAATAGGGAGACATTCTTCTTCTTCTTTTTTTTTTTTTAAGTAGGCTTCATGCCCAGTGTGGGGCCCTGAGATAAAGAGTTGCATGCCCTACCGGCTAAGCCAGCCAGGTGCCCCCAGGGAAAGATTCTTGGAAGAGGGTACAAGGAGGCCAGAGAGCCCACGGTGTGTTTTAGGAAGCGTGAGCCAAACCAGCCCCGGCAGCTCCGGAAAGCTGAAGGTGAATGATTTGCCAAGGAGCATGCAGCGTCCTGCCAGGCCCGTCTCCCCACCGCAGACCCAGGCCTCAGTGTGACTCGGCTGCTTCTAGGAGCGTCTGGCCCTTCAAGGCTTCGGGCCGAGCGCAGCGGGTGTCGTTCCTGGAGAACATCTTGTCTTTGTTGGCCACAAGCCACCCATAGAGGTCGTCCAGGTTGTGATCACAGATCCAGGGGTTACCAGAGATGTCAAAGCCGTCCTCCATGTCCCGGGTGGGCTGCCCCAGGGATGTCCAGAGCCCCTTGGGCACGCTGGTGAGCGAGTTGTTGGAGAGGTCAAGCATGTCCAGCTGCTGCAGACCTCGGAAGGCACCGGTCGCCACCGCGGCCAACTTGTTGTCGCTCAGGAAAAGGTAGCGCAGGCCTGGCTGGGGTGCCAGGAGCCCCTCTTCAAGCACTTGCAACCTGTTGCCCTCCAGATGCAGCCTTTCCAACTGCAGGGGGCCCCTCAGGAGGTCAGGGGGCAGAGTCTTCAACTGGTTATTACTGAGGTCAAGGATGCGCAGGGCGGTGACGTTGGCCAGCAGCCCGGGGGGCAGTGTCTGGAGGTGGTTCCCGGACAGGTCCAGATGCCCCAGGGCTTTCAGCCCGCACAGCCACGAGGGCTCCAGGACGTCCAGCCGGTTTTCCTTTAGCACCAGGGTGTGAAGAGCAGCCGAGACCCGGAACAGGCCGGGGGGCAGCTGGGTCAGGGCATTGCGGGTCAGGTCGAGTACTTTCAGCAGAGGCACCGGCAGCAAGAGCTTGGGCGAGAGGCTCTCCAGCTGGTTGGTGGAGAGGTGCAACTCCTGGAGGTTAGAGACGCCCTGGAGGGTGTCAGCCCGCAGCTGGGTGAGGTTGAAGAACTCCACCACCAGGTGGACGGTGTCGGCGGGGAAGCGGCGAGGGAGTTTGGCAGGTGGGTGGCAGGAGACGGAGCTGCCGTTGCTGGACGGGAACACCAGGCAGGTGTCACGGTCCGGGGTGATCCCCTGGGCTGAGGCCACGGATAACAGCAGCAGGAGCAGTGTTCTGGAAAGATGGGAGCTCAGACCTCCCAGGCTGTAGATAGTGACAGAAGAGACACCTAGTTCGATGAAAGCATCCCAAGAATCTGCTATTTCTTGTCTCCACTTCCCCCATCCTGGACCATGCCACCTCCTTGCTCCCCTCGACTAGGGCATCACCTCCTGCTCCTCCTCTGGCCTCCCCCTCATCCCTCGCCCAACTGCCAGAAGTAGCTGCTATTCCCCAGAGCAGTCTAACTCTGAAAACGGAGTTTCTCAGTCAGACCCATAACTGCTACCCTTCTTCATTGGCAGCTCAGCCCCATCGCGCTGTTAATTATTTACAGTCTCATTTGCTAATTTCTTCTGCTCTAGCTTGTTTTCTGGGTCATTTTCTATTTCCCTGGCTCCATATTTTGAAGGCAGAGCCAACGAACTCCTACTTAGCCTGCAAAGCCCTAGCTCCAATGCTTCCTTTTCCATGAAGGTTTCTCTGACTTTCCCAAGGTTCCCCCTCTGGGGTCTGTCTCTTTCTGTCTGGCCCTGAACCAGCAAGGTTATATTTCTGTGGCCTGTTCCATCTTGCTCCAAAATGCTTGGAACAATCCAGGCCTCAGAAAGGAACTCTAAACATGAAAAGTGTATTCTGCTTTGTGCAGATCTGGGGCAGGCTTTTGGCCTTGGGATGGAGTGGTTTACAGTTGGCACCATAATCCTCGGAGGGCTGGGGCTTCTGCGCCTCCTGGTCTGCCCAGCAGGCCTCTGATGGGGTGTTGGTCGGGCAGTGCTGGGGTCTTCTACCTCCTTCTCTGGCCCGGGGTGGGGGAGACTCACCTCTGGCTTCGCTCTGGGCTCCAAGGGGACATAATGGCCTCTCTCTTTTCCATCTGTGTTCCCTTGGCCCGGTGAGGTAGCCTTATACCCTTGGACCGAGGACAAGGCCGCCAACCACAGGGAAGTCCTTACCCACATCCTGTTCCCGTTACTGGCTGGACCTGAGCCAGGCAGGGGAAACGGAGTCGTCAAAATTGCAAAACTGCTTCCTGGCAGTGGGAGGGCAGCAGGGAGTTGCCTGCCCCTTCTTTCCCTGCTTCTACCCAGTTTTTCATTTCCCTGAATCCTGCTTTTGGAGCGTGGGCACCCAAGAGTCTCCTGGGCTGAATCCCCGCTTTCCAGTCCAGGAATCAGAGGTTGGGTTCACAAAGCACCATTTTTAGAGGACAGCTCTTTAAGCAAGAGATACTCTTTGCACTAAATTTGGGCAACCAGGAAGCTCAACGAAGAGAACAAAAAGCATTTGTGTTGAACTTATGACATGTTGTTGGCCTTTTTAAAAAATGAAATAATTTATAAAAATTAGATTTCAAAAGTAAGCAATGCCAAAAGCCTCCACAGACTTTGAACAATGGCCTGGGAGGCACTGAACCTGGCTCTGGCTCCCAGCTCCGCTAGGAATGGCTTTATTTTGTGATCTTGGGCAAGTGGCTTCAGTTTTCTTGGCCTCAGTTTCCATATCCGTGGAGTTGAACTCAATCTCCAAGGGCCCCTTCTGCTCTTTCTTTCTTCATCTGAAGCTAATGTGCTGTTTGTTTTGGATCCTTCTCATTCCCTAATGCATTTGGAAGCTACAAATTTCCCTTTGAGAACTGCTTTGGCTGCACCTCACGGGTTTGGCTATCCAGTGCTTTCATTCTTGTCGCATTCTAAACATTCAGGTGTGATGTGTTATCTTTACCTGCACCCAGGACTTTGATCACGTCTGGCCATAGCCTCTTCTCCCTGGCCAATCTCTGGAGTTTTGTCTTTATTGAGCTGTAAGAATGAATATGAGTTCTGTCTTGTGGACACACAGGTTCAGAGACACACATGCAGGCTGATCGTGACAGGCATAAAGAAAGACAGATGGAGGGGGCCTGGGTGGCTCAGTCGGTTAAGTGTCTGCCTTCAGCTTAGGTCATAATCTCAGGGTCCTGGGATGCAGCCCCACATCGGGCTCCTTGTTCAGTGGGGAGTCTGCTTCTCCCTCTCCCTCTGCTTCTCCTCCTCCTTGTGCTCTCTCTCTCTGTCTCTCTCTGTCAAATAAATAAATACAATCTAAAAAAAAAAAAGACAGATGGATATTCTCGTGAATACACAGGTAGAGATACCACACAGAGGGGAAAATGTGTAGGATCACACAGACACACAGACAAAGCAGGACACGTCAGACAGAATAACAGATCTGTAGAGGCGGACACGCAAAAACACATACCCACAAAAGTAGGCATAGGAGCTGAATAGACAGTTTTCCAAAGAAGACACCTAGATGGCCAATAGGTACATGAAAAGTGCTCAACATTACTCATCATCAGAAAAATGCAGATCAAAACCACAATGAGCTATTACCTCACACTTGTCAGAATAATTAGAATCAAGAAGACAAATAACAGGTGTTGGCAAGGCTGTGGAGAAAAGGGAACCCTTGGGGGTCCCTGGGTGGCTCAGAGGTTTAGCGCCTGCCTTTGGCCCAGGGCGTGATCCTGGAGTCCCAGGATCAAGTCCCACGTCAGGCTCCCTGCATGGAGCCTGTGTCTCCCTCTGCCTGTGTCTCTGCCTCTCTGTCTCTCTGTCTCTCTCTGTCTCTCATGAATAAATAAATAAATAAATAAACAAATAAATAATTAAAATCTTTAAAAAAAAAAAAAAAGAAAAGAAAAGGGAAACCGTGCACACTGCCAGTGGGAAACCAAATTGGTGCAGCCGCTGGGGAAGACAGTGTGGAGGGAGAGCCCTCAAAAAATTAAGAATAGAGATATATGACCCAGCAATCCCACTTCTGGGTATTTATCCAAAGAAAACAAAATGGTAACTTGAAAAGATATATGTATTCGTTTGTTTGTCGGAGTATTATTCACAATAGCCAAGACTAGAAACATCCTAAGGGTTATTGACGTATGGATAAGGAATATGTGATTAAAAAAAAAAAAAAGAGAGGGGATCCCTGGGTGGCTCAGCAGTTTGGCGCCTGCCTTTGGTCCAGGGCGCGATCCTGGAGTCCCAGGATTGAGTCCCACGTCGGGCTCCCTGCGTGGAGCCTGCTTCTCCCTCTGCGTGTGTCTCTGCATCTCTCTCCCTCTCTCCCTCTCTCTATGTCTATCATGAATAAATAAATAAAATCTTAAAAATAAATAAATAAATAAATAAAAAGAAAATGTGACGCACAGACACTGGAATATTATTCAAGCATAAAAAAGAAGAAAATGCTGCCATTTGCAACAATGTGATTGAATCTTGAGGGCATTACCCTAAGTGAATTAGACCAGGACAGAAAGACAGATACTATATACTCTCATTTATTTGAGGAATTAAAAAAACCCGTAACTGAGAGCAGGATGGCAGGATGGCTGCCAGGGGCTACGGGGTGCAAGAAATGGGGAGATATTGGTCTAAGGATACAAACGTGCAGTTCTTTTTTTTTTTTTTTTTTAGATTTAAAACATTTATTTATTTGTGAGAGAGAGAGAGAGGAAGAGCACCAGCAGGAGAAGGGGCAGAGGGAGAGGGAGAAGCAGACTCCTCGCTGAGCAGAGAGCCTGAGGCAGGGCTCCATCCCCGGGCTCTGGGATCATGACCTGAGCCGAAGAAGTCACACGTCACCAACTGAGCCACCCAGGCGCCTCCACCCCTCAACCCCATTTTTTCTTTAAAAATTTATTTATTTACTAGAGAGAGAGGGAGGGACAAATGTGCAGTTCTAAGATGAATACACCCGGGAGGGGTCACGTACAGCGTGGTGACTGCAGTTAACGTTACCGTATTATATACTTGAAAATTGCTAAGAGAGTAGATCTGCAATATTCTCATCACTCACACACCCGGGGACCTACGGGAGGAGATGCACTGATGGTGGTAATCCTCGTGCAAGGTGTGCACGCATCAAATCACTGGGTTGTGCGCCTGGAACTCAGTGCCGTCCATCAAACCTCTCTCAATAAGGCTGGAGAAACGGGTTCAGGAGGAGCCATGGGATGTCATCGCGGTGCTTTGTGTCGCTTTGCTTACTAACAGTGTCCCCCAGCACAAGGAGGATCCGGATCTGTCCTGTCCACTGCCCGGTCCCCAGAGCCCAGCACACAGCAGGTGCTTCACGGACAGGGGCGGGAAGGGAGGAGTGTGAACGTGAAGGCATAACGCTGAAGAGATCTCTTAAAGTGAAATCAGATCCTGCTCCCTGCTTAAAACCCTCTGATGGTTCCCTGTCGCACTTAAAATAAAATCTGTAAGGCTGGGGTGGAGGTGGAGGTGGGGAGTTAATGTTTAATGGGGACTGAGTTTTACTTTGGAAAGATGGAAAGTTCTGGGGATGGATGGTGGGGGTGGGTGCCCGGCGGTGTGAACGGACTTCATGCCATTGAGCTGTGTGCTTTAGGAAACGGTACCCCAAAAAATAAAATATAAATAAATAAATAAATAAATAAATAAATAAATAAATAAATAAATAAATGAAGGTACCAATGGTGCATTTGAATTGATGTAGATTTATGTGGATTTTACAACAAAGAATTTTACAGTCCTCACCTGTGAGGCCCTGCCTACCTGGAGCCCTGGCCCTGCTCTCTCTCATCTGCACCTGCTCCTGCCCAGCCCTCCCTCCCCGCGCTGCTGGGGGCTACTGTGGCCGCCCTGCCCCTCCTCCAAGCAGGTCCCCACTGCAGGCCTTGCACCGGCTCTTCCCTCTGCCTGCACACCTCCCCACAGCTGCTTTCTCACTTGTCACCTCTCAGCTCAAGTGTCACCTCCTCCGGAGGTCCTCCTTGACCACCCCCTCCCCCACCCCATCACCCCTGACCTAGCACGTTATCTGGCCTTTTCACTGTGCATGTCACTACTTCAAATCCAGGCCTAGGGCAGCCCACGTGGCTGAGCGGTTTAGCGCCGCCTTCAGCCCAGGGTGTGATCCTGGAGACCTGGGATCAAGTCCCACGTTGGGCCCCCTATGTGACCCCTGCTTCTTCCTCTGCCTGTGTTTCTGTGTCTCTCATGAATAAATAAATAAAATCTTAAAAAAAAAACAAACGAACCACAAATCCGGTCCTAATTTGTGTGTATGGGGTCGATACCCCCCCCCGCCCCGCCCCACCTCACCCTCCCCAGGCTGTGAACTCCACGATGACAGGGATCTTGGTCCCAAACATGCCTGGCATTCAGCAGGGGCACAATAAATATTTGCTCAAGTGTGAATCAGAAACTGGCCCATCCAGATGAAGATACCGGCCCCTCTCCCATTTCCACACCCAGTTCCCCCAGAATTCTGCTTGTGGTCATGAGTCCCACAGGGCGCTCCCAACTGCCCTGGGCGACACTGGGGTCCTGCCCCCCCACCCCAGGAGACAGAGCACACCCAGAGGCATGGGGGCCGGTGGTTGTAAACAGTTTTATTGATGGGGAGGGGGTTGGGGGAGGCAAACTCCAGAGAGGGTCCAGGACTCAGCTGGCCACTCAGCTGGCATGCATGGTCAGCTGGAGGTCAAGGGAGAGGTCACAGGGGGACGGGTGGCATGGGACCCTCTGACCACCCTGGGGCCGTATTTACAGTGGGGCCCGCCCGCCTTCCCCGCCCCCCAGACCACCAAGCCCTTTAGACAGCTGCTGCCGATAGGACTTCTGGGCAGGCCCTCCCGGCCCCCTGCCCGAAACCCCTTCTCGTCTCCCCCTCAAACTCCTGACCGGCACCTCGGAGGCCCCCCGGCCTTCTGGAAGCCCCGGCGCCGGCTCAGCCAACGCCCAGGCCGCTGGGGCCACCGCCTCGCACACAGACAGGTACACTGCACGCTGGCCCGCCGCGACACACACACGCCGGCAGCAGCCCTCGTGGGCACACACGCACACACACCTCCCTCCCCTTCCTGGCCCCTTGCACACGAACACGGCATGCACACACGCACACACACCCACACACGCCAGGAGCCTGGGTTGAGGAGGGGCCTGGAAGGCGGGGGTGGGGGTGGGGCGGTTGGGTCCGCAGGTGCGGCCCCTCCCGGGCCCCGCCGCCTCCGAGCCCCCGGCTGACACCCCGAGAACGGAGTTGTGCAATTGGATAGAAATCTGCAAAAGAAACGCCAATTGGAAAACAAACCCAAATCCACGCGCAGGTCAACCTCAAATCCGGTGCACATTCCTCCCGCCCCCCCGCAACCCCACACCGCCTCAGTGTCCCGCGGCCCCGGGCGGGGCGGGGGGCGCGGGGGCGCGCTCGTTGTGCTTCCGTGCGGCCGAGGGCCCCCTCGCGGGCGGGGCGGGGGTCTTGAGCACCCACTGGAGCTGGGCCGGCTCTCTCCTCCTGGTTCCCGTGGCTGGCACCGCCGAGGCGGGGCGCCCCGGCCTAGGGCACGGGGGGCGCAGTCCTGTCCGTGCCCCCGTAGGCGAGGAGGTGCGCCAAGTCCGTGGCGGGCCGCGCGTGGCGCCCGCGGGGGCGGTCGCCGGGCCTGCCCTCGCCGCTGTTGAACGTGTGCGTGCGGCGCAGGGCGGCGGGCGGCGGGCCGTGGGGGCCGGGCCTCCGCAGGCTGCCGGTGGGCGGCGGGCTCCAGGGCCGCGGGAGGCCGTCGGCGGCGGCGGCGGCGGCGGGGGCGGGGTCCGAGGGGCCCGTGGGCGCCGACACCACGCGCCGGCGGTCCGGGCTGGCGTGCGGGGTGAGCGGGAAGTCGCCGTGCGAGGCGCGGCCGGGCCGGGCGTAGAGGCGCGCGTCGGGGGCGGGCTCGCCGGGCGCGGGGGCGGCGGGGCCGGCGGGGGCGGCGGGGGGCGCGGGCGGCGGCTCGGGGGCGCGCGCGGGCGCCAGCAGCAGCAGCGACGACGAGGCGGAGGCCGAGAGCAGCGGGTGCCCGTGCTCCCAGGCGCGCGCGCCCAGCCCGTGGGGGTGCGGCGCGGGCAGGCGCTTCTGCGGCAGCGGCGTCTGCTCGGGCGTGGGCAGCAGCCCCGAGTCCAGGTCGTGGGGGCCGCCCTGCAGCAGCGTGGCCTTGGCCCAGCCGTTCTGCATCAGCGGGGCCAGCAGCGCCTCGGGGGCCCCCCCGGCGCCGCCCACGCCGCCCACGCCGCGGCCCCCGGGCCCGGCCGCCCGCCGCTCGCCCAGCCGGCTCACGCTCAGCACCGCCTCGCCGCCGCCGTGGGCCAGGATGGCCTCCTTGTCCTTGCGGCGCGCCAGCTCCCGCCGCTCGCGGAGGCCCACGTACCAGCCCACGCTGAAGCCGGACACCACGGCGCCCACCACGAAGGCCGCCACGGACGACGTCACCAGCAGGTTCACCGACACCAGCCCCGCGCGCTCCTCCGCCAGGCTGGCCCGCAGGAGTCCTGGGCGGGAGGCGGCGGCGTCAGGGCGCTGCGGGGGGCGGGGCGGGGCGGGGCGGGGGCCGGAGGGGGAGGGGCAGCCCGGACCCCGCCCGCTGCCCCCCGGTCCTCGCGGAGTGTGTCTGCCCATCTGTCCGCCTCTTGGCCTCTCTCTGTCCCTCCCCTGCCACCCCTCCTGGAAGTGCGACCCCGCCCCTCCAAGGCCCTGACCGAGGCCACCCCCACCCCCCATCTGGGCAGCACTAGGAGACCCTGGTGGTCCCCCCTGCCCCCGCTCACCTGTACAGTCCCCTAAGCCCGCCGTGCTGGCCCCGGACACGTCCTGCTCGAAGGTGCCTCTGACGGGGTGGGAAGGGCGGTCAGCAGAAACCGCCGGCCAAGCCTGATCCTCACCCCCCACCCGGTCTCCCTCCCCCCGCCCCCCTCCCCCGTACCTGGTGCCAGGGCTGAGGAAGATGCAGGAGCCGTCCGGGGCCCACCCGCAGTAGGGGTCCTGACTGCCGATGCAGTTCCTAGGGCAGACAAGTGACCCAGCGGGTGCATCAGCCGCCGGCCCTCACGGGCACCTCTTACCGCCAGCTCCGGGAGGCCCTGTGTCAAATCTTTGCACTTAGGGGCTACTTATTCCCCCCACTTCATAGGTAAGGCTCGGGCCAGTTGGCTTCTGCCCAAGTGGCAGAGCTGGGCTCACTACTGCCATGCTGGGGGGCTCAGATCTCTCCGTGTCGAGGGCTCACGCTGAGCCTAGGGGCGGGCCAGGACTCTACATCTGATCTGGCCACCCCTTAAAGGCAGGGAGGCAGCTGTCTTCCTGGTCCCCAGCTTTTGCTCCGGCGGCTCTTAAAGATGTCTGGCAGATCTCGTACCTTCCTCTGCCCACAGCCCTCCAGGGCTCTCGCCCCTGAAAGCCCAAGTCTTCCCTATGGCTCACAACACCCTGCTCAACCGCCCCCCTCCCCTCCCAGTCCCCCCACCTTCCCTCTCTTCCCCTTGCTCACTCTGCTGCAGCCAATCGGGCCTCCTTGCTGTTCTTCCAACATACGAGGCCCGATCCTGCCCCAGGGCCTTTGCACAGGCTATATCCCCTGCCCAGCTCATCAGGCTCATCCTTCAATGAGTCAGGACGCTGTTGGGCCCCGGACTTGAACGTGGCTCTCCCGGCTTCCCATGCTCATTTCCCCTTGCTTCCCCATCACCTCCGCAACCTGCCCCAGGGGGAACTCACTTCATGCACCCTGAGTACTGCTGGCAGCGGGCCACCGGCACGCGGACCACACAGCGGGGGAAGGCTGCCAGCAGGCCACCTGAGGCTGCGTCCAGCTCCAGGCTTAAGAGCCGGCGCCCTGCCTCACCGCCGTCCGACCGTCCACACCTGGGGGCGAGGAGACTGTGAGACTCAAGGGCAGGCCCCGTCGCCCTGCCCACCGGGCCCACCTCCCCACCTCTACCCACCCCACCTGTCTGGCCGGTAGGTCTCAAACTCCTCCAGGAAGACACTGGGCCCAGTGGTGCCTGAGGTGCTGGCATTGGGCCAGATGAGGAACTTGAGGACGGTGCCCACCTCAGAACCCAGGAAGACAACGGTGTGGTTGCCCCAGGGGCCAGCGCCCACGTCCACAGCCACTCGCGTCAGCTGGTGCCTGGGGCCAGGGTGGGCAGGGGGTCAGGCTGGTCCCACAGTCCCTGTGGGGCCCTGGGTCATGTAGAGACAACACCCATGCCAGGCAAGGTAGGCATGGGCATGGCGACATGGGGGCATGTCACAGAGAGACAGGCCCCCAAGCTGGGCTCCTGCCTGGGTCTGTCCCCCGCCGTCCCCATCACGTGCCCCCCCGGGGTGCTGCATACCCGGCTGGCTTGAGGGTCTGGCTGCAGCAGGACCGCTCTCCACCTTGCCCTCGTGCCCACCGGGGCCCCGTTCTTCCTCCCCACCCACCGCCCTGGCCTGGGCTCTCCCCACCACCCACCGCCCCACCAGGGCCCCAGCCACGCATGGGGACTGACCGCATTAGAGTCCGCACGATCCAGGGCGCGTGGCCCAGAGAGGGCACCGCTTCGTCCATCAGGGGGTGGGTCTTGACAAAGTTGAGGATCTCATCGGGGAAGGCGCTGGAGGCATTGTACTGCATGCCGGGAGCCGCACAGCACCCAGGCCTGGGTGGGGAGAAGTGCTGGTCAGGCTGCACCTGGACATCCCTACGCAGGGGCTCTGATTTGCCAGCGGACCTGCCCGCAGGGCCTCAGCTTTCTGCATCTGTCTAATGGGCGCGGCTGAAGGGCAGCGACAGATAACCACCTGGCAGTCCCGGCCCTTCGTCCTAGGGGCGGGACCCCACCCAGGCACCCGTTTTGGGATCAAGGGGGCTCTCACCGGGGCCGTGGCACCTGGTCCTCCGGCACGGGTGTCCAGATGGACTCAGGGGACTTCTGCTCACGGAAGCGGCCTTCAAACACAGCAGCCACCTGAGTCATGTCAAAGGCGCAGACAGCCGAGCCGGGGATGCTGGGGGAGTTAGGTGAGAGGCAGCGGTGAGCCTGGTGGAGGGCACTGCCTTGGTCAAGCGTGCTGGAGAGTCTCTGTCCCCGTGAAGCTGTCGGATGTTCAGTCCCCTGGGCCACCCAGCCAATCCAGTCACTCTGCTTCCTCAACAGGGTCCCGACTGGACCACAGGTCACCTCCTCCACGGCCACCTGCATCCCTCCATGGCCACCCATCATCACTTGCCTGGATGTCCAGTCTCCCGGATGCTATACTCTTGCCCCCTTTCAACCCATCCCCCAGGGAGCTTTCCAAAAATGCAAATCTGATCTTGTCTCTCTTCTGCTCCTCTCCCATGGCTCTCAAAATGTAGTCCAGGCTCCTCCCAGTGGCTCATTCCCTCTCCGCCCTCATATCCTCTGCTCACCCCCTCCTCTTCAACCACAGAGGCCTCCTCCCTACTGTTTAAACATCCCGACCTTACTGCAGCCTCAGGGCCTTTGCACATGCTATTCCTCCAACTTGGAATGCTCTTCCCTTTCCTGCAATCTCATACCCAAGTGTGCCTTGCTCCAATCTCCCCTCCTCCAGGAAGCCCTTCCTGACCCCCTCCTCTAAAGGCAGAGGGGGGGGATCCCTGGGTGGCTCAGCGGTTTGGCGCCTGCCTTTGGCCCAGGGCGCGATCCTGGAGTCCTGGGATCGAGTCCCACATCGGGCTCCCGGCATGGAGCCTGCTTCTCCCTCCTCCTGTGTCTCTGTGCCTCTCTGTCTCTCTCTCTATGTCTATCATAAATAAATAAATAAATCTTTAAAAAAAAAAAATAAATAAAGGCAGAGGGGGAGGACATCCCCCATCTGCCCACTTCTGACCAAAGGGCCACGGAGGGTCGATATCTGGCCTTGTCCTACCCCAGCCTGGGGCTGATGCCGCTCAGGAGTCCAACCTTGCCCAGGCCAGGCCCCAGGGAACATATGCTGAATGCAGGACCTCTCCACTCACATCCACCCCGTGCCTACAGTTTGTGCCCTTTGGGGCCCTCTGACCTGTTGCTGGGGGTGGAGAACACAGCGAGGACCACGGGCCGGCCCCCCAGGCTGACCACACCCGTGACGGCCTGCAGCACGTTAAAGTAGAAGTGGGAGTCCCCAGGCACAGAGCAGTTGAGCCGCGCCTTCAGGAAGGACGTCCACTGCTTCTCCAGCACCCGAGGGGAGCCTCCCAGGTCATTCTTGCACACCCGGGCCACGCGGGACACCACCACCTGGAGCAACAGCAGGCAGATGGGGACCTGAGCCATCACCCAGGCCAGGACAGAGGGGTCCATCCCTGGCTCACTGTGGGACCCCAGACGGGGACCCCATACCCCTCTGAGCATCACATTCCCCAGTGGAAACATGGGGGTGTCAGGTGTAAGTCTCCACGTGCCATGGATCTTACGTATTTACGGATCGCTCACTAGGTACCAGGCACGTAATTCTCAACATCTCCTACATTCCTCCCAAACTCGACAAAGGAGGGGACCTTTGTACAGATGGGGAAACTGAGGACCAGAGAAAGAGAAGTGACTGGCCCAAGGTCACAATAGTAGTAAATGGAAGGCTGCACACTTCACTGTCCAGCTGCCTGGGTGGACTGAGGAATAGGATCGATGAGCAGGATGAAGGATGGATGGAGTAGTGGATGGTTGCGTGGATGGATGGATGGATGGATGAACGAATTTGAAGGAGATAATGATGCATGGATGGATAGAAGGATGTGTGTATGGATGAATGGACAGATGGGAGATGAATGGGTGGGTAGGTGCATGGGTGAGTGGGTTGATGGATGGTTGGACGGTAGGTGGATAAATGGGTGGTTGCATGGAGGAGGAGGAGTGGATGGGCAGATGAAGAAGGACATAAGGATAGATCAATGGATGAGTGGGTGCATGGGTAGATGGATGAGTGGATGGGTAGACAGAAGGTTGAATGGCATGAACAGGGGAGGGGGGATAGATCACTGGATATACCGAAGCGCGAGCAGGAGGTGAATGAGCTAATGAGTAGGACAGAGAGGTGGATGGTTAGATGTATGAATGAATGCACCGGTAGCTGGATAAATAGGGGAACAGGAGATGAAAGGGAGGTAGGGCAGACGAGCAGATGGCTGGCTACCTGGAGGATGGTTGAGTCAACGGGTGGGCAGATGAGTAAATGGAAAGATGGATACATGAACTGATGGAATTATGGGTGGGCTGAAGAACACACAGATGGGTAAATGAGAAGGTGGCTGAGTAGGAGGGTGGGTAGATGGATGGACAGTGGAGGAAGGATGGATAAACGGTTGAGAGACGGTGGGTGGACAGGTCATAGCAAGCACCCGAGGACTGGAACCCCAGAGGTGTTACCTGCCTTCAAACCCATGAACCTCACCCAGGGCTGTGCACACCAAGGCCGCTCCATAATGTCTTCCAGCCTCGGAAGCCTGGTCCTGGCTGGAGTGGAGGGTCTTGAGGACCAGAGGTGGAGGGTGGAACCCCTTGCCCCAGGTGGAGATTCAGGGAGCCACCTTTACTCCCCACTCCCCATGACCAGAGCCTTTCAGCAACATGCCCCACCACCAGGGCCTCTCGGGGGTGGAAGAGATGGGACTTACCTTCTCCAAGTAGTTAAACTCCATCGCGATCTCCCGGAAGAAGAAGTAGATGTGGCTGCCCCACTCCACGGCATGGACAAAGTAGGGCTCTGTAGGAGAGGAGGGGTCAGAACCGAGCCTCTGACATGAGGAATGGAGTTTCTGGGGTGTGAACAGATCAGCTCGGGTGAATTATTTTACAGAGAACGGGGGACACTGGCCGATCACCCAGGCAAAATAAAATAGACTCAAAGATTTTTTTTGGGGGGGAATGCTGGGTGTCAGGATCCCAAAAATCACTATCTCTACCCTCCACAAACAGCAACATCCACTATTTTTGTTACCTTCCTCCTTCATGTGTTGAAGAGCTAAGTTCTGCCTACACCCCTCTTGTGGTTCCAGTTCAAGCTTCTAAACCACCCATTTCCAGCAAGTTCTACTTCAGATCCAACTGACATCTTTCCTCTACTTTATCTTCTAAGAGGTCAGTAGGTTCCTAAGATGGGATGGGAGCCCCCTTCCTGTCTCCTCTGGGGGGGGGGGGGTGGGATTCGATGAATGCCTGCCCCACCTTTGAACCACTTGGAGTCGTGTTTCACGGTTCGCAGAGTGGGCCGGTCCCCCAGGCTGCGGTAGATGACAGCATCGATGGCTAGGAAGTCGGTCACCGTGGCGGTGAAGAGCATCCCTTCTGGATGGGCGGGAGTTGGGGAGAAGCAGGCGAGAAGTTGCGTCAGATCACAGAGGCCAGGGGGAGGGTGGGTCACAACTTGATCTTGTTCCAAGACTGAGCCCAGAGCCCAAGGGAGCTCCTGTCCCTAGGCTGAGCCCGGGCCCCACGTAAGCCCAAGCCCAGGCTGATCTCCAGCTGCCCCAGCTGAGCCCTGACCTTGGCTGAGCGCTGACTGTGGCCAAGATCCTGCGTGTTTCACAGCTGGACAGACAGATGGCCTCCCAGCCACCTTCATGATCACCCAACTCCAAGAATAGAAAATGCCACCACTGGTCAGGGCTGGGGGCCCATCAGACGGTCAGCGCTGGGGGACACTCACCAGAGAAGAGGGCAACGTTGGCATGTTTGGGATCGTACGGGCAACGGGCCATGCCGCTGATGTTGTCACCGAGGGGCTGCAGTGTGTCCATCTGGGGGGGCGGGGCGCACAGGGCCTGAGTGACAGCGCTCCTGGCCACACCGGGCAGCCCCCCCCCCCTCTCCCAGCACCCTGGACCCTGAGGGATCTTGGCTCCACCTCGGATGCTTGTGTGACTTGGACAACCGCTTAAACTGTCTAGGGCTTAGTTTACTCTTCTGCGAACAGGTCTAAGAGTCAATCCTTGTTAATCCTATAACTGGATTCTAGCTTAAGTAGCTGTGGCTTCCCGGATCTCCTCCGGAAGCCTCCTAGGGGGCTCTGGGGGCGGGGGGCGGAGGAGGGCATATCCAGTAAGGCTTCCCGTAGGAGGTGATGCGGCCAGTCGAGGGCAGGTGAGCCCTGGCCAGGAGGTGGACCTGGGGCAGGCGGGGCGTCCCGGGGGGAGACTCACGCTGTAGTTGGCGCACACGGGGTTGAAGGCGTTGGAACCGCACACGAAGAGCGTGGATTCGTCCCGAAGCAGCAGCACCTTTACAAAATTTCGACACTCGCCCTGGGGTGGGGGTGGGGGAGAGAGAAGCCGTGGTGGGCGTGGCCACGGTGTGGGCGTGGCTAGTGCGGGGGCGGGGCCGGGTGTGGGCGGGGCCAGGACTGGGACCCCCGTCGGGGTGTGGGACTTGAGCTTCCGGGACTGACCGGGGCTGTGGGCGTGGCCACGCCTGAGGACCACTTGGGGGCGTGGCCAGGCTCGGGGCGTGGCCATGGCAACCCGAGGGCTCCGGCCGGGTGGGGGCGTGGCTGGAGGCGTGGCCAGGGCGCACTCACCTCCTGCTTGCCCTTCATGCGACACACGTTGATGTCACTGGGGTTGGAGCGCCAGGTCAGTTTCTGGGAGCAGAGGGAGTGGTGAGGGGAGCGGGATCCCTGGCGCCCGATTCCTGCTCCCCAGCATCGCGTCAGGGCCCCCGCGCAGGAGCCTCCAGGGCTGCCCCCACCCCTCCCACCTGTGCCCCCTCCTCACCCGCTGGTACCGCAGCTCCGTGGTCGTGGGGGGCTCCAGCTCCACCCGGTACAGGTTGTCCCTAGGGCAGAGGCACAGTCAGTGAGGATGGGGGCCTCCATCACCCCCCCGGCCCCCACTCCCCGTTCTGCAACAGGTCACACGCAGGGGTGAGCAGGGGCCGCAGCTGCGGGCAACTGCAACACCAAACATGCCCTCGCGTGCTTGCTCATGCCGTCGCACGCATCCCCACGCCCGAAAATGACCCACGGGTTCTAGCACACTCCAAACGCCTTGACAACGCCAGCTCGTGCTTACACACCCCATGGCCTTAGGGGCCTACACCCAACCCCGTGAACTGTCTAATGCCCTGCCATCGGGTGCCATCAGGTGCCCCTCCCACCACCTCCAGTCTCCCCAGGTTCTTCCCTCTCACCCCCCGCCGCAGAAACTGCCCTGGTCAAAGTCACTGACGACCTCGTGCCAAGTCCAGCAGTCACTTCTCTGTTCCCTTCGCCCCCACTGCAGGGTCTGACTGGCTCGTACCCCTTCTCCTGGGAACTCCTCAGGGATCTGGCTCCCCCGCCCCCATCTGGCCCCCTCGGTCTCCCACCCCTCCCCCCGGTGCCCAGGCTGGGTCTCCTCTGGAGTAACCCCGTCTATGCCCACAGTCCTGTCTCCAGCCTGGCCCCACCCTGAGGTCAGCTGACCCTGGAGATCCCCTTCCTGGGGTTCCGGGGCGTCCGTCACTCAGCTTGGCCACGCTGCCCCCAACTGTCCCCTACACCTGCTCCTGCCCCATCGCTCATCTCAGCTGAGGCCACTCTTCGAGGGACAAAGGCCACAACTTGGGAGTCATCCTCAACTTGCTGCCTCTCCTCCTCTCCCACACATCAGCCAATACCATCAGCTCTGCCTTTAATGCCCACCGAGAATTTACCCCCTTCTCGTGCACTCCGGGGCCACCACCACCCCAGTCCACCATGAACAGGGCAGTCGCCTTCGCTTTGGCCTCCCTGCTCAGGCCCTCGACCATCCTTCCCTCAGCAGCCATCAGAGGGCGCCCATGAGCACCTGAGTCTGGTCGGCCCTCTGCCCCCAGCCCTCCGGGGCTCTCCATCACTGGGGTAAAAGCCCAAGTCCTCCCTGAGGCCCACAAGGCCCCACACAACCTGCCCTGTCCCTTCCCTGCCCTCCCCGCCTCCCTCTCTCTCTGTCACCCACTCTGCCCCAGCCAATTGGGCATCCTCAATGTTTTTCCAATACACCAGGCCGGATCCTGCCCCAGGACCTTTGCATAGATTGTGCTCTCTGCCCAGATTTCTCCCTCTCCCCCAAGATGTCCCCATGATTGACTCAGGTCTCAACTCAAATGTCACCTTCTCAGAGAATCCCTGGAGCTCCGCATCAGCACCCTCTAGAAACCCAGTGAATTTTGACCAAAGAGCTGTCCCCACCTGCAAACACACCATAGCCGACTCTGGGCTGTAACCACAAGTGGAGCTGAGACGACACCCTTTATAAAGCCCCAAGGACGCCAATTTGTACTCCAGGCAAACAACATGGCCCAGCATCCAACCACCCCCAAAATGCCACCACCTGCTCCCCACACCTCACCCTGCACACTCTGCCCGACAATCCCTCATACCTGTCCCCGATGAATAAGGTCCTGTTGACCCGCAGGACTCGCTGGATGTGGAGGTCTTCAGCACCCTCTGCTGGGGTCAGGCGTCCTGGCCCGCTGCCCACGAACACGGGGTAGTGGTTCAGGTCTGGGGGAGGGTTTGGGGAGGGGTGTGATCCAGGGCTGGGGTGAGCCTGGCCTGGTGAGCCCCCCAAGGAAGTGGGCAAGCAGACCCGGCTTTGGGGAGCAAGAACCCTCCCTGGGGTCACCTGCTCCCCCAGGACCCCCACTCACAGTCCCTGGGGGCCACGCTAAGCGGCGGCGGCTCCTCCGGGAAGAGGCCGTTGGCTCCCCCCAGTAGCAGCAGTAGGAGCAGTGGGGCCGGGCGAGGAGGGGGCGCTCGCGGGGTCCGCATGGCGAGGTCCGGGCGACTAGAAGTGACACCTGCGGGGGGGGGGGGGGGGGTCGGTGGCTGGCGGTGAGCGGCGCGGCCTGCAGTCCCGCCCTCCGCCGAGAGATGGCGCGCGCAAGCCGCAGCGGCCTGGGCCTTCAAACCCCAGGAACATCCCCGGGGGCAGTAACAAAACATAACGCCAAGCGGGCAGTAATAGTAGCGCCAGCACTTATGGAATCATCAGAAAGTTCTTTTTTTTTTTCTTTTTTTTTTTTTTAGAAAGACCTTTCTGACCACATCGTAGTGAGAGCTCCGGAAACGGGTTCTAACAACCACCACCACCACCACCACCACCACCACCATCCCGTAATGACAATATTTAAATGACTTTTAAATTAAATGATTTTAAAGAATCAAAAAGCATCATGAGAATGATACACACAACACTTCGAAACACGTACTTGAATAGTTCAATCTTAAAACATATATTCAAGGATTCTTAGAATTAAAACACAACAATCCTGGGGCGCCTGGGTGACTCAGTGGGTGTTAAGCAAGTGACCCTTGATTTCTGCTCAGGTCGTGGTTTCTGGGGGGACGGGGGAGGATGACCCAGCCCGGTGTTTGCCTCAGCACTGAGTCTGCTTGTCCCTCTCCCTCTGCTCCTCACCCCTGCTTGCTCACGCTCTCTCTCCCTCTCAAAGAAATTAATAATTAAATAAAATCTTAAAAAAAGAAAAAAACACACAACAATCTTAAAATGAAAGGCTCAAAAAATTGTTTTTTTCAAAGTCTCCCAGAATTTTATAAACAATCTGGGAACTGCTATACTTTAGAATCGTAGAATATTCCAGCTGGCAGGGGACCTCAGAGGGACCCCGGCAAGTTTGACTTCCTTCCCCACTCCAGCCTTCCTGGCCTCTGCTGGAATACCTGTGTGACAGGCACCTCACTACCTCTCAAGGGAGCTTTCTTCAAGGGAATCTGGAGAACCTGCCCGGTGGTGTGCGGCGTGGAGGCTTCCTCCGGTTGATGATCGACAGTCAGTGGAAGTGTGAGCAGAACTCACCCTCTGGAACCCAGCCCTCCACAGCCCTGCCAGCAGGGGTGCAGTCTGGTGGTCCTGAGTAAGGAACCTACGGCCTCGTCCTTCCGGGAAGCCCCAGGCAAGGCCTGTGCCTCAGTTTCCCCATGCGCGCAGCAGGGACATCTCCACGCCCTGTCCTGGCCTCAGAGCTCCGAGACTCTGAACCTCTGGAGGTGAAGGTGGTATGAGGACTTTGGCCCTACAGTGCCTGCCTCTGAGGATTCAGAGCCAAAAAACAGGAAAGCCTTGCATGGAGCAGCAGAGCTTCCTCTTCGTGACCCTGGACTTCCTGGATTTGTGACTCAGCAGACGCCCGGATCCTACGTGTTCGTGGGACATGCCTCTGCTTCCTTAAGAGTTTCCTTCCCTGGCTCCTCCCCTGCTCGGCAGCCTTCCATGGCTCCCAGGGACCCCCAGCCCCGGCACAGCAGTCAAGGCCCCCGGGTGGCCTCCAGCCTCCCGCAGCCTGCTCCACCCTCAGGCCCAGCCTCCTCGGCCACAACACCTGCCTGGGTCAGCCAGGCTTCTCAGGTGCTCTGTCCTTCTTTTTTTCAACATTTTTCTTTTTTTTTTTTTTTTAAGATTTTATTTATTTATTCATGAGAGACACAGAGAGAGAGAGAGAGGCAGAGACACAGGCGGAGGGAAAAATAGGCCCCATGCAGGGAGCCTGACGTGGGACTCGATCCCGGGACCCCAGGATCAGGCCCTGGGCTGAAGGCGGCACTAAACCGCGGAGCCACCAGGGCTGCCCCATTTTTCTTTAGTATTTTAAATTTTTAATTTTTGAAAAGATTTTATTTACTTATTTGACAAAGAGAGCATGAGCAGGGGGGAGGAGCAGAGGGAGAAGGAGAAGCAGGCTCCCTGCTGAGCAGGGGACCCCGTGTGGGGCTCGATCTCAGGACCCCGGGACCACGACCCAAGAGGGAGGCAGATGCTTAATCCGCTGAGCCTATATTGTGTTAAATATATATAACATAAATTTATCATCCTGACCATTTCCAAGGGCGCAGCTCAGGGTACGAAGCACACTCACCCCGCCGCGCAGCCTCCCCGACCACCATCTCCAGACCCTTCCGTCTCCCCACACGGAGGCCCCGTCCCCAGGAAGCACTGACCCCCGCCCCCTGCCCCACCCCTGGTCCCACCACCTCCTCTCTGTCTCTGTGCACGGGCCTCCTCTGGGGACCTCCTGGGAGTGGGGTCCTGCGGGAGGCGTCCTTCTGGGCCTGGGTCCCCTCCCTGAGCCCGGTGTCCTCGGGGTCTGTTCATGCAGGGGCAGGTGTTGGGGTCCCTTCTTCCCTGAGGCTGGGTTGGGATTCCGGGTGCAGACAGACCGCCTTGTGCTTATCCATCTACCCGTCGATGGAAACGTGGGTTGCTTCCACCTCTTGGCTGTCGTGAATAATGCTGCTATGAACATGGGTTTGTGAACATCTCTTGGAGGCCTGTCCTTCGATTCTCGGGGGTATAAACCTAGGATCACGTGCTAATTCTATGTTTAACTTCTTTGAGGAACTGCCAGACTGTTGGCCACAGCGCTGCCCCAATCTCACATTCCCACCAGCAGCCCACGAGGGTTCCAATTTCTCCACATCCTTGCTAACATGTTGTTTTCTGTTTTTTTTTTTTTTTTTTGTAGTTGCCATCCTAAGGGCTGTGAGGTGATGCCCTGTGCATTTTATTCCACGTTCTATCAGAATAATATGTAACCTAAGAAACTTCCAGGGATGCCCAGGTGGCTTAGCGGTTAAGAGTCTGCCTTCGGCCCAGATCGTGACCCCAGAGTCCTGGGATCGAGTCCCACATCGGGCTCCCCGCAGGGAGCCTGCTTCTCCCTCTACCTGTGTCTCTGCCTCTCTCTGTCTCTCAGGAATGAATAAATGAAATTAAAAAAAAAAAAAAAAAGAAAAGAAATAAAAGCTTTAAAAAATTTTTAAGTTAATTAATTAAATTAAATTAAAAAGAGGGATCCCTGGGTGGCGCAGTGGTTTGGCGCCTGCCTTTGGCCCAGGGCGCGATCCTGGGGACCCGGGATCGAGTCCCACGTCGGGCTCCCGGTGCATGGAGCCTGCTTCTCCCTCTGCCTGTGTCTCTGCCTCTCTCTCTATCTCTCTGTGACTATCATAAATAAATAAAAATTAAAAAAATTTTTTTTAAATTAAATTAAAAAGAAAAGAAAAAGAAACTCCCAAACAAAGCTTCCATTCACTGGCCATGCAGCATCGTTGCCAGGGGCAGGACCCCAGAGCCAGGCTGCAAGGGTTCAAATCCCGGCTCCGCCACTGATGGGCTGAGTGACCCTGGCCAGGTTGCCGCCCGCCTCTGGGCCTCCATCCCCTCATCTGTAAAATGGGCATGGGCAGTCCCGACCCCACAGGCCCGTGGCGGGTATTAGCATAGCACCCGGCACACCGCAGGCGCTCAGTAAATGCTGATTATTACGATTCCTGTTGTTGCCGTCGGCATAGTAAGTACCAGAAGCTGGCGCTGGGGGGCTTCCAGGAATTACCTCACAGAGCCCCCCCCCACTGGCTCTAGCAGGAGTGGGGTAGCACCAGCCCATTCTGCAGACGTGAGAGCGGAGGGTGTGATTTTGGGGCTGTGGTCCCACCAGAGACGATGCGGCCGCCGGGTGGAACCCAGGCTCTGCTCCTAGGTGTCGAGCACCCTAATGGCCACAATGAGACCAACGACCACCCAGCGCGCCCCCTCGACCCTCGACCCAGGGAGGCTAGCAGTCACCTAACACCCGAGGCCCTGGGTCAGGATGGGACGGGACGGGATGGTGACTAACTTTTCCTCCTGGTTTTCTCAACTTTGTGATGCAGCAACCGGGGGCTGGGAAGGAGTCCGTTTGCTCCCTCTGTCCACCTGCCCCAGCCCCACAGGTCCACCCAGGGACCCCTGGGACCCAGCCTGGGCTTCTCGAGCCTGGCTCTTCCACCAGCCCCGTCGTCCCCTAGCCAAAGAGTGGGGTGTTTACCCCTCCATCCCCTCCCCTGCCCTGAGGGCTCTGCAGCCCAGCCCCCACCTCCTACCTGGTCTCCGGGCCTCCAGTCCTGCCCCTTCTCTATCCTCCTCAAGGTGGCACAGGCATCTTTCTTTTTTTTTTTTTTTTAATTTTTTTTTTAATTTTTTATTTATTTATGATAGTCACAGAGAGAGAGAGAGAGGCAGAGACATAGGCAGAGGGAGAAGCAGGCTCCATGCACCGGGAGCCTGATGTGGGATTCGATCCCAGGTCTCCAGGATCGCGCCCTGGGCCAAAGGCAAGCGCCAAACCACTGCGCCACCCAGGGATCCCCCACAGGCATCTTTCTAGAACGCAAATCTCACCTGTTTTTCCCCTGCTCTAAACTAGGGTCTCTTCCCCTGGGCACTGCTGACATCCAGCGTGACCATTCTCTCGGGGGTGGGGGGCATCCTGGGTACTGCGGGGTGTTGAGCAGCATCCCTGGCCCCCACCCCTTGCTGCCAGGAGAACCCCCCATGTGACAACCACTGGTTTCCCCAGACATTTGTCCAGTGTCCCCTGCGGGGCAAACCCATCCCCAGGTGAGAACTTCTGCTCTAAACCCTTCCATGGCTCCCCAGCTTCCTCCAAATGAAGTCCCAGCACCTCCTCTCTCCATCCTGTCTCCACCTCTGGACATCTGTGCATGCTGTTCCCTCTGCCTGGCACACCTTCCTCCCACTCCCAGTAACCCGGTACTTGTTCTTCTCAGACACCTCCTCCAGGAAGCCTTCCCAGATCAGCCCAGATGGGTTTCCTCCAGGTTCCCACGTGTTCCCCCTTAGCGTCCTGATCGCCCCATCTTCTAACTGCCCAGCTGTCTGTCTTCCCCACTGGACTGTGAGCCTCTGGAGAGGGCAGGACAGGGTCTTGGCCACCACTGTGTCCCCAGCACCCTGCGCACAGGGCCCTGCATACAGTGGGAGCTCAAAAAATAATAAAGGTAGCGAACACCAAGTGCTTACTATGTGCCAGGTATTGAAAAAACCTAAATTAATTCATTTAATCCACACAACACACCCGAGAAGTGGGTACTGTTAATATACCCCCAGACAGATGGGGAAACTGAGGCAGCAGAGCTGAAGCTGAAACCTGCTCGGTTAATATTATTTTGATTATAACACAGAACTGAACTCCACGTGCTCTTTTTGGGGGGAGTCTGGGCCACTTTGGGGCCAACTCACTGCACTTGGCCTCGGTTTCCCCCCCGACCTGGGGCTCCTGGAGGCCCCAGCACTTCCCCCCGGCCCCCGCCCCCCCAAGACCATCTGCCTCTGCATGAAACTCGAGGCGCCTCTGCCAGCAGCCACCCGGCGCCCGCCTGCCCGGAAGAAGCGCCACCACCTGCCCAAGCACCTGGCCACCGGGAGCCACCACCAGGGCCAGACGGGGCGGCGGGGGGGGGAGCCGTGTGGCCAGCAGGTGCACCCCGCGACGTGGAGGGTATCTAGGCCCCCTCATGTTCGCCTGCCTATGGAAGGGGCGTGCCTCCTCCTGCAGCCCCAGGGACACTCGTCCACACCCACACTCGTCCACGTCCCACGGAGGGACAGTCGTGGAGCAGTAGCGCACCAGCCCCCATCAGGTCGCCTCACGCTGCGGCCGGGCCTCTGCTGCGGCCTCCACCTCTCGGCACTCGAGCCCACTGTGCAGATGAGAAGACTGAGGCGGGGGCAGAAATCCCTCAGGGCTGCTCTGCTTTAGCGCCTCTGCTCCTCGGGGAGCCCCCGGGCCCGACTGCCTTCCTGTCCTCCCCGCTCCGTAGTTACTATAACTTTTTTCGTTTTTAAGATTTTATTTATTCATGAGAGACACACACAGGCACAGAGGCAGAGACACAGGCAGAGGGAGAAGCAGGCTCCATGCAGGGAGCTGATGCGAGATTCGATCCCGGGACCCGGGGTCACGCCCTGGACCAAGGCTCAACTGTTGAGCCACCCCAGTGTCCCCGTAGTTACTATAACTTTGACACAGGTTCCAGTTTCCTTCTGGAAAACCTCTCCCACCCGGCACCTCTTCGGGCCTCTGGCCTCTGACACTTCGGTGTAAACTTTAGGATCAGCTCGTAAGTTCCAAACAGGTAACACATAAAACCTATTGGGACTTTCACCTGAAGGATGCTGGGAATCAAGGTGACCTCGCGACTGGCGGCTGAGGCTCCCCCCGCAGCTGGTGCCCCCTCTGTCACCCCTGCCTCAGGCGCCGCCTGGGAGTCCTGCCCCGCTCCCCCAACACCCTGGCCCCCAGCCCCCAGTCCTTTTTTTTTTTTTAAATTTTTATTTATTTATGATAGTCACAGAGAGAGAGAGAGAGGCAGAGACATAGGCAGAGGGAGAAGCAGGCTCCATGCACCGGGAGCCCGATGTGGGATTCGATCCCGGGTCTCCAGGATCGCGCCCTGGGCCAAAGGCAGGCGCTAAACCGCTGCGCCACCCAGGGATCCCCCCAGCCCCCAGTCCTGCCGGCTCTGCATTCACCTTTATCCGGAAATCTCACTCCTTGCCAGCGCGGTCCTGGTGAGGCCCCTACGCCTCCTGCCCCTGCCCTGCCCCTGCCCGGACCCTTGCAGTGTCACCCCCCCCCCCCCCCCCCCCCCCGCCCCGCGCCCTGGTCCAGGCTCCCCGTGGCGGCCACCAGACGGCGCCCGTGAGTCATCAAGTCAGGCCCTGCCCTCCTCTGCCCACAGCCCCAGGGCAAAGCCTCCCCCCTGCCGCCCCCAGACCCTGCAGGATCTGGCCCTAGCCCCCTCCTCCCCATCTCCCACGCCCACGCTGCTCCAGCCACACGGGCCTCCTCCCACAGGGCAGGTGCGCTCCTGCCCCAGGGCCCCCGGGGAAGGATAACCACATCCCTCCTCACCTCAGGTCTCTGCTGCAAAGCCACAGCCCCCTCGGGGGCCTCCACCCTCCCCACACTCTCCGAGGGTCCAATTTAGACCCTTTGCTACTCCGAACCTGGCCCCTCAGACCAGCAGCAGGGGCCTCACCTGCAGCCCTTGGAAATGCAGAGCCCCGGGCCCCACCGAGACCCGCCCAACCTTGCAGGGACCCGTGTGCACAACAGTCTTCGTGCACGGGCGATCCCTAAGTAAAACAATCACCCACATAGCCTGTTCGGAGCCCGTCTGCCCCCCCTGGACGGTGAGCCCCGGGACAGCGGTCTCGGGTGTGTCTTGGTCAACGACCTGTCCCCACCGCATGTGGCACACCGCTGGTGCTCAGTCAGGGCTTGTAGGTGAACGAACGAAGCGTCAGCATCAGGAGGGGGATCCAGACGGGGTTTCCTCCCTGGTTCCACCTGGCCCGCCCCATCCGCACACGCACGTGTCCACAGGTGTGGGCCCCCCCGCAGTGTCCATAGGCCCCGACATCCACAGCACGTAACACCCTCTGTGTGTTCTCGTGTATCTACAGATGCAGCCCCAGCGCCCCCACGCGCCCCCGCACTGGCAGGCCGTCTGCACGACACACAGTGTGTCAGCCTGCGTGCCCCCCGCCCTGCCCCCGTGAAGCTGCTGCCCGCCACCCCCCGTCCCCACTTGATGGCCTTCTGGCCATCAAACAGTTTCCGAGGGCCTCAACTAACTGTGGGCACCAGGCGGGCCGTTCCCCGGTCTAATCTCGTTGGTGGGTTGGGGAAACTGAGTCCCAGAATGCGGGTTAGACACACAACGCAGTTGGCCGAAGAGCTCCAGGTTAGCGGCGCGGCGTCCGCAATTGCTGGGCCCGGGGTTCAAAGCCTCCTCTCGGCTGTGAGCCCTCCCACGCTCACCCCAAACCCCACCCCCACCCCATGTGGGCCTTGGTTTCCCCATCTCTAAGCAGCAGGTGACCACAAGCCCAAACCTACGATGTGGCTATGACATGTGGCTATGACGACTAAAGGACACAAGCCAGACCAGCGCCTCTGCCCCCTTGACCTGGGTCGGTCGTTTGCAGTTTCCGGTGGGGGGGGGCACCTTCAAAAGGGGAAATGCGAGGGATCCCTGGGTGGCGCAGCGGTTTGGCGCCTGCCTTTGGCCCAGGGCGCGATCCTGGAGACCCGGGATCGAATCCCACGTCGGGCTCCTGGTGCATGGAGCCTGCTTCTCCCTCTGCCTATGTCTCTGCCTCTCTCTCTCTCTCTGTTACTATCATAAATAAATAAAAAATACCTTTAAAAAAAAAAAAAGGGGGGAAATGCGATTTAAATAATGTGTTTTGTTTAACTCCCTAGATCCAAAACAGCGTTATTCCCACAAGCAATCAATGTAAAAACGATCAAGGAGGCATTTCAAGGGCTGGTTTTCCCACTTAATCCTCGGAGCCTGGTAGGTGTTTTACACTAAGGGCGCATCTCGATTTGGGCGGGCCACGCGAGATCCTGCAGCTCCAGGGGGAGGGCTGAGCGACCAGCAGGATCACCGTGGTGTCGCCAGTGTCACCACCGCACTCTGTCTGTACATTGGAGGCTCTGGCCACATGCGCCTCCAGGATGAACCCGCCCCCGCGGAGGATCCCCCCCATCCCCTCTGCCCAAGCACAGAAGTTCTACTTTCAATCTACCTTAAATCCTTCTTGCTTCCAGAAGCTCCCACCGGCTAAAGGCCTGGGGGCCTGGCACGTCCCACTTGGGCTTTTTGAGAATTGGGGTGGAAGAGCGACGCCACCCTCCCCTCTGGTCCCGCTCCCCTCAAGCACCTCTTGGCCAGTGCAGCCCGCACCAGGCTCAAAGGCCTGCAGTGGCTCCCCAGTGCCCGCCGAAGAGCAGGTGGACTTCGCGTGACACTCGAGGACCCCTCCCACCCCGGGAACGACCTGACCCTTCCCTTGCCCTCCTGTCCTGCCAGGCGTGTGTCGAAGTCCCCAGTGCCACATCCAGGTCTTTCCCGAGGGGGACATCTTCCACCTTCTCAAGGCCCGGCTGCTCCCCGGGAAGCCCCTCAACCACCCAGACAGGGTAACCTCACTTTTGCTGCTCAGCCGACTCCTGCTCGCCATCTCTATCGGCTACGTGTGGGTGTGCCTTCTTCCAGGAAGCCTTCCTTGACTGCCCCTGACACAGCCTCGGTTTCCCTGGGCTCCCCCAGCCCACCACACCTCCTTCAGCTCCACCCAACCCCATCACCCCGGGGACCAACTGTGTACCCCACGTTGGGAGCTACTCATTCACTCATTCCACGAGCAGTTATTGTGTGCCATCTGTGTGCTGGGCACTGTCGCAGGCATGGGGACACAGCGGCGACCAAGCCTGTTGCCAAGCCCTGCCTTTCTTGGGGCCCCTCCATCCACTGGGGAGATGGGAGGGGACACATGTTACCAAATAACGGAACTTGGGGACTTTGATAACATTGACCAAGTAGAAGTGCATCAGGCGGGGGAGGTAGTGGCATATGGTAAAGGGGCTGCTCAGGTCTGGGCTTGGGGGGACCGCCTGGAGGAGGGACATTCCAGTGGAGGCCTGGAGGCTGGCACGGGACAGTGGGGAGGATGTGGGGCAGGGTGCTCCACGCGGGCAAAAGCCTGGGGGCTGGAACCGTTACAGCAGGAAGGTCCCAGACCTGGGAGGCTCCCCCTGCACCAGACCAGACACCAAGCCTCAACGTCCTCGCCCGGCACGGAAGGCACCGCGACAGGGCCCGGTATGCGCGTGCGGCCCGGCTGGGCGGCCTTGGGCCAGCCGCTCACCCTCTCTGGGCCTCTCTGCACCTCGACAGGGGACTCCGGGCCAGGCCAGGAGTCCGCTGCTCCACCCGCCAGGGCCAGGGTGGGGGGCGGGATGCTTCCAGTTCCAGAGAAGGAGCTCCTGCCCCAGGATTCCAGGGGCCCGGTGTCCCCGGGGGGATCGGGTAACCCAGCCGGGCAGCCGGGCCCCCGCGCCTTCCAGGTCTGGTTACCGGCTCTGCTTACAGCTGCCTCCTCCAGCTGCCTCAGTTCCCCCGCCCCCGCCCGCCGTGGCCGCCCAGCCGGGCCTTCGGGGCTGTCTAGGAACTTGGCACAGCAGCCAGAGGGAGTCCCTGGGGCCGCGGCCGAGGAGGGGCTGCGGAGAGGGGCCCCTCACCCTCCAGAGGCTACTGGATGCCGGTTAACTCGTCCCTCGCCAGTCTGGGGTGCAGCGGCGCCTCCTGCTGCCCCCCTCTGTGAATCAGCTCCGAGGCACACAGTAGGCGCTGCCTGAATACCGGCCGGGTGACAGCGCACCGAAAGTCCACCTGTAAGGGAGCTGCAAGGGAGCTGTCTATGGGAGACTCTGCTGAGCACCTACTGTGTACCGGCACGGCAGGAGGTTCAGAGCGCCCTGGTCCTGTGTGTCAAGGGCTCGCCCGAGCTGGGCATTCAGGAAACACTCCATTCATGCTGAGTGTCTCTCTCGAAGAGGAAGAGGATGGGGCTCAAGAGTTCCTGAGCCGCCTTCCACGTCCGCCCACGGGGACTGCAGCTAAGATTTCTCGAAGCCCCTACACCCTGTGGCCCCGACGGCCCCCCAGCAGGAACTCATTTCCTGCCCACGCCAGCCCAGCGAGGTCAAGGATGGAAAGACAGGCCCAGAGAAGTGAAGCCACTCGGCCAAGGTCACGCAGCATGGAAGGGCGCAGCCAGGATCCCCGACCCCGGGCCCACTGGCTTATGCCGCCCCTTGCTGCGTGCCCGTGGGCACGGGCTGCGGAGCCCAAATGCACGTCGGCGGGCGAGCAGCGGAGACCCCGGAGAGGCCGTCCTGTCCCCGGGCCACTCGGGGTGGGGAGGCGGCGGCGTGGAGAACAGGTGGCAGGGGCAGGACCTCAAGGGGGGGCCATGGACTGGCCCCCGGGGCTCCAGGCCCAGACGGGGAGAGGGTGGGGGGGCTCCTGGGTAATTAATTTTAATCACTGTTTGGAAATTGGGCCGCCAGGAGGCAAATCGGAAGCAGCAACTTGTAATTAGGAACGGGGAAGGGGGGGCTGGCTTCTCCACGATGATGCGGCGACCATTCTGAGAAAATTAAAGTGTCATTTATACCCAGCGGGTAATTAGAGGGCCGGGAGGGGGCCGCCCAAGGGGGCTGGGGGTGCCCAGGGAATCCAGAGTGGGGCTGGGGACGGGGCGGACACCCACCGGTTCCCAAGTGGGGAAGTCTGGGCAGGCCTGGGGCTGTTGGTGAGCTGGGCCTGCTCCTGGGGGGCAGAGGGCAGGAGAGGCTCGCGCTAGGGGGCTCCCCTCTGGGGAGGACAACCTCGTTCTTGCCCTTGGGGTCCAACAGCATGGCGAGCCCAGCCCTCCTTTCTCGGGATTCTGGGAGCCCTCGTGTCTCCCAGGTGGGCGACCCCTCCACTTGGGATTCCTCTAGCCCACCTGCCCCTCCCCCAGAGGCCTTGTGTGGGAGGCCACAGGTATCCCCAAGTGGGACCCCACTGAGAGCTCCTGGGCGGGGAGCAGGCAGGGCTGGGCCGCCTGTTGCTGGGAACAGAAGACCTGGCAAATGAACTCGAAAGACAAAGGCGGGGAGATAGGTCCTGGGGGACAGCCCTGGGGTCAGAGTGGACCACAAGTCTGGGTGAGTCAGGGCTCAGGAATGGCAGAGATGCTGGCAGAGGGACATGGGTCCTGGGGGATGGGGCGTGAGAACTGCACATTAACAGAGAAAAATAGTGGGGGCCCGAGGCCCCTGTCTTCTGACCTCAGAGAATTTGCCGCACTAATCTGTGCCCCATCTCCCCCCGGAGCCTGGGGCTCGGACCCTCAAAGGACAGTGACGGCGAACACCCAGGGGCATCTGTCGTGCTCCAAGCCCTATGCTGTGGGCCTTACAGAAAGTACTAGTGGGGTGGGCGGGGCGGGTTCTTCTTAGCCCTTTACAGTTGGGGAAACTGAGGCCCAGAGTGGGTGAGCAACAGGCCCAAGGTTGCACAGCTAGGAAGCGGCCAGGCTTCCAGGCCATACAGTGTAGACCCCACACTCTGGGCCACAGTGGGCCGCACCCCTCAGAGGAAGGGGCCCCGTTTCCCTCCTCCCGCTCTTTAAGTCCCCCACCTCCTCTATCCACCACCTTCGCCCCCCTCCTGCCTCTGCCCGGCTGGCCCCCATCGTGGCTCCCCTGGGCCAGCACGGAGGCCTCCGCCCAGTCGCCCAGCTCTGGCCCTAGTGGCCCGGAGACCGATGCCCCCACAGCAGCCAGAAGAGGGCCCTGAGCACCCGAGTCAGGTGCCGCCCTCCTCGGCCCCACCCCTCCAGGGTTCAAGCCTTGCTGGCTGGCAGTAGAGCCCAAGTCCTCCCCTGAGGCCCCCAAGGCCTGGCAAAGCCTGCCTCTCCTTCCCCTCTCCCCCCTCCCTCGCTTGCTTGCTTGCTCACTCGCCCAGCTCAGCCACACAGGCCTCCAATGCACCCAATGCAGCCGGCAGGGTCCTGCCCCAGGCCCTTTGCACCGACCACACCCTCTCCCTGGAATGCTCTTCCTCCAGATCCCTGCCTGACTGGCTGCAGCCCACTTTCCAGGCCTCTGCTCCGATGCGGATGCGCTCCTCAGGGACGCGCTCTTTGACACCACCGGCTAAACAGCCCCGCCCTCCCCGCCTACATCGTCCACTGTTATTATCTTCAGGAAAACGTGTTAGAGTCGATTTACTTTATTTCCTAGTCAGGATCCATGTGTCCCCCGCCTGGCTGTGGGTCCAACAAAGGCCGGGCCGCGTCAGCCTTGGTCATGTCTGGGTACCCAGCACCCAGCACCCAGCACCCAAGAGCATAGGCAGATGCTTATTAAACCATCTTGAGTGAGCGCAGAGACCGCACAGCTCTAAATCAGATCAGGGCCAGAGGCCACAAGTTTCTGGTTTT
Source organism: Vulpes vulpes (assembly GCF_048418805.1). Classification (NCBI taxonomy): domain Eukaryota; kingdom Metazoa; phylum Chordata; class Mammalia; order Carnivora; family Canidae; genus Vulpes; species Vulpes vulpes. Next base: position 106,560,868 of record NC_132788.1, on the reverse strand, counting down.
CAAAGTTAATATTTTCCCTGGAGTAAGCAAAACAATAGGACTAGGCCTGGCGGGTCCCTTGTGTCCTCATCTTTAAATGTTCAGCCCTAAGGGACAGAGAACAGCATCCACGCTTTACAAATGGGTAAGCCAAGTCTCAAGGGAGCATGAGTGCGTGAGTGAATGAGCAAAGACGCTTGACTCAAGCCCAAGTCGGGCTGACCCGAGTGGGCAATGTCTAAGGGCAGTAATTCAGTGAGGGAGACTGTCTCAACCACCCAGGGGCTCTGACTCTTTGGCCTCCCAGAAAGGGAGAAAGTTCTAAAACTATCAAAGTATGTAGCCACCCCTGTGCTGCGAACTCCTACACATCCACCATAGCCCCAGCCTCGATGCCCCTCCTCTGCTCATCTTCTCTGATCCACTGGGCAGAGACCGACATGCCCCAGCCCCATTTGCTCCTTGTGCCTGGGCTCTGACTCCATGGGGCAGAGAGGGCCAGGGTCCGCCGGTTTCCCCTTCTCCGGGCCGGGAAGCCCCTCAAGGGCCAACTAGGCACTGGAGCTGAAGCCTTCTTCTCTGGGATCCCCCCGTCACCCAGCGTGGGACATGGCACACGGGAGCTTCTGTGGGGTGACCGATCTCTCCAGCTGCCCTGGGGCCAGGTCTCCCCCAGGCTCCTCTGAGAACCCATAATCCTCCTCTGGGCTCCTGCAGTTGGGAAGTTCTCCCCTAGGTCCGCCCTTGGGAGGCAAGGTGCATCCTGGGAAACGTAGTCCTCACTGGCCTGGGCCTCTCTCCCTGCAGGGCCCTGGGGTGGGCCACCAGGGGAGGGTCGTGGAGGGGGGCTGCTGGGGCCCCATACCCCACCTAAAGGAGTGGAAGAGGGGTCCCCGGCCTCTCAAGTGCCCCCCACGGCACATCCTAATGCCCGTCGCTGTACCTGCGCATCCCCCACGGCCGTGATGACAAGAGAGTACGGCCCAGTCCAGCCCTGTCAGGCCAAGCGCGGAAACCTGGCTGGGGGGGGCGGGGGGTGCTTCAACCACAGGGTGTGGGGCAGGGGGCTGGGGCCTGAGTCTGGGGCTGCCCTGAGCCTCGCGTTCCCCCCACTTGTGCTCAGTGAGGCCCCGCTCCCAGTCAGCCCTCATCACTGCTGGGTCCGGGTCTTGGACGAGTCAAGCTGAGAATCCCCAGCCCCTTAAGCAGCTTAGAGTCTCAGAAGCACCGTCTCTTAAATGTTACAGTTCAAAACACCCACAGTAGCTGGGAATTTCAGAGCAACGTGGAAGGGCGCCTGGGCCCCAACAGATACCAGATTTATTTTTCCAGGATTCTGGAAAGATGGCTATCAACCTCACTTGCCTGCCTCCCGGGACAGGCAACTCACCACCACTCCAAGCAGCTCACTGGGCTTCCAGGAGCCCATCTCCCGGTAGCTACCCTTCCCTTGGGGTGCTTAAGGTCTAAATCGTTGCCGTTCCCTCCTCTGCTCTAAAACGCCCTGTGGCTCCTAACTGCTCTTGGGATAAAGCCCAAGCTCAACTTGACATTCTTGGCCGCTCTCCAGCTCTCAGGCCCAATTGCTCATTATCTCCCACCCCGAAAATAGTCCAGCCACTCAGGGCTCCCCCAACACGCCCTGCCGTGGCTATGCTTGCCTCACCCTCTCCCTCGAATCCCGGGCCCCCTCTTCTCCTGGCAACATCCTTCCCATCCCTCAAGTCCAATTCCAGCTCCCCCTCCTCCAGGCAGCCGTCCCTGATTCCACCTGTCCTAAGGCTTGGCCGAGGCCTGTCTGGGCCCCCAGCATCTCCTGACAAAGAGCCAGGCACACAAGACGGGCCACACCCTGGGGTCAGCCAGGGATACCACCTTCCCAGGAGACGGGAGCGCCCGGCATGTCCTTCAGCCTCCAGGGACCCAGCTCACCTGTTCTGCGGGCTGACGTCAGGGTCACCTTTCCAAGGACAGCTTGATTTCTATCTTCCAGGTCCAGCCCCAGGTAACCCGGCAACTCCCACCTCAAGCCCTGGGCAGCCACTGCGGTGGACAAACCCTCCTGCAGCCTGTCTCCAGCACTTTCTTAGCCCAGTGGACAGAGGCGGACAGAAAAATCTAGAGGTGGAGGGGGCCCCTCCCGGGGCAGCAATACCTCTGCTCAGAGACACCTTCTCACCTTAAAGCAGAGGAGGTGACAGGATCCTGAGGACCCGTGGGTGCTCAGCCCCGGCACAAGGAAGACAGGAACTGGCGGGAGAGTGAGGAGGTACAAATCCAGGGCATCCTTGGGTGACCTCTCTTTGCCTCATCTCCCTCCACTCAGGCCCTAAACCCAAAGATCGCCTCCGGGGGAGATGGCAGCCCAGAGAGGGCTAGCCGCCCCCCCTCCCCCCGTCTGAGGTCACACAGCTGTGCTCCTCCTCTTAGCCCCAGTTTTTCCCTCTACGCCGAAGTTTTTCTTTTAGAGAGGGCTGGGGCACCCGGAGCTCCGGGTCTACATTTCCACGCAGCCCGGAGCGGACAGGGGGTGGGCTCTGGGGTAACCTTCCGGAGGGCTCCTGGGTTTCAGCTGGCAAGGCGGCTCCTTTCCCCCCAGCCCTGTCTGGGAGAAGGAGGGGAGAGGTCTGGCTTCCTTCTCTACCCACTGCGCCAATTTCTTGGGCCTCAGTTTCCACATCTACTCTTGGGAACGGGCCAGTTCAGGGCTGCCACCTCCCCAGCATTCAACGGATCTCCCATAGGCCACAGTGACCTCCCAGCCAACTTCCCCGAGAGCTTGGGGCCCCCTCCGATGTGGGCCCGGACCCTGCCCGGGAGCCCCAGCCATCTCCCCACATCCTGCACTCATTCTAAATAGAGGTTGGGGCAATTGCCCAGATACATCCCCAGATTCAGCCCTAAAGGAAACCAGGGGCGTGTCCTAGGAGGTGGGAAAGAGGCTGGGTGGGGGGAGCCCATGGAGGAGGGGATGCTCCAGCCAGGGGACTCCTTGAGAAGCTGAGGGAAGGCGGAGAAATAGGAAGAAATGCAATTCTGTAAATGGGGTGGGGGGGGTCCCCTCTGCAGGCCACCCTCCCACTTTCCTCCTTAACCCCAAAGCCAGATCCCCAAAGCTTGGAGGCCCCTCCCCAGAACTCCAAGCCTCAGTCGACCTCCAGGCTGCAGGTCAAAGATGACACCCTAGGGGTGGGAGGGGGTGGCGGTGGGGCGAGGCGGGGAGGACACCAAAGACCTCGGAGGGCCCAACAGGGGCTGAGGGGCTGTGAATCATCTCCAGCCCCGGGACTCTTACAAATACTCCCAGCTCCAGCATCTACTGGTCCAGGGCAGGGGCAGGGGTGGCTGGGGGGGGGTCCTACAGCAGCGCCCCCTCTGGGAGGTGCCCTAAACTCGGAGGGCGCCCGCAGGCGGAGAGCAGGGCGGAGAGGGGGGGCACGTGACCCCCGCCCCGGGGACCAATCAGCGCCCGCAGGAGGGGGGCCCCACTAGGCGCCCCCACCTCTCCCGGCGCGCTCGGAGAGAGACGCTTTCTTTGTCCCTTTGTCAGCTCTTGGGGGGCCCCGAACCCCCAGGCCCCCACTGCAGCGAGGGGCTCCGGGCCCGCGGGCTCTCTGCCCCCACCGCGGCCCCTCCCCCGCCGCCCGGGCCCCCGGACTCTCCCGGGCCGGGCGTGCGGCAGGAGAGGGCTCGGGGCGCCCAAGGTGCGGCGGCTGGACGCGGAGCGGGGCGGAGGGGTCGCGCCGGGCCAGGACCACCGCACCGGTCCCGGGTCCGCCTCGACTCGGCGCTCAGGGCTCCGCCCCCCAGCACCCCCCGCGCCCCCGGCCCGCAGGCCCCTGTCGGCCCCGAACCCCCCACCTGGGCCCCAATCCAGCTCCCCAGCGGCGCAGCCGCGAGCCCCGTTATTGTGCCTCCCACGGCCCCCCCGGACAGAGTCTCCACCCGCTGCGGTGCCGACAGAACCCCCATTATAGCTGCACATCCAGGCCCCCAGGCAACAATCCAGCCCCCCCCCCCCCCCCCCGGCTGCGGTGCCATTAGACTCCCCATGATGGTGCTTCATTCAGCGCCCCAGGCCCAGCCCCAGCCCCTCCGGAGCGTCGCCACCGGACCCCCATGACGCCGTTCCACACGGCGACCCCCATCCAGCCCCCTCCCCAGCTGCGTCGCTGACAGATCCTCCCGCGATGGCCCCCCCCAGAGCCCCGCGCCGGCCACATCCATCCCCCTCCCGGCGGCGGGGCCCTCGGGCCCCCATCCCGGCGCCTGACCCGGCCGCCCCGGCCGACGAGTCGGCCCCCCGGCTGCGTGCCGACAGACACCCCGGGACCGCGCCGCCCCAGCCCCCTCCGCAGACGCCCCGGGGCGCTTACCTCGGAGCCGCCGCGCCGCGAGTGCGCGGGAGGGAGCGCGAGGGCGGGAGGGCGCGGGCGGGGGGGGCCGTGCGCGCACCTGTCCCGGCCCGGCCGGCTCAGCCGGGCATCCCGCGCGGGGAGGGGGCTGGGGGCGCGCGCTCTCCCCGCCCCCGGCCCGCGGCGCCTGGCTGGGGGGAGGGGGCTCAGCCCCGGCCCCCGGCGCGCTGGCGTCGGCTCCGGGGGGGGCGCTGCGCGGCGGCCGGACCCGGGGCGCGCCGCGGCCGCATCTCCTCCGCCCGCCGCGGCCGCCGCTGCGACTCGCGGCTCCGCCACCTCCGCCCCCCCTCGGGCACCCCCCCCACACCACCAAAGCCGGGCCGGAGCCACGCAAAACCCGGCCCGGAGCTACGGCGGCGCGGAACGGAGAGAGGAGCCGGGTGGGCGGCAGGAGGCGCTGGAGGCGGAGGTGGGGGTGGGGGTGGGGGAGCGACCCGACAGGAGGCACCCTGCTTTTGTCTAGGTGGGGGGCCTAAGTGATCTCCCTCCCCCCCCCACCGACTTCCAGGACTCGTTCCCGCTGGCCAGACTCGCATCCCCAGGATCCATCCCCAAGGGGGTGATGGAGATGATGCGGCGTCATGAACCCCTCGGTCTATGTAGCCCTTTTCATATGTGAGGTCATTTATTCAGTCCACGAGCATCATGTTCAACAACACTCAGTGGACACGTGAAGAAATTGAGGCACAGGAAGGCGTCTCCTCCAAGGTCACTCAGAAATTGTCTGATTTGAACCTAGGCGAGCGGACTGCAGAAATCACCCCCTGCACGGCCTCTGTCTCCTCTGTCCAGCGCCCATACAGCCTGGTCCAGAATGGGGTTCACAGAGGGCAGCAGGCCTCCCTGAGCCAGTGGGGAGCACTCCTGCCTCCTCCCCTTTCCGACTCCAAGACAAACCCGTGTTCAGGTTTGGGAGACCTCCCTGTAACCTCCCCGACCCTCTGTGACCTTAGGAGAGCAAAAGAACCCTCAGAGCCCTAGTGGTATTATTCTCTGTCCAAAGCACCTCCGGTATGCGTATGTCTCCCCCACTGGGCTGTGTGCTGTCCTGTTCCCCTGGCATCTCCAGTATGCAGTGGGTGCTCAACAAATGTTTCGCTTTATGCATTTATCTAGTAGCACTTCTTGCATACACACTGCATGCCCGGTGTCTCCTGAACATTGAATAAAGTATCTCATTCATTCCTCATGGAAGCCCCACGAGGCTGCCCCAGATGGGACACCGAGGCACAGAAACATCCAGAAGCTTGCCTGAGGTCATGGATGGGAAGTAAGCATTGGTCATCTTGCTGCTGGCTACTGAGCACCTTTTATGTATGCTTTACCCTCTTTATCCTCCACGGTTCCCAGCAGTCTGTGGGCTCAGACACATCATACGGCTCCCATTGGCCATGCACGCAGCAGAGAAGTGGGGATCAGACTCCGAACCCCACTCCTCAGGATACACTAGATCCCAGGCAACCTGCATCCTCGCTGGCATCTGCGGAGACGATCCGGTTCTTCCAGGCCCCAGCCATCAGCCAGGGGCCGGCCGGGAGACCACAAACCTCCGCAGGCAGCCAGGCCTTCCTGCTAGTGGTTTTGCCCTGATCCGCTTTCCGGCTGAGCCAGAGTCCCAGGCAAATCAGCCAGCACCTGCTCTCCACCAGCCCCTGCCCCCCCCCCTCCCCCCACTGTCCTGTTGGAAGAAGGAGGCCTGCCTGACAAGGGAGGGGGCTAGGTCAGTAGTCGAGCTTGGCGCCCTGGCTCTGCACCCTCTTCCCACCTCCACACCAGTACTCGTGTGGTGCCCACCCCTTCGCATGCCCTCTCTTGCCCGTGGCCTTGGCCAGACTGGACTCCTTTGTAATCTATTCCTTCAACAAACATTTATTGGACACCCACTGTATGCCAAGTTCTGGGCTGAGCAGCCAAAAAGACACACTGACTCGCTGCTACCTTCAGACTAGCAGGGCCGTAGAAGAACCAGGGGCAGCAGATCTCAAGGTTCAGGTCCAGACTGAGATAGGCGGGGCCCTGGGACCCAGTGAGGGTCCAGGAGGACCACAGGGAGGTGATGTGGGGACCATAGAAGGACCATAGATAGATCTGACAAAGCTTATGGGGCGAGGGAGGGGTGCGGAAAGGTTACCCTAGGCACAGGGGCCTGCCTGGGACAAAGCCCTGAGGGAGGCCCCACCCCCGCAGGCGGCTCAGCTGCCACCCAGGCTTGGGAGGACATGAATGGGTCTTTCATGCCCTGGACCAAGGCAAGGTCAGGCCGGGCTGCTCCCTCCCCCCCAGCCCTGGGCTCCTGACTGTCTGAGCCCTGACCTGGAGGGGGTGGCAGGAAGTTCACAGTTTGCCCTCGGGGGGAGCTAGGGAGGCCCGGGGAGGGGAAGGGCCAAGCCCAAGGTCACGAGCACCAGCAACACCCTCCTAATTGTATCAGTCTGAGCAATTAGTCTGAGCTCAACCAGGCCTCAGTTTCCCCTCCTGAGCGGCCGGGTGGAGCGGCGCCGCTCTCCCGTCCCGCTCCGACCCCGGAATCCAGTGCGGGTTTTGCGGGCGCCCGCGTCCGCCGACACCTTCATCCCCGCGCGGCCGGGCTGCGGCCCGGGGTCCGAGGGGGCCGGGGGAGACCCGGAGGGGCCCGGGCGGCCTCGGGGGCCCCGAGGCCGAGGCTGGCCTGGCGCCTGCGGGAAGGGGAGCCCCGCCCGGCGGCCAGCGCGCCCCCTCGAGCGCTCGCGGCCGGGCCCCCGCGCTGTGTGACCCCCGCCGGCCCCTGCCCGTCTCTGGGCGGCGCTGGGCCGGGCTCGGGGCAGCGGCTCAGACAGGCGCGCGGCCCGCTGCGTCCCCGGGGGCCCCAGCGCGGCCTTCCTAACCGGGGCGGGCCCTCTCTTAAGCCCGGGTGCGGGGGTCGTCGCGGCGGGGTCGCGCCCCGACTAGCGGCCGGGGCCCGGGAATCCCCCGGGGGCTCGGGAAGGGCGGCTCCGATTGGCCGAGGCCGCGTGTGACGTCAGGGCCTCCCCGACGCCCCCTCCCCCAGAGGCACGTGGGGGCGGCCGCGGCAGGGGAGGGGCGCGGGGTCCGGGCGGATTCGGGGTGTCCCCCCAGCCCGAGGCGGCAGCTGGGCAGCGCAGACGCGATTCTCCTCGGACAGATTTTTCCCTAGTCCCATATCCCCCTCCAGCCCCCCCAGAACGGCAGCTGCTCGGGCGGCAGATGCGCCGGCTAAATCCGCCCAGCTGGTCCCTCCGCAGAGCTAACCGCCTAGAACCCATTGTGGGTGGGTAGGGGGGTGTGTGCGCGCGCGCGTGTGTGCGTGTGTGTGCACGCGCGCTCCTGGGGGTGGGGGACACGGCCCTGCCCCCCCCTGCCCCCTGCCCTTCCACCCTCGTTCCTCCTCGCAGGGCAGGGCCGGGTGGGCTGGGACTGCTCCTGTGGACCCTTCCCCAAGTTCCAGTACCCTCCCGGAGCTCCTGAAGGATTGGGGGGACCTGGAGCCCAGAGAGGGTGTGGCCTGTCCTGAGACTACACAGCACCCCGGGGCCTGCGGGCGGAGAACGCCCCGGGTGCGCGCATTAGATTCTAATGCTGAGCTCCTGTGTGCAGCTCCAGGATCCTAAGGCAGGGGTACTACTATCACCCCATTTTCAGGAGTGGAAACAGCCCCCCCCCGGGGGGAGAGGGATGGCTTGGCGGCTCACATAGCAGGGAATGGAGCTGGGACTTGAACTCCAGGCTTTTAATAATTTCCAGGAGCTCAGGGACCCCTTAGTTTGGAAGGCTCTTTTTTTTTTTTTTTTTTTTTTAATATTTTATTTATTTATTTATTCATGAGACACACAGAGAGAGGTAGAGACACAGGCAGAGGGAGAAGCAGGCTCTCTGCGGGGAGCCTGATGTGGGACTGGATCCCAGGACCCCAGGGTCACGCCCTGAGCAGAAGGAAGATGCTCAACCACTGAGCCCTCCAGGCGTCCCTGGAAGACTCTTAAGGCAAGTGATTTGGGGTCACTCACTCAAGTGAGTGGGGTCTTGATGGCCCCTGTGTTTGGGCCCCTCTGAGCCTGGCACAGACCTTCCCTCTTTTGCTTCTTCAGCCCCATTAGGTGTCACTCTCATCTGGAAGTACTGAGGGTCCAGGAGGTTTTCCTGGAGGAAGAGGAGGTGGCTCCACTCTGAAATTTTGGGGTTTAGCCGTCAAGGGCTTGAGGGGTCTTTGAATATGTCCTCTTATACCCAGCCTGTCCTGCCTCTGAGCCTTTGCACTTGCTGTTCTTCCCATCTGGAATGTTGTCCCCCACCACCCATCTCCAATCTAACCTACCCTGCACCCCTCAGGTCTCAGCACAAATGTCACCTCCACGACAGCTGCACCATCCCTTCCTGTCCTCTTACCCTGCTTTGGTTTTCTTCATTTGATTTTTCACAACCAAATATTATACATCGTTTCCCCCATAGCACTGTTTCATTCCCTGCTGAACCCCCATTGCTTAGAATGGTACCCAGCAGGTACTCCATAAATGCTTGTTAGCCAGAAATCGCCCGGATGTGGGCATGAAAAGGGGGCCAGAGGGCAGAGGGTACCCATGGGGAAGGCGCAGTTGGTGGTTCTGTCTTGATGTGTGTCTAGGAGCCTGGGCCTTGACCCTGGCCTGTGGTCCCTTCATCCAAAAGAGCCCTCCCAGACCCCTCCTCCTTCTGTGCTTCCCCCACTCCTCCCTCCTTCCCAGTCCTCCAACAGTCCTGCCTCCGGACCTTTGCACAGGCTGTGCCTACTGCCTGGTGGAGATATTCTTCCCCTAGGTCTCTGAATAGTTCCGTCCTCCCCTGCTCAGGCCTCAGCCCAAATGTTCACCTCAATGTGTCCCCATCTAAATAACCACCACTCTCGGGGCCCCTGACTGGCTCAGCTGGTAAAGCGTGTGACTCTTGATCTGGGGTTTGTGAGTTGGAGACCCATGTTGGGTGTAGACGTTATTTTAAAAATAAATCAGGGATCCCTGGGTGGCGCAGCGGTTTGGCGCCTGCCTTTGGCCCAGGGCGCGATCCTGGAGACCCGGGATCGAATCCCACGTCGGGCTCCCGGTGCATGGAGCCTGCTTCTCCCTCTGCCTGTGTCTCTGCCTCTCTCTCTCTCTCTCTCTGTGACTATCATAAATAAATAAAAAAAATTTAAAAAAAATAAAATAAAAATAAATAAATAAATAAATAAATAAAATAAATAAATAAATCAATAAATGGAAATCCCACGGAAGGGGGAAACCATAAAAAATAATTTAAAAATCACCACCATTTTCTCTGCTGTGATTGCTCTGCTGTACTTTTGATTGATGGCATTTCTTTTTATCATTTATTTGTTTCTCTTGCAACCCCACCCTCATTCCCTGCTGGTTAGCCGTGCCAGGGCAGGGCTGGAGTTTGCCTTGGTCTCCACTGGGTCCCTGGGGGTTAGGACAGGGCCTGGCACACAGTAGGCACTCAACAGGCATGTTGAACAGATGAATGAATGAATGAATGAATGAGGGGCCTAGGAGCTCTCCAGAGTGTGTCCTTGCCATATGGATGGGGGAACTGAGATTCAGTGGGGAGCCCAGGGTCACACAGTTCCCTTAAGAGCAAAATAGGGCAATAGGAGATCACCCCTTCAGGCTGGGGAGGGGTATCCCGTGAAATAACCACTAAAGGAGCATGTATTAAGCACCTACAGTGTGCACTATAGGCTCCAGGCACTTTGCACATTTTCAGCTGGGCCGGGGATTTGAACCGGGGTCCCGGGTCGCAGAGTTTGCCCAAATCCCCCTCCCCCATAGAGGTTTGCGCAGGGCCAGGCAGTCAGTGGGGAATGGCTGAGGGCTGCCCAGCCTGCCACCCCCTCCCCAGCCCCTCACACCCGGGGGCTGGCCTTACTGCCACTGAGTCTGGCAGGAGCTAAAAGCGCCACACACTGGCCCAGGAAACATTAGAGAGAAGCAGCAGGATTCACTGCCCGATTTGTGAGGAAATTAGAGCAATTACAAGCACTTCCTCAGCTCAGAACCACTGGGATCCTCCCCCCAAGGGCCCAGGTGTGTTCTGGGCTGTCCCAGGTTGTCCCAGAACCCCCTTCCCCAAGGCCTCATGTGCAAATGAGGGAAGACACACCGTAGTCTCCAGAAGTGGGAAGTACAGAGGGAAGGATCCAGAACCTTTGAGCCCTGGGGTCTGTCCTTGGATGTGGATAGAGAGGGCTCAAGTCCACTGTCGCTTGAGGGGAGGAGGAGAGAAGGTGTCACATTATCCCTGTTCAAAATCTGCCCTCCCTGGGCTTTCCGACCCAACTTAGTGAACACACAGAGCTCCTTCCTCAGGGCCTTTGCACGCGCCGCTCCTGCTTGGGAAGATCCTTGTGTGCCTGGCCAGTGTTTCAGTCTCCCAGAGGCCTTCTCTAACCATTTTTGGGGACAAGGCAGCTCTTTCCCACCTTGTTTCCTTTCCTCTAAAATCATCTCATTAACCCATTTTTTAATCAATCATAGAGGGGTGAGCTGCCCTTCATTTGAAGCAAGCAAGCCAGCCGGCCAGTGGTGGAACGGGTGTGCTCTCTGCAGGAAATTCTGGCCACGTTACAACATGGATGGATCTGTACGACACTCTGCTGAATGAAAGAAGCCGGACACCAAAGGACACATCCTGCACGATGACCCCATGCCCAGGAGGTGCCCAGAGGAGGCCCGTGCACAGAGACAGAGAGGAGGTGGTGGGAGCCGGGAGTGGGGCAAGGGGTGGGGGGTCAGTGCTTCCTGGGGACGGGGTCTCCGTGTGGGGAGATGGAAGGTTCTGGAGACGGAGGGTGGGGGGTGCACGGCGGGGTGAGTGTGCTTCCTGCTTAGTGCCACGGAATGGAACACTTACAAATGGTTAAAACAAATGTTACATCATGTACAGTTTGCCACAATAAAAATAAAAGGAGAATCAAAACTGTTATGGAGAAAAAAAACCAGATGGCGACAGCGGGCGGGGGGTGGGGGTGGGGGGTGGTATGTGTGTGAATGACCTCAGCTGGTGGCAATTCGGTCATTGCCACCAGGGCTCTCGACTCAGGTGACGCTGACGTCAGCGTATGGAGGTGCCATGGGTGGGTGCTGAGCTCACATTCCTCGCTTGTATTTCTCATGCCCTTGCGCACCCCCCGCCGGGACCACCTCTGCTCCGGCCACAGGACCTCCACGGGCTTCAGGGAGCAGAGCCGAGCCCGTGGGGCTTGCCCCTCATGGAGCGACTTATTCAGCTAGTTTTACTGAGAACCTGGTCTGTACTGGGCTCTCCTGCGTGCTGCTGGGGACACAGTGGGGACCAGGACAGAGCCAAGGCCTGTCCTGGCGGAGCACGGGGCTCAGGGCAGGACAAGGTTAATTTATTTGACAAGTATTTATGGAGCACCTACTGGACGCCCAGCTTGTTCTAGTCGTGGGGAGCGCGGCGACGGACAGAAGAGACGAGTCCCTGGCCTTGTGCGGCAGCCCGGCGTTCCAGTGGGGTTGACAGATGTGAAGCCACATAAACAAGTGAAATCTATTCTGGGCCAGATGATGCTAGAGAGAAAAATTAAGCAAGGAAAGAAGATGAGGAGTGCAGGGGTGGGAGAGACTTTAAACAAGGGGGTCAGGGAAAGCCTCACGGAGGAGGTGACATCTGGAGACTGAAAGGAGGTGAGGGGAACACTTGTGTAAACATGGGGAAGAAGAGAGCATCATGTGGGGCGAAACAGCCAGTGCAAAGGTCCTGGGGCAGGACCATGCATGGCCTGTCGGGGGAGGTATGTGGCTGGAGCAGTGTGAGCACAAGCCAGTGAGGGGGAAAAAGGGAGTGGGGGCAGGTCGTGCAGGGCACTGTGACCCTCAGGAACCCCCTTTCCCCTGCCTCAGGGCCTTTGCCTGTGCAGTTCCCACCTCCTGCCTGCTGCCTCCCTCCCTCCCAGACTCACCCACCAACATCTCCTTCCTTCCCCACGTGAATGTCTCAGCTTGAGTCTTCCCCACTCCAGCCTGGGGCCCCAGGGCCTCTGGCTGTGTCAGTCCAGGCCCGTGGGCTCGGTCTCAGCACTGCCCAGCACAGAACCTGGCACAAAGCAGGCGCTCAGGAAAGACTGAGGCACAGGGCGAGCGTCAGGGAAGCCTCTCTGCCTCCAGGGTCCCACAGAGCGATGGCGATCCTCGATCCTCGTCCCAGCCCTGCCCTGGAAGTACCACCAGGCCAGTGGCTCCCCTTGTCCAGACTCAGTTTCCCCTTCCAGAAGATTCCAACCAGCCACAAAGGTGGCAGAGGTAGGAAACGTGCGGTGGGGGGCAGAAGACCCCCCCCAGCCATGCCCGCCTACGTCACTGGCCGGGCCTCCCTCCCTGTGTCCCTGTGTCCCTGAGTCCCTGCGTCCGTCCTTCCAGCTCCACCCCCCCCCATGGCTCCCTCTTGCTCTCTTGCTGTCTCTGCAGTTTTGGGTCTTCTTGCATCTTGGGATTTCTCTCCACCTGCCTCTAACCCTTTCCTGCCTCCCTAAGCCTGTCCCCACCTGCTTGAGTGGGGACCCCCAGGGGGCTGAGACAGCCACCCACTCCCTAGTTCCCAGTTCCCCTAGGCCAGTGGGCTTTCTGGATGGGGGATGGGGGGGCTAGGGGGGCAGAAATAAATACTCATATCATTTACCTAAAACCTGCTCCATTAGCATAACGATAGCAGGAATCTACAGAACCGGGCAAGGGAAATACCAACTTTAATGACCAACAGGCAGGGGAACAGCTTGTCCTAAGTCCACCCCTTTTTTTACAAACGGAGAAACTGAGGCCCATGGAGGTGAGGTCTAGACAGGGCCTCTGCCTTCTCAGGAAGTGGTGGTGGGGGTGGCGGGGAGGGGGGAATCCATGGACTCAAAATAAGAAGACAATGAACAATTAAAATAATTTCAGATTGCTGTAAGGGCCGGGGGTGGGGGGAAAAGAATCAGGAGCAGTAGCCACCTGGGAGCATCAGGGAAGGCTTCTCGGAGGAGGTAACATTTGCACTGAGACCTAAAGGAGAGGTAAAAGCCAGTTTGGGGTGGGGGGGATACAGGGAAAGGGCAGAGGGAACAGCACACACGAAGGCCTAGGGGTAGGACTATGCCTGACGTGTTGGAGGAAGGAACAGTGAGGAGATGCGAGCCTGGAGAAGGTGAGCAAGGGGGAGAGAGGGAGGAGGGGAGGGTGGGGAGAAAGTGGGGCTGGGGGGCATGAGGAAAAGTTTGGATTTTTTGTCAAGGGCACTAGGGAGCCATGAGAGAGTTTATAGTGAGGAAGGGAGATGATCTAACTTTTAAAAAGGTCTCTCTTGGGGGATCCCTGGGTGGCTCAGCGGTTTGGCACCTGCCTTTGGTCCAGGGTGCGATCCTGGAGTCCCGGGATCGAGTTCCGTGTCGGGCTCCCTGCATGGAGCCTGCTTCTCCCTCTGCCTGTGTCTCTGCCTCTCTCTCTCTCTATGTCTATCATGAATAAATAAATAAAATCTTTAAAAAATAAATAAATAAAAATAAAAAGGTCCCTCTGGATGTCCTTGGGAGATGTACCCGGGGTAGGCAAGGCCCCCGGGACCAAGGAGGTGACTGCAGTGGCTTGGGGGAGCATGTCGGGAGCCTGGACCAGGGCAAGGAGCCACAGAAATGGAGAGAAAGAGGCTGATCTGAGCAGTATTTTGGATGCAAAGACAAGGGATTGGGGGAGTGAAAGAAGAAAGAATCCAGGAGGAACCCCGACCATTTCCCTGGAGTCCCTTCCCCAAGCTGGGTCCTCACCCCCCCACCTCTCCCCTCCTCCCGCTTGGCTCATATCACCTCCACCAGGAAGCCCTCTGGACTGCACTGGCGGAATCGGGACTGCCTGCCTTGGCCCTGCCCACTTCCCAGAGCTCGGCACAGCACACAAGTCCCGTGTGTGCCCTAAGAGAAAGAAAGAAGATTCCAGGGTTCTAGGACCTGAAGGTTCTGACCACCCCAGGGTCCTCACTCTGGGCTGAGAATCTCACCTGCACCTCCCCGGACAGGCCCAGGGACGCTCCTCTTTTTCTCAGCCATCTTGGGGGGGGGGCGGTGGGAGGGATGGGGGCAGGTTGAGCTCATTAGGGGAAACCAAGGCACCATTAGCCGCTTGCCTCCAGGGCTTTCCGGTCGGGGTCCTTGGGGCTGGGGGCTTTGGTCCAGCCACTGGAGCAGGGGCCCCGCCAGGAGAGATCCGGAGTGGGAGAGGCAAGCCCGGGAGGGGTGGAAAGTGTCTATTTTTCCTGCTGCAGCTGTATTTATAGATTCCCTTTGATGTACCAGCGGTTGGCTGACCTGGTTCTTCGCTGCTGCGGGAGGAAGACAGGTTCTTGGAGCTGCGTCTTGGAGCTAGGCGGCGGGTCCCAGCGGGGTGGGGGGGGTGCCTGGGTGTGGAAAGCCTGGGTGTGCAGTGACTGGGCCCCTGGACTTGGGAGGGGGCAGGCAGGGAGCCAGCCTCGGTTTCTCTCTTTTATTATTTTTTTTAAGCTTTTATTTCTTTATTCATGAGAGACAGAGAGGCAGAGACACAGGCAGAGGGAGCAGCAGCCTCCCTGTGAGGAGCCCCATACGGGACTCGGTCCTAGGACCCCAGGATCACAACCTGAGCCAAAGGCTCAAACGCTGAGCCACTCAGGTGTCCCTCGGTTGCCCTGTTTGCAAAAAACGGGGCTGTCGGTGTCCTGTTCTCGGAAAGTCGAAAACGTGACTCATTCCTACATAGAGTAAAACACGCGACAGTGGTTGATTAAGTCATCATACAGGGAACAAGTTCGATGGTCAAGCTGGTTCTAAGACCATTTAAGGAAACCAGGTATTTATTAGGATTTTTCCTTTTGAAGATCAATAGGGTACAATCAGCTGAGATACGAGCTCGTGAATGTCCTACATGCCACGAAATTCTCTTTCCTACCACCTGCAAGTTCCAAGTTCACTGTATCCACCCAGGGCCCGGGCTCTCAGCGGACGATAAAGAGCAAAGCCGAGGGGAAGCACACTGGTGGCGAGCAAGCTAAGCTGCCCTGTAGAACTTTCCATGACGAGGGACAGGTTCGGAATCCACGCTTTCTCACGCAGGGGCCACCGGCCATGGGGCCCTGGGGCAATTATTACCCGGTGGTTAGTGTGAGCGAGGTCCTGGATTTGTTATTTTATTGGAGCCGACTTAAATATAATAAAATTTCAAATAAAATTGACGTCATCATCCGTGGCTGGTGACATCGTATTGGACAGCGCGGTGAAAATGAAATAATCTGTGCCAGCCGCACCCCCCGCGGGCCACTGAAAGCACCCGGTGTACTCGCTCTTCCTTCACCCCCAAGCTTTATATATGTTTTCTTAACAGGTATAAATAACAACGGTAGCATGACGGCAGCGATCATCACGGCCCTATTCAGGGAGCAGCCCCGCGGTGCGGGGTGTCACCACCCAGGCCCTAGGAGAAGGGTCTCGTTGAGCCCAGTGGGTCCCTGCTTTGTAGCTTTGTGACTTCATGCAAATGGCTTAGCTTCTGTGGACCTCGGTCCCCACGTCTGCCAAAAGGGACTTCTATTAAGGGTTCCCATGACCTCATTTGATTTGGGGAAGAATTAAATGAGCTAATCCATCTAAAGAAGGCACAGGCGAGCTCGAAACCATGCTATTGTTAGTTCTCCTGGATGGATTCTTTCACCCCTGGGAGTCCTAGAAACTTGCTCGGTTTTCACATCTGTGAAATGGGGTCAAACTACACTTGAGAACTCAGAATCTTGCTGCAAAGGCAGAGCTCATTTGTAGAAATGCTCTGAGCCTGGCTCCGGGCACACGGTAAGCACAGGGGTGTGGGTGTTCCTGCTGGTGGTGGCCACGACCAGAGAGGGTGACTAACTTCCCAAGGCCCTATTACAACCAGGCAACGCCAGGGAGCTGGGAGTTGAAGTGGGGTCCTTCCAGCTGAGGTCGGGAGCAGTGCCAGGGCTCTCCACCGGGTCAAGAGGGACGGCGTCGGGCCTCTGAGGACCCGGCGCCCAGGCTCCAGGGTTAAGCCCATGCGGCAGCTGAACTTCCGTGCATCTACTCCTCTGAAATCCCTGGGAAGCAAGGCGTCAGGTGTTCCGGAACAGGCGCCTGCTCTTGACAGGCCACACACACATGGAGGGACAGCTGGTGAGGACTGGTGGGCCAGGGAGGAGGGGCCCAGGGGATGGGGGCACCTTGGCCAGAAGAAGAGGTCACAAGCTGCCCCAGTGAAGCCGCCCCCAGACAGGGGCCGTGAGCCTTCTCTCCACAACCCTCCAGACCTCAATTCTCTCATTGATGTTTGGCAAATATTTAGGGAATGCCTGCTGTGCACCACATGCCCTGCTGAACCCTGTCCTTAAGCACTGTGAAACTAAAGCTCAGAAAGCCATGGTCACCTGTCCAGGTCACACAGCAAAAAGAATGGCAAAGCTGGAACTGCAAGCCAGGGGCTCTTGCTCCTGCCTCAGGGCCTTTGCACCTGCTGTCCTTGACCCCTCCCAATTAGCCCTGTGTAGATGATACCTCCTATAAGAAACCTTCCCGAATCCATCAGCTCCCTAATTCCTCCATCACTGCCTTTTGACCCCCACTGACCCACCGACCATCTCCCCATGTTGGGGCTGTATCCCCTGCCCCCAGCACAGGCTTGCAGACAGCAGGTACTTCTTAGATGATAAGATGAATAGAAGAGGGTCGCCTGGGTAGCTCAGCGGTTGAGCGTCTGCCTTCGGCTTAGGGCATGATCCCAGAGTCTGGGAATCGAGTCCCACATCAGGCTTTTTGCATGGAGCCTGCTTCTCCCTCTGCCTGTGTCTCTGTCTCTCTCTCTGTCTCTCTGTCATGAATGAATAAATAAGAATCTTAAAAGATGAACGGAAGAATGAAGTCAGAATTTCTACCCATCCTCCATTTCAAAATTGGTCCCTTGATGGGAGGGGTCCCTCGGTGCCAGAGGTCTACACTGGAATTGAAGGGGATAGGCATGGACGAAGTCCTTCTTTCAGTTTCTGGAATACCCCTGGACTGGGAATTCCAGATAGGGGGTCTCTGTAGGTGTGTGCTGGGTAATCAATCGGGCGGGGAGGGGCACTGGGTGCCCCCAGAGAGGGGAAACTCAAAAGCTCTGGGTGTTCTAGTCACAAAATATATAGGTGTTGCTGCAGTTGAGGAAGGGCCAGGGAGGCCCCGTGGGAGAGGGGGATCCCATTTCTTTTCTTTTCTTTCTTTTTTTTTTTTATATTTATTCATGAGATAGAGAGAGAGAGAGTGGGGGTCCCATTTCTATTTGGACTGTCCGGGAAGGACGGTCCCAGGCCCCCCTCTCCTCCGAAGGAGCTGAAAGGTAGGAGGGGCTCAGAAGGGGGATGAGGCCCAGAGTGGGACGGGGGTCAGGAAGGGGAGGGGCGCGGAAGGGGGAGGAGGCTCAGGAAGGGGAGGGGCTCGGGGAGGAGAGGGGGCTCAAGGAGGGGAGGGGCTCTGAAGGGCGAGGGGTCTCAGGAGGGAGAACGTTTGGGGAAGGAGGAGACTCAGAGTGGGCGTAGTTCTCCGGGAGCGGAGAGAGCTCGGGGAGGGGCGGGGACTCCGGGAGGGGCGGGCCCAGGGGCGGGGAAATGGGGGCGGGGCTCAGGAGGGGGCGGGTCGGCGCACCTGCCTCCTGGGTCTCTCCCCCGCCCCTCCCGGGGCCCCTGGACTCGGGTTAGGAGTGGATCGTGTCACCGGGTTTCGGGTCCATCCAGAAACCTGCCCTCGTCCCCAAGGCTCAGGGTCGCTCCCAGCTCGCACCCCGCCCCCCCTTCTCGGGTCCTCCGGGTTCCCCCCACCCTCCTCCCCACCCCCCCAGTCAGCTGTGTCCGTATTTATAGCGGTGAGGACCCACGTCGCTTTACTTCCGAAAGGGATCGTGTCCCTCGCTCCTGCCTTCGGAGCCCCCACACCTGTTCCCCGCACGAGCCACGCGGCAGGGGGCGGGGCGGCCTCGCTTCTGGGGCCGCGTGGGGCAGGGGCCAGGCCGCTCCCTCCCTCCGAGGCCCCGCCCCCTGCCGGGTCCCGAGTCCCCCGGCCTCCCCCCCCAACCCCGTCTGATCTCAAGACCCCCTCCCTGCACACCGACCCCGAGCCGCCCGGTTCCCAGGCCCCCGAGGCCCCCCGGCCCGCCCGCTGCGGTTCTCCTCTGCCCCGCGCTTCGCCCAGGCTGCGGGCGCGGGGGCTGGGCGGGCAGGGGTCCGCGGGAGGGCGGGGGAGGGCGGGGGAGGGCGGGCAGGGGTCCGCGGGAGGGCGGGGGAGGGCGGGGGAGGGCGGGCAGGGGTCCGCGGGAGGGCGGGGGAGGGCGGGCAGGGGTCCTCGGGAGGGCGGGGGAGGGCGCGGGAGGGCGGGGAGGGCGGGGGAGGGCGGGCAGGGGTCCTCGGGAGGGCGGGGGAGGGCGCGGGAGGGCGGGGAGGGCGGGGGAGGGCGGGCAGGGGTCCGCGGGAGGGCGGGGGAGGTCGGGTAGGGGTCCGCGGGAGGGCGCAGGAGCCCCCTCCTTCCCCCCGCCCCCCCGCGGTCACTGGTCTCTGGGCAACACTGGCCAACCTCGAGCAAGCAATGGGGCCCTGCGAGCCTCGACCGAGGCGGCGCTGCCTCCGGGAGGGGCCTTAGCTGGGGACGGGGTCTTAGGCAGCAGGCGACCAGGCAGCCCCCAGATGGAGAGAGGTGAGTGAGCCGGAGCCCTGGGAAGCCTTTTCCGGGTGCTGTCTCCACTGTGTCCCCTTCGGACCCCACACCCGGTTCCCTGAGGCCCCCACAACCTGACTGCTGCATTCTGCTGTGAAGCCCACACCACCCATGGGGAAACCTCTCCGCGCCCTCCCCAGGGTTGGAGACTAGGCCCTGGGGCAGGGGCATTTGGAGACCTAGCCCTGGGGCAGGGCTGAGGACTAGAGCCCCAGCTCTGGATCCCCCCCAGCGCGGCCCCACGGCTCTACTGAGCCTCTTTCCTAGTCTACACAACACGCAGGTAGCAGGACCCATGGGCTGGATTGTTCTGTGGGTCCCGTGGCTCCCGCGAGGGAAATCAGACGCTTAGCCCAGGCGGGGTCAAACTCCGGCCGCGGGCGGGACCACGTCACTGCTCCTGGCCTTGGTTTCCTCCTCAGTAAAATGGGGATTGTCACAGTGTGCACTTCCCCAGATGTTGAAGCAGGTAGTACACACACCCGCTGGCCCCTGGTGACCCTGCGTCAGTGGTAACTGCGACTTTTATTCTTCATGTTCCTTTTATTTCCCGTTTAGTTTGGGTCTTTATGAGGCTCAGAGGGGCTATGGGGGGGGTCATGTTTCCAGGGCGTCCCAGGCCCCCTGGGCTGGAGGCAGGGGTGTGGGTAGGTTTGTGTGGGACTGCTGAGTGGCCGAGCAGGCTTCCACCTCACCCCCTCCCTCCACCTGTCCCCGCAGCCCCCACGGTGGGTGCCCCTGCCAGTGGCCACCTTCCCGGAGTGCATTTTCCCGGTATGGGGGTCAGGAGAGCCCCATCGGAGCAGATTGGGGCGGGGGCAGGACAGAGAAGGGAAAGTGGGAACAGTGAGTTTAGACAGACCTCTCAGAATTTGATGATAAAGAGCAGAAAAACAGAGTGGTCACTGGAGAGGAACGAGAGATAAACACAAGGTTGTTTTTTTTTTTTTTTTTAAGACGCAAAGTGTCTTGAACAGTGTAAATGCTCACCGAGCGGATGCCGCTAAATATACTTTTATTAGATAATAATTAAAATCATTATCCTAATGACGGTTATTACCAGTTCCCGACGCTTTGGGCAAATCCCAGACGGCTCCGAAGTCTGTCATTCCCTTCAGCCCACAGAGGAAGGGCTCAAAGTGACAGCAGGTGCCAGGGGCCCGAAGCCCAAGGTCTAGACCCAAGGGTGTCCATGTGGAGGCGTCGTTTCTATTTTCATGCTTTGGTGGCAAAGCCCAGGAGGCTGCCGATTCTTGCCTCTCTGACGGTGTGGAGCAGTAATGATGCTCTCCAGGGAGGGTGAAAGCTGGAACCAGCTTCTAGAAGCTGGTCAAGTGGGGAAGGCCCCAGACCAAATCAAGGCAGGGAGCTGGGAGGTGCCAGTGGCCACCTTCCCCCCCCCCCAACCGCCCCCACCGACCCCACCGTGGACAGTTTGCAGGCTTGAAGGTTATGTCTGGGAGGGGCTACTCCCATAGTTGGGTCTGAATGCTGATACTTTCTGCCAATGCACACTTATTGAGTACCTACTGTGTGCCAGGCCTGTCTGGGGGCTCTGGGAACTCAGGGCCGGTTGTGCCAGGTATTACCAAAGAAGCTCCCAAACACGACACATACAACTGTGACCAAGAGAGTTTTAAGGAATCAGAGACTCACAAGGGGATGAGGGAGCCAGACTGAGGAAGAGACACCTGAGCCGAGAACAGAAGCACAGGCAAAGGTCCTGGGGCCACGTGCCTTGAACTAGCCCATTGTCTTCCAGTCTCAGAACCTCCTCCTCTACCCCATGTGTGAGATGGAAATAATCAGGCCCGCGTGCACTTGCGGCCACCCGTGCCCTCCCGGCATGCTCCAACGTTGCCTTTGATAGGCTTTACCCTCCTCCTCCCGGCCCAGGGACCAGCTTGCCTAGGACACGCATTTGTGTAGGTTCACGTGGCGGGGATGGCCCTGAGTCCACAGGTGGGCGGGGGCCCCAGTCCTGGGGGCCGGAGACCCTCTCCGAGAGTAGGGAGGCAGCGGGGCCTCCTCCTGCAAAGCACAAGGTCCAGCCCTCAGGCCTTCCTTCCTCTCCTAGAGCAAGGGGCCCCCCTCCCACCCGCCGTGGCCTGGCCCCCCGCCCAGCGCCGACCTCGAGAACTCGAGTCCCCCCGGGGATGCGGGCAATCAATTAGAATTGGCAGCCGCTGCCTAAGTAAAAGGCTTCCTTTAAGGAGGAGGCAGGAAGAGCTGCTGTGGGGCCGCAGCGGCAGACTGAGCCAGGGCTACAGGGTCCGGGCTGGGTGCAGGGGCACAGCAGGGCCAGGACGCACGGCCATGCCTGTCCATGGCCTCGCGGTCCCTTGGGAGTGACACACATGACACCAGGTAACCCACATGGGGTGTGATGGGAACGCACGGGCAGCAGCAGGGACCAGACGGGACATCAGGGCGGTGGGCTTCCCGGAGGAGGTGATACATAAGCTGAGCTCTGAGGGACGCATAGACGTGAGTCCTGAACGGAGAAGGGAGAAGGCACATTGCGGCACGGTTAGGAATTATCCCGCGCCTTCTGGTTGTCTAAAGCGGCAACAACCAACTGCGGGTGACAAGATCACACTCCCCTGGAGATGTCCGTGTCCTGATACTGGGGACCTGTGACTGGGTTACCTGACCTGGCGAAGGGAGCCTAGGCTGCGGGTGGAATTAGGGCTGCAAATCAGTTGAGGTTAAAACGGAGAGATGATCTTGGATTATCCGTGGGAGCCCAGTGTCCTCGCAGGGGTTCTTGTAAAGAGGAGCAGAGGAACCCGAGGGAAGGGATGCGAGGAAGGCACCGGGCCTTGCTGGCTGTGAGGCAGAGGACGGAGGAGGAAGGGCCGGAGCCTCCAGCTTGGCCTCCAGATTCTGGAAGAGGCTCCACGGGTTCCAGAGCCTCCTCCTGGAGGACCAGCCCTCTCCCCCCACCCCCCCGGGTTTCACCTGGTGAGGCCCCTGCCAAACCTCTGGCCCCAGGACCTAAAACTACTAAATGTGTGTGGTTTGAAGTCATAACTTTGAGGCAGACCTTGGGGGCCCCTGGCTTGTTGCTGTGACGTCCGGGTGTCTGCCCCCCGTCGTCACACGGCCAAACCTCCGTGTGTCCGAATCTTACTTGCTTTTCTCAGAGACCCCACTCCCGGCTCACTGGGGCCGGAGATCCTCAGCGGATGGCACCTGCGAGAAGCCTGCTTCCACATAAGGTCTCATTCTGAGGTTTCGGGATGAGGGGGCGGGGGGGCAACAGACTTGACTTTTTGTCTGCTTCCTCCTGTGAAGTGCCAACCCCAGGAGGGCGGGAGCTCTCCCCCCTTGGATCCCACAGCGTCCCCTATGCCTGGAATACTGCCTGGCGCACAGTAGGCACTCCGTAAGTGTGCATTCGTTCGGCAAGCGGTTATGAGGTGCCTATGGTGTACGGGGCCTGCGGGCCCTGGAACTGATCCTAGGGAGGAGGCTATGGGGCCTTGGTCTTTCCACACCTTCTCTGCAGAAGGAGGAAATGTCCGATTCTTCAGTGATGCAAGGGTCCGAGGCAAAGAGTGAGGGCTGACGAGAGCTTGACCTCTGGGTCTTCTCTGTACAGCCCTGGATATGGGGGACTGGGAGGTGGAGGGAGTGGGCAGGGAGCTTCGGCAGGAGGAGTGAGCCCCGCTAGGGGTCGGGCCAGGATTGGGGGGCAAAGGTGGATGGAAGGGGTCTCCCGCAGGAGCTGAGGACAGAGGCTGCACGAGGGGTCCTGGCTTCACTGCAGTGGCCAAGACTATCTGGGGGCCCTGTCTCCATGGGGCTCCCAGTCCTGTAGGAGTGATGGACTCAGCACCAGGGATTTACAACTTAGGATGATGAGGGTCATGATGAGGGACACCCCCCCCCCCTGGGTATTTTGTGGATGTGGGTAAGGCACCTGGCCCAGTCTGGGGATCGGGGAAAGGCTGCCCACAGAGCAAGGGTGATTGAAATTGGGACCTGAAAGCTGAGTAAGAGTAGGAAGCAGAGAGAACCTGGCCCAGGCGGGGGTTCAGCATGTACAAAGGCCATGGCCTGGGGTGAGAACCAGAGAAAATAGTCTTTTTAAGAACTGAAGATGGGGTACGCCTGGGTGGCTCAGCAGTTGAGCGTCTGCCTTCTGCTCAGGTTGTGATCCCAGGTCCCATATCTGGCTCCTCGCAGTGAGCCTGCTTCTCTGTCTGCTATGTCTCTACCTCTTTCTGTGTCTCTCATGAATAAATAAATAAAATCTTAAAAAAAAAAAAAAGAACTGAAGACAGGAATATAGTAGATATGGTGGTGAGGGTCCACTTATGCAGGGGTGAGTCTGGTTTATTATTTTGAGGTCTTTTGGGGAGGTTCATATTTGCCTGGTGAATCTTTTTCTGTTCTTTGACTTTTAAGCTTATCTGCATCATTCTATTTTTTTTTAACGTTTTATTATGGAAAATTTCAAACACATATAAAAGTAGAGAAAATACTACAAGAATCCCCGGCTGCTCATAATCAATGTCAACATGGATCAATTCATGACTGATCCCGTTTCACCTCTTTTGGTATTACTTTGATGAAATTTCTATTTACCACACAATTTCTCCATACATAGAACAGTTTGTATCTCTAAAAGATAAGGACATTTGGTTAACAATTTAGCAATACATCCCCCCAAATCATCAAATATCCCATCAGACTTTAAATTGCCAACTATGTAAGAAATATTATACTTTTTCCTCCTACAGTTTGTTTAAGATTTTATTTATTTATTCATGAGAGGCACAGAGAGGGGGTGGGCAGAGACACAGGCAGAGGGAGAAGCAGGCTCCATGCAGGGAGCCCGACGTGGGACTCGATCCCGGGTCTCCAGGATCACACCCTGGGCCAAAGGCGGTGCCAAACCGCCGAGCCTCCCGGGCTGCCCTCCTCCTACAGTTTAAAGCAGGATCCAAATAAGATCCACATACACACAATTGGTTCATTTAAGTCTCTTTTGTTCTATAGATTTCCATCCCTCTCTCTTCTTCCTCTGCAGTTCACTTGTGGATGATGTAGCATTTGGTTTTAGGTGCCTGCCTTCAAAAAAACATAGGAGACGGATTTTGTTTATTTTTTTCCATGTGTCCAATCTGAGAGTCTGGGTCTTCCAAGTGGTGAGTTTAGTCCACTTACATTTATTGCATTTATGGACATATTTGGATATATTTTCATCACCTTCTTTTCCTGTGTTTTCTGTGCAACATGATTTTTTTCTGTTGCTGCCTTTTTATCTCCTCTCTCACCTTCTGTTGAGTTCACTGGATTTTCTTTATTTCCTCCGTATTCCCTCTAGAGATTTGGAAATGATCCATTCTCTTCCTGTCCTCTGGGCAGTCACCCTTGTACCTTTCAACCTGCACTCTTAGTGCATCGTAGCAGAAAGTTGATCAATGTCTCTTTGTATCTACCAGCAAGACGAGGTCTAAGGATTTGTGCCCATCTCTCTCTCTCTCTCTCACACACACACACACACCTGCCTCTTCTCTACATGCCACTCTTGTCTGGTATTTGAGTCCCACTGGGGCACCCCCAGGGATGGAGAGGAGAGTGGGGCGCCCACGCGGGTATTCACTAGAATGCCAGAAGTAGAGATGGATTCCGGAGACCCTAACTCTCTGTGTGACTTTGGGAAAGCCTTGCTTTGGGCCTCAGTTTCTCCATCTGTGGGAAAGCATTATGGAGTCCGTCCTGTGCTCACGTCTGGATTTTGAGCCCTCTACCGTCTCCTTCGTTTCCACCACCCAGGCAAGAACTGTGTAGGCAACTAGAATGTCATTTTGAGATGAGGGGGCTTCAGGAGCTGAAGGAGAATGCTAATGTCATTATTTACTTCACTGAGCTAAATAATCTCGGGAATTGCTCATCGGGGTCTGATAATTCGATTGGGTTTCATGCACAATTAGGCCTTCAGAGCTGAGGCATTTGTACACGAGTTCAGGGAAGAAGCCAGTCTCCCTGCCAGAGAGGCTCAAGGTGAGGGCGAGGCAGTGGCGGCCTCTGCCCCGGGCCCAGGAAAGGGTCAGATGTGCAGGCCAGCAGGAGGCCTGATGTCCCGAAGTCGGCAGGTACAGCTGGAGCTGGAGCAGAGACCAGTCAGGTTCAACTTGTCATTGCTCGTTTATTTTTTTTAATTATTTTTAAAATTTATTTTTATTTTTATTTTTCCATTGCTCTTTTATTACCTGACTTCTATTTGGAGAAATTTTTTTTTTTAAACCAAGTCCGAAAAAAACAAAACAAAACAAAAAAACCCAACCAAGTCCGGAGAACAGTATCACGTAAAGACCACCTCAGCTCATGAATATAGGTGATGTGTTGTTTGTTTGCCGGAGGTTTGTGTTTTTCTTCTCATGTGAAAGAATTCAGAAAGATCAATTTTAAACGGATGCCTCGGTGGCTCAGCAATTGAGCGTCTGCCTTCGACTCAGGGTGTGACCCCGGGTCCTGGGATCAAGTCCCACATTGGGCTCCCGGCACGGAGCCTGCTTCTCTCTCTGCCTGTGTCTCTGCCTCTCTCTCTCTCTCTCTCTCTCTCTCTCTCTCTGTGTGTCTCTCATGAATAAACAAATAAAATTTAAAAAAATTAAAAAATAAAAATCTAAGCCAGATCTATCCCTCCTCTGTCCATAGCCCTCCAGAGTTCCCCCCCACCCTGGAGGTAAAAACCCAAATCTTCCTCTCACCCGTGCTGCCCTGCTGGACCTGCCCCGTCCCCATCCTGTCCTCCCCGTCTCCCTCTCTCCCCCTCACTCACTTGGCTGTAGCCACATGAACCTCCTTGCTGTTCCTCCCATATGCCAGGCCTGGTGCTGCTGCCCCAGGTCCTCTCTGGAATGCCCTTCCTCTAATCTTTTTGTCCTAGAGATTGGTCACCTACCCATCCTTTAGTGCCTCTGCTCTGAGTCCCTTTGGGTGGGAGACGCAGCCTTCACCCTCCCACCCAAAGCAGAGCCTCCTCTCTCCCTCTGCTCTACACAACCCTCCCCAAGCAGCTCCAGCTTCCTTCCACCCCAGCCTGGGCACCAGGGCCAGAGAGTGGTCGATGGGGGAACCCCCTGGGCATGAACACCTGCCTAGGCACCCAAATTCTCTGAAAGAATCCCGGACAGCAAATGAAACACGCATGATCCAATGTCACCGTGTGCCTCTAAGGTGGCCCCGGCTGTCCCGGATGCCTGTGCGTCTGTCTGCAGCACCCCTTATCTGTGCGTCTCTCTCCCCTCTGTCTCTGCCTCCCTCTCTGCCCTCCCCCATCTCCCTCCTTGTCCCCCTCTGCCCTCGCCCACGCCGCGTGGGCCCCCACACCCTCTATCACCTCCCTCCATCAGCACCCCCTCCTCCCTCTTTGCCTCTCCTCTCTCCCCTGACGGTCTGTTTCCGTGCTTGTTCACAGGGATCTCAGATGTGCAAGGTGTCTCCTTCTCTGCTGAGGTGGAGTCCCCCCCTCTATTTCCTCGTCCCTCCATCTGCTCCCCGCCTCCCCAGGTACTCAACTTAGAGCTGGGAGGCGGAATTGAAATGTATCCTGTGGCCTCACCTTCTCCTTTGCCGGGGGAGTGGGAGGTGGAGGGACCAGAGAGGGAAAGGAGCCTCCCCAAGGTCACACAGCAACTGGCCTGAAACCCCCTGTGCCACTCCCAGTGTCCCTGCTTGCTGTGTGACCCCCCCCACCTCAGTTCAGCTTCCTCATCTGTATGGGGACAGCAAGAGGGACACCACACTGGGGGACAAACAAGCCAGGACAGGGAAAGTGACTAAACATGTGAAAGATGGTGTCATGGGGACCTGTGTAGAAGGGGACATTCCCAGGAAGGGTGACTGGGGGTGCACGGGCTGGGTGCCGGCAGGCAGACGGGGCGAGCTGGTCGGTCCTGCCCCAGATGGGAGTGTGGACTGTGGGGGCTGGGCAAGCCAAGAGCATTGTGTTGCCTGGCAACGAAGATGAAGCTGACAGACTGGGTCAAGACCACTGATGTCCCAGCATCGGGGGTGGGGGTGGGGGCTTTTAAGAAAAGGGGGTGGGGATCCCTGTGTGGCTCAGCGGTTTGGCGCCTGCCTTTGGCCTGGGGCGCGATCCTGGAGTTCCGGGATCGAGTCCCACGTCGGGCTCCTGGCATGGAGCCTGCTTCTCCCTCTGCCTGTCTCTGCCTCTCTCTCTCTCTATGTCTATCATAAATAAATAAATATTTAAAAAAAAAAAAAAGAAAAGGGGGTGGGCATTTGGGATTCTGCTGGGAGGGGCTGACATTAATCAGGGAGAGAGAGAGAGAGAGAGAGAGAGAGAGACCGAGAGAATTCATTTGTGCCACCCTTATGCAGCACCGACTGTGTGCGAGGTGATGAAAACACCAGAGTAAGCAAAAGACACAAAAGTCTCTGCCCTCATGGGATTGCTATTCAGGGGGCCAGGGATGAGTAGTGTGGGCGTCGGGGAGGGGGATTTTTATTTTAGACCAAGAGTGGTCAGGGAGGGCCTCTCCGAGGAGGTGATGTTTGAACATAGGCCTGGAGGAGATGAAGGAGGAGGCCATGCAGAGAGACGGAGGAGGAGCCTTCCAGGCAGAGGGCACAGTATGTGCAAAGGCTCCGAGGCAGTTACTGGATGATAAAGGGTGACTATATATATATATATATTTTTTTTTTTAAATAGTAACAGGATAATATTCTAAATCCAAAATCCTCTATCACTTTTAACTGCTGCATAATATTCCAGGGCACAATAATAAAGTAACATCCTGAATAAAGGGAACCCCGGGTGGCGCAGCGGTTTAGCGCCTGCCTTTGGCCCAGGGCGCGATCCTGGAGACCCGGGATCGAATCCCACGACGGGCTCCTGGTGCATGGAGCCTGCTTCTCCCTCTGCCTATGTCTCTGCTTTTCTCTCTCTGTGTGTGACTATCATAAATAAATAAATTAATTAAACAAAACAAAACAAAAAAACATCCTGAATAAAGCCCTGATTCTAGAAGGGCCCTCTGAGGACACCCACCTCCTGCTCTGTCACACCCTTGGGTAATCCCCTCCCATCTGGGTTGGGCGGGGGGGACGGCCTAGGACTCTAACCAGTAAAACGCAGCAGAAGTGATGGCATATTACTTCTTTTTTTTTTTTTTTAAGATTTATTTGTGTATTTATTTATTTATTTGACACAGAGAAAAAGAGCACAAGCAGGGGGAATGGCAGGAAGGAGAGGGAGAAGCAGACTCCCCATGGAGCAAGGAGCCGGACGTGGGGCTCGATCCCAGGACCCCAGGATCATGCCCTGAGCCAAAGGCAGATGTGTCACCGACTGAGCCCCCAGATGCCCTGGAATGTTACTTCTGAAATGAAATAGGTGACAGATATTGTAACTTCTGTTTTTCTGTTTCTCTCCCTCTCTCTCCCTCCATCTCCCTCCCTTCCGCCTCCCCCACTTTCTCTCTCTCTCTCTTGCTCTTGCTCTCACTCTCACTCTCAACTCTGCTTACCTGCCTGCCCCGATGGAGAAGTCCACCTGGCAAGAAACCAAATCCTGCCAACATGCATCGGGCCTACTTGAAGCTGAGCCTGCCCCGCTCACACCTTCAGATGAGACCACAACCCGGTTCCTTCTGGAAGGTGGCCTTGTGAGACCCTGAAGTGGGACGCTCAGGTAAGTCACACCTGGGCTGTGGACCCACAGGAACCATGAGTAGTCACGTGTGTTACGTGAAGCCTCTAGATTTGGGGTCATTTCGTACGCAGCCAGAGATGATAAAGGCAATAGGCACGGTTTCTTCCTTGGGATCTGTTTCTAGAAGGGGTGGGAGCGAGGTGGAGAGAAAGGGAGTGGCAGAGGCTTACAGGTGGGACAGGCTGGGAGGGGCGTGTCTGGGGCTCCGAGAGTAGGAGTTTGGGCTTGGGTCGCACGCAGGGTGGTGGGAGCCACGGGCGATCCCGTGGCAGCATGGGATGGGATGAGTCTGGCTTTGGGATTGGCCTTTCTGGTGGGGGCTGTGTGGGGACTGAGCTGGCGGGGTGAGGGCAGGCCTGGCGACCCCAGGAGGCCCCCGGCCGGCAGCCCCACTCTGCTATCGGCTCTGACCACATGTGCCTCACCCGCCAGCTACCCCCAGCTCACCCTGCCCTGCTCCCTCTGCCGCCCATGAAAGAGAATGGAATTGTATTTTTATAGCTTGTGTTGTTTTTCCCCGAACTGAGTTCCATGTGCACTGGGCTAAATTTAAAATCAGTTGGATGTAGGGTGATCATGTTCGCTGTCGCTCCCCCTGGGGAAAAAAATCAAACGCCTCCATTCAGGTGCTGTTTCTCTCTGGGCGAGGGGTGCCTCTGGCTGAGGAGCTCCAGGGCGGAGTCTGGGACATTCACACCTGGACCCCAGCTCCCTCCTCCCTGAAGCCTGACGCTGACCCCCTCTGTCTGAGCCAGGGGCCACCTCTGGGGTCCCCAATAACAGTGCTGGTCACACCCTGTCCTGGAACCACCCATTTATATGTTTGTCACCTCCTTGGGAGTTTCCCTTTGCTGTCCCTGTGCCTGGCACACCTCGGCTACACGTCCTAGGGCTGGCTCACCCTTCGATCTCAGCTCCAGTGTCCCCTTCCCTCGGAAGCCCTTCCTGACCACCTCAGCTCAGCAAACTGTCCACTCCCTTTCTTCTTGCATTTTTTTTAATACATTTCTCTTAGGCTCATGACGGCAAGTCATTAGGTACAATTACAGGAACTGGACTTTGCCCATCCCCTTTGACTTCTCAGTCACCCTCCCCAAATAATTCATTTACCACTCAGCAAACATGTTTTAAGTGGCTACTGCACTAGACCGTGTATTTGATGATTCCCAACCCTGTGCACATGTTAGAACC
This sequence comes from Vulpes vulpes, assembly GCF_048418805.1. Classification (NCBI taxonomy): domain Eukaryota; kingdom Metazoa; phylum Chordata; class Mammalia; order Carnivora; family Canidae; genus Vulpes; species Vulpes vulpes. Next base: position 106,530,852 of record NC_132788.1, on the reverse strand, counting down.
AGCTGGGGAGCTTCTAACTCTGTGCCCCTCCCTTCCACCTGCCCACCCTTTGCAACGTGAGAGATTGGGAATTGCTGCGCCTGGAGCTGGGAGCTGGGAGCTGGGGTCATGATCGGAAATGTGCCACCACCGGGTAGAAGTTTCCAGGCTTCCTCCTCCCTCACAAAGCCATGCTCACTGCTGCCAGCCGGTCTTCACTGAAGCCAGCCCCTTTGCCTGACACACCCTCCCACTTCTGCCCCCAGCTATTTAAATCATCCACAACTTTCTCTCTTCATTATAATAATGTATTTTTAATTTGGGAGAAAAAAATAAAACTGACGTGTAAAGATGAATTTAGCAGACACCTGTGTGTCTCCCAGCCAAGACGGAGGATGAAGGGTTAAGGCCTGCCCTGGTTGCTGCAGGTCCTTTTCACCTTAGAAAGGAGCCGATTAAAACCTTAGAACTAAGGGGGGGGGTCTCTATTTGAGCCCCACCTTCGTGTGTGTGTGTACCCTCAGGCCCTCAAAGCGAGGGTTATTTCGTGCACTAAAAATGCATGTTGGTTCGTGTACTCACATGGTATATAGCATTCTGCAAGTAGCTTCCCCCACCCCCCGAAAAAAAATGCTCTTTAAAGATTTTACTCGTTGGAACACCCGTGGCTCAGCGGTTGAACAGCTGCCTTTGGCTCAGGGCGTGACCCCGGGGCCCCGGGATCGAGTGCCACATTGGACTCCGCACAGGGAGCCTGCTTCTTCCTCTGCCTGTGTCTCTCCCTCTCTCTGTGTCTCTCATGAGTAAATAAATAAATCTTTTTTAAAACAATTAAGATTTTACTAATTTATTTAGAGTACGTGTGAGTGGGGGAGGGGCAGAGACTCCCTAAGCAGACTCCGCGCTGAGTGTGGGTCCCCGTTGCCAGGGCTCAACCTCCCGACCCTGAGATTCATGCACGACCCGAGTCAAAAATCAAGAACCAGACACTTCACCTACTGCACCCTCAGCTCAACTTTGTGACCACACCCTGCCCCTCCAGTAAGTGACTTGGCGTTTGGTCAGGGACCTTATCACCTGCCATTTCATTATGTGCTCTATTAGATAGTGTATTCTCGTCCCCATGAGGGCAGGGGACTTTTTGGTCTGTCTTTCCGCCCTGCTGTACCCTCGGCGTCCACGACGGTGCGGGTGCACAGTGGGCACCCATGGAGCAGACGCTGCCGAGTGGGCATCGGGCTGTGATGTGGCTCCGTGGGGTCCTGATGCTTCTCTTCCCCGGGGTTCCGGCCCGCGCTCCCTAAGCGCCGGTCTAGGCGTCCGCAGGATGGCCCTCCTTCTGGAGGCTGCACAGGAGAGCCCATTTCCTTGCTCTTTCCAGCTTCTAGAAGCTTCCTGCACCCCTTGGACTTTGCTTCCGTGGTCGGTTCTTCTCAGACTCTGGTGCTCCTCCCTCCCTCCGGTAACAACCCTCGTGCTGCCCGGGGAATCCACCCTCGCCTCCCCCGCTCCGGGCTCCTCATTCCATCCCATCTGCAGAGGCCCTTTAGCCGCCAAAGCTTCAGGGGATTAGGACTCCGAGGGGGAGGCTACAAGAAGACTGGACACGGATGCATTCATTCAAGCTGCAAACACTTATTGAGCGCCTCCTGTATGCCAAGCTGTTCTGAGCGCTGGAGACACAGCGGGGAGCAAGGCAGTGGTTCTGGCCTTCGTGCAGCACAGATTGTAGGGACAGGAAACACAACCGGCAGAGCGCAGTGTCTGTGGTTGGCTGTCAGCGAGGCTCGGCCTGGGAGGGTGACAGCTCGGCGCCCGGCCCTGGACACTGGCGGCAAGCCTTGCCCACAGTGCCACACGCGCCTGGTCGCACGAAGGGCAACTTTGAGGCTGCTTAGCAGGGCATGAAATAACCTCAAGGTCCGTCTGCGAAGACGCCCCTTAAACGTCATTTCCATCCTTCTCAAGTCTCCTGTGGGGGTGGGGATGGGAGGAAGCTGTGATGCTTCTCCCACCCGCCGACCCCGCCACCGGCCACAGGACCCGTGTCTGCAGCCCGCCGCAACCAGCCAGATTCAGATTAAATTGTATTTCCATCAAAAAATTAAAATTAAAAAATTAAATAAATTTTAAAAATTGTATTTTCAGTGAGCTCCCATCTACGACAAGGAGGCTGGTTTTTCTCCCATCTCTGTGGTTCAAAAAGAAAAAGGCTTTTAAAAACCAATGCATGTATTCATGTTCCAGATGTTAGTGGGGTTCAAGGAAAATGTTAATTAAACAATCGTGGCTATAGGGAAATGTAAAAGAGAAGAAGAAGCCATCGACACAGGATTGGGACATGTGATCTGTCCGTTTTACAGCTGGGGACACAGAGACTCTGGGAAAGAGAAGGACTTCCCGTGACCACCAGCCACTGGTGGACTAAAGATCTTTCTCCAGGAGAGGAGAGGAGGGGAGCTGCGTGTATTCCAAACTCCCCACCCCCTCACCAATCTTTGAGCACGAGTCTCCCCCAACCTCCTCACCCTCAGCTAATGAGAGGATGATGCTCTGTGATGATGTCCATGCAATAAGCTCGTGCAAAGGCCCTTGGGCAGAACCCACCTGCCAGGATGGAGGGACAGTGGGGAGACCTGTGGCTGGAGCAGATTGAGGGAGGAGGAGAGAGAGGGAGGTGGGGAGGGCAGAGATGGGATGGGGCAGGGCCTTGGGGACCACAGGGTGGATTGAGGCTTTTATTCCCAGGGAGGTGGGAGCTCTGGAGGGCCTTGGGCAGAGGAGAACAGGACCTGACTCGGAGGCTCAGAAGCCTGAAGGGGAGGGCCATGGTTGAGGGGAGACCAGTCCCGGCTCTGTGTCTCACTCGCTGTGTGTCCCCAGGCAAGGAAATTCCCTCTCTGTGGGCTCAGCTTTCTTCTCTGGTAAAGAAGGACGTCCCAACGCCTCCCTCCAGGGGCCTCGGCAGGGACTCTGAGATCAAGCGTGATGGTGCCCGCTGCCCTAGATTCTGGCTTTATGGTGTCAGGGCTCTGCTCACACACTCTCCCCAAGGTGGGAGGATGAGGTCAGCCGCGCCCCCAGCTCAGACCCCGATGAAGTCACTTAGAGGGGTGGGTGTGAGGACAGCCACAGAAATAGACTTCCCACCTGTGCCCTGGGCCTCTGGGAGAGGTGTGGATGAGCAAACGATGGGAACGTCACCCCTCACAGGCTGTCGGGCGCCATCCCCAGCGCAGCTTGCACTGCCCAGGAGCTCCCTCCTGCAGGAAGCCCTCCCAGATTGCCTTGACCCTTAGGGGGTTTTGCCTGAGGCTGTTGGGAGGACCTGGGGGGGGGAATAGCGGGGGGGGGCACCAGAGAGGGTGACAGACCAAGCTATGAGAGGGAAAGGTAGCCAGAAAGGACAGCAGAAGTGCCCAAAGGGTGAAGGAAAGTGCTGAGCCGGACAGGGAGTCAGGCAGGTGTGGGTCTGTATTTTGGCTCAGACCCTCACTGCCTTTGTGACTCTGGAGGAGTCTTTCCTGGGCTCCGCTTTCTCAAGTCTCCTTAGCAGTCGGCCCCTCAGGTGACCCCCGGGGGAGTGAATGGTTCTCTGTGCAAAGAGGTAAGGAAGCTTGGCGGGGGCAGGTGCAGCCCCGACAAAGGTGAGCCAAGATGTGAGAGCGAAGTTCTGGAAGGCTCGGCCCCCCTGGAGGAGAGCGCCCCCCCCCGCCCCGCCCCCGCTGGCCGGGACTGTTCCGAGCCATTGGGCGGATTACCCAAGAAAATCCTCCCGGGGGCGCCTGGCTCACAGGGCAGCCCCACTAGGTGCTCGTTTTACCGAAGACGACGTTGAGGCTCAGAGAGTACAAGTCATTTGTCTAGAGGAACACAGCAGGGCACCTGCAGAGCCGGGATTTGAACCCATCCAGGAAAGTCTTACTGATGGAATAAGTGATTAGGGTTCATAGTCGGGCTCGACATCCACTAGAACTCCTTGGTGGCTGCCTTTTGTGTTGGGATTAAGGCTCGGGTCCTGGGATGTCTGGGGGGCTCAGCGGCTGACCAGCTCCTTTTGGCTCAGGGAGTGACTCCGAAGTCCTGGGATCGAGTCCTGCATCGGGCTCCCCAAAGGGAGCCTGCTTCTCCCTCTACCTGCGTCTCTGACTGTGTGTGTCTCTCAGTAATAAATAAATAAAATCTTAAAAAAAAAAAAAAAAGACTCGGGTCCCGATCTTCACAGTCCCTCTGGATCCTCCAACTCGAATTCCATCTCTCACCTGCCCACCAGTTGCTGTTTTCATACCTCTGAGCCTTTGCCGTGGTATATTCCCTCTTCCTGAAACACTCTCCTTCTCGTTGCCAGACTACTTCTTCCTGGAAAACTCCTATTCAACCATCAAAACCCAGAGTCCCTCCTCCATGTAGCTTGCTTTACTGGGACCCTCCCAGGTAAACTCTTTCTCCCTTCTGCTCCCTGAGCTCTGTGAACTCCCTGTGCTCTGAGCATCTGTGTAGAGCTCCGTTTCCCCAAGACCTGAGGCCCAGCTCTGGAGGATGAGGTCCCTGGGTCCCTGATCTCCCAGCACAAAGCTGGGCACTCAGAGGGCTGGGGGGTGGGCGGTTGGGGCATAAAAGTGATCAGGAACCACAATCTTAAGTTGTTTTTTTTTTTAATTCTGTGTGAAGGGGGATCCCCGGGTGGCCCAGCGGTTGAGCACCTGCCTTGGGCTCAGGGTGTGACCCCAGGGTCTGGGGATTGAGTCCCACATCAGGCTTCCTGCATGGAGCCTGCTTCTCCCTCCGCCTGTGTCTCTGCTTCCCTGTTTCTCTCATGATAAATAAATCTTTAAAAAATAGTAATTCTGTGTGAAGCTATGGAGCTTCTTTCCTGACTCGGAGCAGCCCCTGCGCTCCTCACACATAACCCCTGCACGTGTGCTGCGAGGTGCTGTGGAGGTGTCCTTGCTCGAGCCACAGAACCAGAAGCTGGAAGTTGGGGACTTCAGGCACAGCTTGATCAAAGAGCCTGGGAACTCACTCTCGGTCAGAACTCAGCTCCGCGGGCCCCCGCTGGCTTCTGGGGCGAGAGCACCCGCCGGTCAGACCAGCCCTGAGCAGATCCCAGCTGGTGTTGCCCATCTCCGGCCTCCTTTCCTGTAGTTCTGTCTCAAGTCGCAGGGCTGGCTCCCCCGGGCTCACGTGGAGTCACGTGCCGCGGCAGGTGCTCCCGGGGTGGGGTGGGGGCCCCCATCTCTGAGGCTCTCGCCAACCCCCACAGGGCTCTGCCTCGGGCGCTCTCCCTGCCTGGAGCCCACGTTCCCGGGAGCAGCCCTCCGCTCATCTGCTCGAGGGTTGGAGGAACCCCCAGCTCCCTCGCCCTTGGGCTGGAGCAGTGCTGGGGCGCAGGCCACCCCATCCCCTCCCGGGGGTTCCTCAGCACAAATGATGAGCCCCAAGAGTCCTCGGTGGCAGCTGCCCCACCGGCGAACGACATGCCACGTCCCGGCTGCCTTGCCTTCCCGCGTGGCTTTCCGCTCCCCTCCCGGGGCTCAGCAGCCCCCAAGGCAAGTCAGGGCTGCAAATACCTCATCCAGGAGGTTGTGGTGTTTTTTTGTTTTTGTTTTTGTTTTTGTTTTTAGATTTTATTTATTTATTCCTGAGAGACACAGAGAGAGATGCAGAGACACAGGCAGAGGGAGAAGCAGGCTCCCTGCGGGGAGCCCGAGGTGGGATTCGATCCCTGGACCCTGGGGTCACGCCCTGAGCCCAAGGCAGGTGCTCAACCACTGAGCCGCTTGGGCATCCTGGTTGTGGTGGTTTTAAAACACGCCCACAAATTCTGCGGACCACCCCCCCCTGAGAAGTGACGTCTGACTCCCCTCCTCTCGCATGCGGGGCTGGGCTGAGTGACTCATTCCCAACAGAAAACGGCAGAAGCGACAGTGGGTGACTTCGAGGTGGAAACGTGCAGGCACCGGCCTCCCCCTTGCTCTCCCGCTCCCCGTCCCGCTCATCGCCCACGCGGGGGAAGGCCGGCCACCGTGCTGCAAGGACGCTCGAGCAGCCCGTGGAGGTGCCCACGTGGCAGAGGCCTGAGCAACTCCCCCCCCCCACCCCCCAACAGCCGTGCGCGGGAGGCCGCTTGGAAGCACAGCGCAGACGTGGGCACATGCATGCCAGCCGCCCGAGGGCACACGCACGGGGACACACAGGCCACATCCGGCCTCGTAACCGCCCTGTCACAGAGATGATTAAGGTATTTAACAACCAAAGGGCCGGGGCATCGACTACCGGGGGCAGGGGCTTGGGGGGCAGGGTCTGGAGGTCCCAGAAGAGCACCTGGCATTGAAAGGACTTGGAATAAAGGGAAACTGCCAGGGACAGCTTTCCCTGAGCATCAAGAACGTGTTTTCTACCCCACTCTGGTGCCACCCACCCCCACCTCTCTGGCTTCCTTCACCCAGGCCTCTGTCCCTCAGCCCAAGGGGAACGCCCAACCCCAGGAGGTTGCAGACCCCCTCCTGCCATGGAAAGGGCTCCCGCCACATTATCCTTCCTTCCGTTGCACACACCATGGTCTGCCTCACCGCAGGACCTTTGCACATGCTGTTTCCCCATCTGGAACTCTCCTCCTGCTTCACCTCACCTCACTGAAGCCCACACAGCTGATGACTCTCAGCTTTAATGCTGCCTTTCCTGAACACCCACCTCCTCATCCCCAACCACATCGGCTCCCCCTGTTTTTTTTTTTTAAGATTTTATATATTTATTCATGAGAGACACAGAGAGAGAGAGAGAGAGAGAGGCAGAGACACAGGCAGAGGGAGAAGCAGGCTCCATGCAGGGAGCCCAGTGCGGGACTCGATCTCGGGATCCCAGGATCACACACCACTGAGCCACCCAGGCGTCCCAATCGGCTCCCCCTGTTAAAAGCACTCACAATTCCCAGTTCTTCACCTTTCTCCCTCTATGGGGGCGATTTTAGATTTACAGAAAAGTCACAAAAAGCCAGCTCTCGGGATCCCTGGGTGGCGCAGCGGTTTGGTGCCTGCCTTTGGCCCAGGGCGCGATCCTGGAGACCCGGGATCGAATCCCACATCAGGCTCCCGGTGCATGGAGCCTGCTTCTCCCTCCGCCTGTGTCTCTGCCTCTCTCTCTCTCTCTCTGTGACTATCATAAAGAAAAATAAAAAATAAAAATAAATAAATAAAAAAGCCAGCTCTCGACTCCTCACCCAGCTTCTCCTAATGTCAGAACCTTACACAACCACCGAATGTCTGTCCAAACCAAGAAGCCAACCCCGGGCACCATATGATGGATTAAAACTCCGGACGCGTCGGGATGCCTCCCGCCTGCCCACCAGGGCCCTTTCCTCTGTACCAGGGTCCAGCACGGGGCCCCGCACGCCGGAGCCCTCACTGCCTCTCCGGGCTGCATCATTATAACTTGTAAATGATTGCCTCGGCCCCGTTTCGTGCCCCCCCAACCCCAGACTCGGCTGCACGAAGGGGCAGTTTGCTCCCAGCTGGGCCCTGGTGGCCACTGGGCACTTGGCACGAAGCTTGTGCTCAGTAAATTCCTATGTGGAACACATGACGGCCCTGGGGGCAGGGTGGGGGTGCCCCGGGTGGGAGAGGCCAGCCCCCAAAGTCTCTGCGGGGGTTCCCATGGACACCTGGTGACGCGCTGCAGGGCATGGCACCTGCCCGCACGGGCTGCCCCAGCCGGTCCCCCCCCCCCCCCCATTGCCCTCAGCTCAGGTGGGAGGGACAGGGAGGCCGGGGGCTGGGAGAAGAAACGGCTGAGAGACAGATGGAGCCGCAGCGGAGCCCGAACCGGTGCTGCTGCGTGTGGCTCAGGAGCAGAACTGGCTCCTCCTCGGAGCAGCCATCGTGCCCCTAAACTGAGGTGTGCGAGGTGGGGCGAAGGGCTGGGGGAGCCGAGGTGTGGCAGTGCCTTGAGGCTCGAGGAGAACGCTTTGTGGAGGGGGGGGCACTGCAGGCTTTGGAGCGGGCTCCCATCGGAGCGAGCGGCTGGGACCTCGGCAGTGTCTCGGGCTCTCCCTGAGTCCGTCTGGATCCGGGGTGGGGAGGCGGGAAGGCAGCTCCTTGGGGGTGGTGCAGTGACACGGCCCTGTGGGGAAGCAGGTGGCCTGAGGGGATCTGCCTGGAGAGACAAGGCTACCCCACCCTAGGGAGTGCCACTGGGACAGGCTTCACCGGGTACCCCCTCTTTCCCTACACCCCTTCCTCCCTGGCCTCCCAGCTCCAGTGTTGCCCACTGCTGGCTACTAGAGGAATTTCCCAATACCCTAATCTCTCTCGGGCTCTAATACCCTCCATGGCTCCCCACTGCCCTCAGGATGAAGGCTGGATTTTTATACCCAGCCTTTGCTGTCCTGAGGAGCCCTGTGTTCTGATCAGGACACACACTATTTCCTGTCGGCGTCCGGAAATTCCCAACCTCTGCACACTTGTTCGGGCGGCTTCCCTTTCTGGAGCACCTTCCCTCCATCCACACGTCTGTCCTTTCCACAATGTCCTTATGCTCCTTCTCACAGCCTGGGAGCGGTGGGCCAGAGGAAAACCCTTCACCCAAATAATAATAGCTGGTCCTCAGGGTGGGCACTCACAGCGCGTTAAGGGTTTTCCTGCATCCTCTCTGCCAGTTTTTGCACCCGGCCCAAAAGATAGGTATCATGGGTCCGATTTACAGATGTGGAAACAGAGGCTCAGAGAGGACCCATGGTCTGCCGAGAATAAGCCAGGAATAAAAAGGGCCCTCCTGGGATGCCTGGGTGGCTCAGTGGTTGAGCATCGGCCTTCAGCTCAGGGTGTGCTCCCCTGTCCTGGATGCAGTCCCACACTGGGGGTCCCTGCAGGGAGCCTGCTTCTCCCTTGGCCTGTGTCTCTGCCTCTCTCTCTCTCTCTCTCTCTCTGTGTCTCTCATGAATAAATAAAATCTTTAAAAAAAAGTCTCAGGTCAGTTGTCACCTCCCCCTGGAAGTCTCCCTGGATTTCCAGTGGGGTCAAGGGATCAGCGTGGGCTTGTGCTCCCCATCACAGCCCTGTCGCTGTGGAGGCGATCCGTGGAGGCACAGGTGCCAGGGCTCTGCTGAGCATCTGCGCTGTGTCCTCCGAGTTTTGCAAACCTCTGAATCTGTTGCTGCGACTGCCCCCATCTTCCAGGAGCCGCAGAAGGAGCCGCGGATCAGGCCACGCCCTCGGGACCCGCCCGCACCTGCACGCACCTGCACGCACCTGCGGTGGGTCCCCGCCCCCGCGCGCCTCCCACACGCGGGCGGGCGGCGTCTGCGCGCGCGATGCTCGTGAATCCTCCGCTGCGCTGCTGGCTGCTGGCGCGGGGGAGGCGCGGGCCGAGAACCCAAGCTGCTGTCGCTCCTCCCGCCCCACCCTCCTCCCCCCGCGTGGCTCCCGGGCCTGCCACCCCCGTGGGGGGCCTGTGCGGGGCTAGAGCGCGGCAGGCGGGCGGGGGGCGCAGGTGGACCGCTGCCCGTGGGAGCTTTTTCCCGGGGCTGACGGTGTGGGGGGGCTTCTGGCCCCCGCGTCCGGTCCCCCGAGGCGCCCAGAGGTGGTGGGGAAGCCGCGGCGGGGCGGGCCAGGAGGGCCTCCTGGAGGAGGCACGCTGCCCCCACTCACCCCACGCCCCGCCACCTGGGCCCATCGCGCAGACGATGCCCAGACAGGCGCCAGGCGGGCGCCCAGACAAGTGGGTCGTTTGTTCTGGGTCGCACAGCCCAGCGGGGGGTGGGGCTTGGTCTCGGGCTGCAGGTGACGCTCGATGCCGGTAGGTGACTTGGACCTAGCACCCTGCTCCTGCATGAGATGTCAGAGGTCACGAGCCCCCGCCACCCATCCCCGGGAAGGCGGAGGAACCGCGGCCGCGGAGCACGCGCAGAGCACGCCCCCTGCCGGCAGCGGCCGGAACCCGCGCAGCCGCGACCCCCACCCGCGGGGGAGCCCGCGTCCCGCTGGTTCAGTGGGGATAGGGTGCAACTCTTGGTCTCAGGGTTGTGAGTTTGAGTCCTACGTTGGGTGTGGAGGTTACTTTTTTAAAGATTTTATTTATTTATTCATGATAGAGCGGGAGGCAGACTCAGGCAGAGGGAGAAGCAGGCTCTATGCAGGGAGCTCGATGCAGGACTCATCCGGAGACCCCAGGATCACAACCTGAGCCGAAGGCAGACGCTCAACCACTGAACCACCCGGCATCCCTAGAGGTTAATTTAAAATAAAATCTTTTTAAAAAAGATTTTATTTATTTATTCATGACAGACACACACACACAGGCTCCATGCAGGGAGCCAGACATGGGACTCCATCTGGGGTCTCCAGGGTCACACCCCGGGCTGAAGGCAGCGCTAAACCGCTGGGCCACCTGGGCTGCCCCAAAATAAAATTAAAAAAAAAATTTTAAGGGATGCTTCGGTGGCTCAGCTAGTTAAGCCTCTGACTCTTGGTCTCAGCTCAGGTCTTGATCTCAGGGTTGTGGGTTTGCCTGCATTGGGCTCCGTGCTGGGCATGGAGCCTACCTTTAAAAAAAAATAAAAATAGGGATCCCTGGGTGGCGCAGCGGTTTGGCGCCTGCCTTTGGCCCAGGGCGCGATCCTGGAGACCCGGGATCGAATCCCACGTCAGGCTCCCGGTGCATGGAGCCTGCTTCTCCCTCCGCCTGTGTCTCTGCCTCTCTCTCTCTCTCTGTGACTATCATAAATAAATAAATAATTAAAAAAAAAATTAAAAAAAAAATAAAAATAAAATAAACCCAGCTTTATAAAAAAACAAACAAACATGTAATTCATACACTACACAATTCACCCATTTGCACCTACAATTCAGCGGTTTTGGTATATTACATTATTCATTTTCTAAAATTGTGGTAAATATATAACAAAGTTTACCGTTATATCCATTTCTAGGTGTACAATTCAGGGTCATTAAGCACACTAACACTGTTGCAACCATCCTCATCATCCATCTCCAGAAATTCTCCATCATCCCCAACACAACTCTGCATTAAACACTAACCATCCTCTCCCTGGGGGCCCTGGTCACCTCTTTTTTTGTTTTTTTTTTTTTGTTTTTTTTTTTTAAGATTTTATTTATTTATTCATGAGAGACACAGAGAAAGAGAGAGGCAGAGACACAGGCAGAGGGAGAAGCAGGCTCCCTGCAGGGAGCCCCATGCGGGACTCGAACCCAGGACTCCAGGATCATGCCCCGGACTGAAGGCGGTGCTAAACCACTGAGCCACCCGGGCTGCCCCCTGGTCACCTCTATTCTACTTTCTGCCTCTATGGATTCCTCTGTTCTAGATCCCTCAAGAAAGTGGAATCAAACAGCACTTGTCCTCTTACGACTGGCTTCTTAAACTTATGTTTTCAGAGTTCATCCACGCGGCATGAACCAGAACTTCCTTCTATGGCTGATAATATTCCAGTGTAGCCACTTTTGTGTATCTGTTCGTCTGTTGATGGACATTTGGGTTGTTCCCCACCTTTTGGCTGCTGAGAGTAGTGCTGCCGTGGACACTGCGCAAATATCTGTTCCAGTGCCTGCTTCCAGCTTCTTCGGGTAGATACCTAGGAGGGGAATTGCGAGGTCACAGGGTCATTTCGCTTTTTTGAGGATCCACTGAACTTTTCCACAGTGGCTGCACTTTTTTACAATCCCACCGACGATGTACAAGCGATCTGGTTTCTTGGCATCCCTGTGGGTGCTTTATTTGTCCTCATTTGCGGACCCGTAGGCCTTCCTAACCCCATGCCACAAATGCAGACGACTGATGCTTAGAGAGGCGAACACACGCGGGGAGATCATGAAAAAGCTGGGTTTGAACCCACCTTGGTCACACTCCACCCACACCCACCCTGGACTCATAGAAGCAATTTGCTGTGGTTTGATGAGATGCTAAAAACAGTTTGCTCTGCCTCTGTGGTCTCATTAGCTACCACCCCGACCCAAAGAAGGGGTCTTCACCGTCTGGCGCAGAGGCAAGAAGGGACAGATCGCTAACAGCTGATCTCAACGGGGTGATTCTGCCCCCTAGGGGACACTTGGCAATGATTAGAGACTTTTTCTTTTTTTTAAGTGACCACAGGTATATGTGAGGGAGGGAAGAGTACATTGCCTTTTTTTTTTTTTTTAAGATTTTATTTATTCATGAGAGACACAGAGAGAGAGAGGCAGAGACACAGGCAGAGGGAGAAGCAGGCTTCCTGAGGAGCCCGATCCGGGACTCGATCCCAGGACCCCGGGATGATGACCAGAGCCAACACCACAGGCTCAACCACTGAGCCCCCCAAGTGCCCTGAATTAGAGACATTTTTAATTGTTGGGACCTGCAGGAAGGTGGTGGTGCTGCTGGCGTCCTATGGGTGGGGGCCAGGGAGGCTGCTCAGCACCCTGCAGGGCCCAGGAAGGCCCCACAGCAGGATCTGGATGCCAATAGCGCAGAGGATACGCAGCCCTGGACCCGGAAGAGGGCAGGACCTGGCTGAGGGCAAGAGGAGGTGGGACCAGCACACCTGGGCTTGAATCCTGGCCCTGCCCCGTGTGTCTGTGTGCCCTTGGGCATGTCACTGCCCCTCCCTGGGCCTCAGTTTCCCTCTCCAAAATGGGAAAAAGACACATTTCATTTATTTTTGCCTCACGAGCAAAACCCTGTGGCAGGCTTGTGTGTGCCCCGTGTGCACACAGCAGGAACTCCACAAACACTTGTTGTCTGGCCTGCTCTGGCCTCCCCTGGCCCTGGCTGGAACTGGGACCCAGAGCGGGGCTGCAGGGAGGAAATGGAGCAGCAGGGGAGCTGGGAGCCGCTCCTGGGCCCAGTTCCCAGGACTCACAGCTGCATCCTCCTGGGGGGGCCCCAGCTGGCCCAGCCACCTCACTCGCTGGCTCCTGCGTGTTCTGCTGGCTCATTCCCACGGAAATCGAGTCTGGATCTGGGAGTCCTCTGGTGGGGCTTCCAGGATCCGTCCACCCAGCGACTGTCTCAAGTCTCACCTGAGAATTTACCTGAGCCCAGGAAGATCTGTCTTCAACCTGGGGTCAGATGCAGCCCATCTGGGGCTACAGGAACCTGCATTTTCTAAAGGGCTCTCAGGTGATTCTGATACAAAGGGTTCCTCCGGGCTGTACTTTAAGAAACACGCTTCAGCTTACGCAGGTGGGTAAACTGAGTCCCGGAGGGAGCAAAGGGGCTTGCCCAGAGCCAGAGTTGGTCTGTTTTTCTTTTGGGCTCTCTAGCCTCTTTCTCCCTGCCCCCTCCCCACCGGGTTCTGTTTTTGATTCTGGATCTCCTTCCTCTCCTTTCTTTCGCTCACGCCCCCCTCTCCCCCCCTCAACAGCGCATCCGGCCCGGTTCACCATTCCGGAGGAATCCCCCGAGCCTTTGGCCCCGCCCCAGACCCCGCCCCCTCCTGATGGCGCGCTCCCATTGGCCTCTTCGTACGCCGCCCGCTCTGCCATTGGCTGATTCCACGCCCGCGGCCCGCCCCCCCCGCCAGCCCCTCTGCAACTTTTCCGCGCGGGCGGGGCGGAGGGGGCGTGGCCGCGCCGGGGGCGGGGCGACGAGGGGGCGTGGCCGAGCTTCCCGCCCCGCCCCGCCCCGTCCCGTCCCTGCTCAGTCCTCCCGCGCGAGTCCCGCGGCGGCCGCAACGGCCCCTCGGAGGCGGCTGGACGGAGCCTCGACGGTCGGACCGACGGACAGGCCGCGGAGAGCAGGTGAGGGAGCGATGCCGGGGCGCCGTGCACCCGGGCGCGCCTCGGGGGCCACCTGGACGCCCTGCCTGCCTGCCCCGGTGCCCCCGCGCCCCTGCCCGTCCGTGATCCTGCGTGTTTCCCTCCGTGTCCCCGGCACTCTCTTGCTCTTGGCTTAGGGGACGGCAGGTGGGGTCTGAACTGCCCTCCCGAGCGTGCGGCTGTGTTCTGGGACCAGCGTGCCCCCACCCCCACGGGGACTCATGGACTCTGCCCCTTTCACCGTGCAGGGTGCCAGGTGCTGGGGCCTTCCGCCAGAGTCAGGAGGGCCTTCCAGGTGGTGGGCAGCCTGGCCAGAGGTGTGGTCACGGGGATGTGTGTGGCTTCTGGCTGGTCCAGGCTGCAGGAAGCGCCACCGCCAGGCCCACCCAGACTGGCCACCTGGGAGCTCCCCGGTGGCCCGAAGCCTTGGCCTCAGTGTTGTCGTCTGTGAATTGGGACTGTAGCTGCCGAGGTAATTGGCAGGTGACCTGACCCAGATCTGCATGCATCAGGACGTCCTCTGTCCTGGGGGCTCTCCAGGAGGAGGGACAGCCCCAGCTGCAAACAGGCCTCTGGGCTTGCTTCCCCAGCATATCTGAGTCCAGCTGGGGGACTCGGACGCCCTGGGGGGCCATGGTGGAGGGAGGGCAGTTCAGCCTAATGGTTGGGGAGTTCAGACCCTGGAATCAGACAAATCAGCTCCTGCTCCCCCACTCCTGGGCTACCCAAAACAAGTCATTGGATTCTCTGAGCCTCATGTCCCTTTCCTTTCCTTTCCTTTTTTTTTTTTTTTTTTTTTTCTTAATTCATGAGAGACTGAGAGAGGCAGAGACACAGGCAGAGGGGGAAGCAGGCTCCCCACCAGGAGTCTGTTATGGGAATCAATCCCAGACCCTAGGATCGATGCCTTGAGCCAAAGGTAGATGCTCAACCACTGAGCCACCCAGGTGTCCCTCATGTCCCTTTCCTGAATGGGAAGGGACATAACTCCTGAGGGGGTGGGTGGGGGGAGAGGGCTGTTTCCAGGTTAAGTGCAAGAATGTGGACCCTGCCTGTCTCCTCCTGGCCGTCCCTCTCTGCCCCTCCCTCACCCTGCTCCAGCCCTACCAACCTCCACCTCCCCCAACGCGCCAGACATGGTCCTGCCCCAGGGCCTCCACTGCCACGCCAGGTCCGTGGGCACCAACTTTAAAGCATAACCAGTTGCTAGATGGGCTGGGCCACGGCCTGCCAGGCAAGGGCTGGGCGGCTGGGAGGAGCAGAGAGGGGCCGGCCCAGGGACGCTGTGCCTATGGAAACCAGAACAAAGAGTTGTCGCCCCAGCCACGCAAACACCTGGGCTCTGCTTCTCCCCCTTGGCAGGCCTGGTGGCCTGGGATGCTGCTAGTGGGTGAGTGCCCAGACCCCTGGGGGGGGGGGGGGGCAACGGCGGTAGTGGCGGGCTTGAGCCCTGCTCTGATGAGGGTGGGAGGTCCCTAAGCAAATAGATGAGTCAGACAGGTGCAGACTGGGGGCTCTGTGGTGTCCCCTCCTGTGGTGTGGTCTTGGGCAGGTCAGATGCCCTCAGGACCTGTTCCCTCATCTGAGGCCTGGGTACAACTGGGGCCTTTTGGTTGCTTGGTGATCTGATGTGGTGGGTTTGAGAGGCTTCAGCGTCCCTGTCTGTCCAACAGGGCCGGGAGAGGGTGCCTGAGGACAAAGCTCCAGCTGTTGTGGGGGAAATGTCCCCGCCCAGAGGCAGATGCTGAATAATGGCTGAGGCTTGTCTGGGTACAGCCCCAGGTGTTAGGGACATGGGGGAGGGTCCTAGAGATAAGCAGCACTTGCACCTCCCCTGGGCACCCCTCACCCCCACCTCCCACCGCGAGACAGCTCCCTGAGATCCCCCACCTGAGCTTTCCTGGAAGCTCCTCTGGCCAAGACCTTGGGATCCTCTAAGACTCCGTTCTCTGGGCCTCATTTTCCACTTCTGTCCAATGGGCTAGTGGAAGTCGGGGAACATTTACCTGGGGGAGCCCCCACTCCAGAGGAGCTCTTGTTGTACTACTACTATGTGACCTTGGGCTATCTCTGTCTCTCTCTGGGCCTCAGTTTCCCTGGCTGACAGTGGGGCCTTTGGATGAGCTCTCAGACTCTATGTCCCTCTGGTACTGGGAGGTCATTTCTTCATTCAACAGGTTCTGAGCACCTACTGTGAGACAAAGCCTGGCGCAGGGCGCCGCCGACCCAGCACTGACCGGGGCCGCGCCAGTGCCCTCCCTCGCGTGGCTTACAGATCAGACTTGGGAAACATAGGTGTTCGTGCAGGAACATCATTCTGCTTAATTGTAATGGCGTGAAGGTGACGAGACAGATGGATGTGGAAGTTAGCCTGGGGCATCTGGGAGGGACTCCTGAGGAGGTGACATTTGAGCTGAGGCCTGCAAGACAAGAAAAAAACAGCCATGTGGAGACCTGAAGGGAAGGGCCTTCCAGTCAGAAGACACAGCTGGTGCAAAGGCCCTGAGGCAGGCCGGGGAGGGGGGGCGGCACCTGGAGTTTTGGAGGAATAGTGAGGAGGCCCATGTGATTGGAACCGAGTGAGTGAGGGGAAGAGGGTGCGGGGCAGGTCGTGTAAGATCCTGTGGGCAATGGGAAGAATTTGGGCTTTTACCCCAGAAAGGGGAGTGGTGGAGAGCTGAGGGCCGAGGACCTGGGTCCTGCCGCAGGTGCTCACTGGTGCCCCCTGGTGGCTTCTTCGGGGAGGACGGATGGGGAAGTGTGAGAGCAGGAGCCCCGTAGGGAGGGCCCAAGTGGGGCGGGGGACTAGGAGGACTCAGGCAGGGGAGAGGGGAGCGGTGGGTGCAGCTGGGGCTCACCTAGGGGCTGCGTTCCTGCCGTGGGACCCCGAAGCCTCCTCCACTTGCTGCTAAACATCTTCTGCTTGGCCTGAGCCTTTTCCGTGGGCTGTGCTCCCCCAACATTCACGCTTGGCCCCAAAGCCCCGTTTCAGTGGAAGGAAGTCTGACCATAGGTGACTGTCCCAACTCTGAGACAGGTGGCCAGACCCTGCTCGTCCTTGGGGCGGCCCCCCCAGGGCTCTGGAGAACCCAGTTTGAGACCCCGAGCCCCTCAGACAAGCAGGTTCCTCTCTTCCTTTCGCCACATCCAAATCAGGCACCGACTGTGAGGTCCGAGCGGTGGTTAATGAAAATGGGATGCAGGGGAGGCCCCGGTGTCGGCAGGGGGATCCCGTGGGCACAAGGACGGTGGGGGCGTTTGCTGCTGTGGCCAGAGGCCTGGGGCCCCTGAGGCCACCCCGGGCCACGGTGGCCAGGGCTCGGAGAGGTGAGATGGAGTGGCGGTCCGGCCCTGCTGAGCTGGTGCATCAATTATTGACACCCTTTGTGTGGGACATGAAGAATTCATGCGGCAGGGACGGGCTGCCCGCGGAGGACGCCCCGGGGCTGCTGCAGCTGCTCGGCCTTGCAGAGCCACCGCTGCCTTGTCAGGAACTTTCCGGGCGGGTTGATGAACAGCCATGATTACAGATGACAGGCTATGCGCTTAGGTTATATTTAAAATGAGGATATAGACTATTATTTGGCCATAAAAAGGAGCGAGGAGCCCACACGTGTCGCCCCAGGGACAGAGCCCGAGCCCACGACGCTCGGGGCGGGGTGGGGAGCAGACACGAGAGGCCCCAGGGCGTGTGAGTCCCTGGGTGGGACTCATCCGGGACGGACTCCTGCATGGACGGGGAGGGGGCCTGGGGGGGCCGGGGGAGGGGGCTGCTGCTGTGAGATGGGGTTGCTTCTGGGGAGACAGAACAGCCTAGAACTGGACAATGGTGAGGGTTGCACAGTCTGAGTATTGAGAGGCCACTGGGCTGTACACTTTGAAAGGCCACATTTTATGGCACGTGAATCACACTGATAAGACTCGGAAGAAAGCAAAAGGTCATGAATGGTCAAAAATCCTAGCTTTCCCCTTTCCCTGCCATGTTTTACTACGATCTGTGCTCCCGAGGTCATTTTCGCCCGTCGCGTGTTTGGTGGGAAGGGTGGGCGGCGGTCCCCCGGCTGTCCCCCGGCTGTCCCTGCAGCCTCCGCTGACATCCAGGCAGAAGGCTGCGCTGGCCCGGGCGCCGGGGGCCTTCCCGCCGGGGCCAGGCCACCGCTGCGCATCCGGGCCTCGTTTGTTCTGCTGAGCATCTGGCCCAGGCGTTGGCCAACTTCTTCTAGGAAGGGCCGAGAGCAAATATTCTGGGGGCCCCGTGAGCCGCCCGGTGTCCGCCCCGTCTGTTCCAGGCTGGCGGCGTCCCGGGAGACGGCAACTCACCGCGGGCACCTTGCGAGAATGCGTGGCCTGGGTGGCATCTGCCCCAGAGGGTCTGGGTGGCTTCTTATGTTTGCAAATCGGGTGGCACACCCCCTGGAGCTCAGGATGAACACGCGGATGTGCGTGTCAGCGTCTGTTTGCTTTTCTCTGGAGAGCGGCCGGTTTATGAACCGATTGGGCTCGTGGGGAGCGGGATGCGGCACTGACCGGGCCCCTGGGGGCTGAGGACTCTGGGGAGCAGGATTTCCTGCCCCCCCACCCCCCCACCCCTGATCGCTGTCAGCCGGTGTGGACAACCAGGAATGCGGGTTGGGGGCCCCCTGCGGGGCGGCTTCCTGGGAAGGTGCGAGGACCAGGGCTGGGGGTGGGTTGCAGGCGCTGGGCTCCCGTGGAATGGGGGGAAGGGGGGTCTCCCACCCCCACCGCCAGGGCCTCCCCCTCCCGGCCGGGGCAGCTCTCCCACTTCCCGCTGGCATCGCCCGGGCCGCCGAGTGCGCTGGGGAATCGGTTAGTCACTCAGCAGTCACGCAGCGAGGCTCGGCCGCCGGCGCAGGGCTGGGACTGTGCACCCCGGGCCTGGCATCGGAACCTACGTCCTGCACCAATGGGCCGCACAGGGGACTGTCACAGACAAACAGGGCGAGCGGGAGGGGACCGGGAGTGAGTGATGTGGGGTGTCGAGGAGCCCCTCGGAGCATGCCCCCTGCTCCCGACCCCCGCAGAGCACCCTGAGTGCGGGAGCTCGCTGAGCCACCGCCCGCCTGGAGGACGGGTCGCCACCGTCACCCCGGAGAGCTTGGACCGGCTGCTGGTTTGGGGGCCGAAGGGACCGGAAAGAACAGGGTCCACAGGGTGGGGGGACCTTTCTTGCTGCGTGCCCCTCACCTCTCGGGGGGAGGCCCAGGGACAGCCCTGCCTCCTGGCTTTGCCCCCACGGGTGGAGGATGCTGGGGCAGCGCAGAGGGCAGCTGCCAGGGTGTTTGGGAGCTGGAGGGGCCAAATGGGGACAAGGACAAAGTTCCTGGTCCCAAAAGGTGAAGTGGGGTTGGCAGAGGAGGTGTGCACTGGGCTCCACAGTCCTGGGGAGGGGCAGGGCATGAGCCAGCAGGGCCAAGGACTCTGTACCTGGGCACCCAATTCTCAGATGGGAGAGCTGTCCCCAAAGGCGTGGGACCTGCCTGGGGCCCCTGTGGGGAGATGTCAGGGCTGCAGGAGGACAGGGACAGTGGCCTTCACTCTCTTGCTGCTCCCCTAACACACCAGGCGCAGTCCTGCCCCAGGGCCTTTGCACCAGCTGTTTCCTCTGCCTCACTCACCTTTCCCCCAGGCCTCATCCTTCCTGTCCCAGCTCCGGTAGCTCCACCTCAGTGAGGCCTTCCTGACCATCCCAGCCAAGGTCCCCTGCTGTCCTTGGCTGTCACCCTCCGCCCTTGGCCCTCATCTCTGAAACTGTCCTGTTTGTTTTTTGTGTTCACTGGTTTCTAGTGTCTCCTCCTGCCAGCAAGGAAGACGCCTCTTAGGGGGCTGCTCTGGAAATCTGGAGGGCTCTCTCTCTGCTCGCGGTGACAACAGGATGTCCCAGCGTCGGGGGCAGGGAGCGGGGACACTAGGCATCCAGCCATGAGCCTGGAGTAGCCCCTGACCCCACCACTTCCTAATGTGCCACCGGAAACAAACTGTTGAGTAGGGTTTTGCACGGTTTGAATATTCAGTGACTGTTCCAGAAATGCAAGTCCCGGGTAAGTTGAGGCAAAGGTGGCCCTTTGTGATAGGAATTGCAGCTGCTTGCTCACTGCGGCGCCGCACGTGCGACCTCTGCGAGATGCACTCTATCCTCGAGCGGTGGGCGCGAGCTGCTAAGGTGGGAAGTTCTTTCTGGCCAACCCTCCGTTATCGGGCACCCACTCTGTGCCTGGCCAGGTAGCAGTGATTCGCGAATCCCACCCTGCGTGATCCTTTTATTTCTGTTTGTGCTACAGTTTGGGCCAAATCCTGATTTTTCAAATGTTAAATTTGTTGAACATTGTAAATGCGAGGCATAAAAAAATGAGGCAGAAAACATAAAGGGCATGGGGTATAAAAATATATTTTTTATTAAAATATTTTATGTATTTATTCAAGAGAGATACAGAGGGAAAGGCAGAGACACAGGCAGAGGGAGAAGCAGGCTCCCTGCGGGGAACCTGATGTGGGACTTGATCCCGGGACCCTGGGGTCACGCCCTGGGCCGAAGGCAGATGCTCAACTGCTGAGGCGCCCCTAAAATACCTATACTTAATGTATACATAGGGAGTGTTCAGCTTGATGACATATGACCCACATACCATAGAATTCACCACTTTAAAGTATTCAACTTCCAGAACATTCCCTCTCCCTAAAAAGCAACCCCACCCCATCAGGTGTCACATCCCCTCCCCCAGCCCCCAGCCCCCACAAGCCTCTTTCCCGTCCATGGAGGAGCCCGTCCTGGACGTGTCACACGCATGGACTGACACCCATGGGGCCTCCTGTGTTTGGTCCCTCCCTGAGTGTCGTGGGATTGGGGTCCGTCCCCAGGGTGGTTTGTGGCGCCCCTGTTGGCTGCCGAGGGACGTGCCCGTGCGTGGAGCAGAGGCGTTATGTTTGTCCCTTCACCGTTGATGGACGCTGGGTTGATTCCAGCCTGGCCGTATGAACCAAGCTGCCGTGCACGCGCGTGTACAAGTTTTTGTGTGATCTGCGTTCTCGTCTCTTTCGGGTGGCTACTGGGAGCGGAATTGCTGGGTCACGTGGTGAGTCTGTGTGTTGGAGGAGCTGCCAAAAAACTGGCTTTCACAGCAGCTGCCCCACTTCCCGTTGCCCACAGTGGGGCTGGGGCCGCGGTTTCCACCCGGCCTGCCGGGCGCTCGTGACACCCGTAGCTGGGCCAGCAGCCACCCTCGTGGCGTGAGGCAAGGCCCTTATGGCGTTGACTGGCATTGCCCTAGTGGCCAGTGATGTTGAG
Source organism: Vulpes vulpes (assembly GCF_048418805.1). Lineage (NCBI taxonomy): Eukaryota > Metazoa > Chordata > Mammalia > Carnivora > Canidae > Vulpes > Vulpes vulpes. The sequence goes on along the minus strand of NC_132788.1, from coordinate 106,509,822 downwards.
CATCTTTCCAGCTGCTTGTTGGCCATTTATGTCTCCTTTGGAGAAAGATTCAATTTTTTAAAATTGAGATATAATTCACATTCCATAAAATTCACCCTATGAAAGTGTACAATTTGCTGGATTTTAGCGTAATCATAGAATTGTACGGCCAGTTAGCTTGATGGCTTTTTACATGTGTATAGACCTAGATCAAGATGCAAAGTGTGGGATGTTCCAGACCCCTTCCCTGGTCTACTTGCCTCACACTACCACCTTTATACATTTATTTTTTTTTAATATTTTTAAAATATTTTATTTGAGAGAGAGAGAGAGAGAGAACGAGTAGGGGGGAGCTGCAGATGGAGAGGGAGAAGCAGTCTCCCCGCTGAGCAGGGAGCCCAATGAGGGGCTCGATCCCAGGACCCTGGGATCATGACCTGAGCCAAAGGCAGACACCCAACCGACTGAACCATGCAGGTGCCCCTAAAGATCCTATTGGGTGTAAGTGGGGTTAAGTGTGTTGGGTGTAAGTAATCTTCACACCTGACATGAGGCTTAAACTCACAATCCCAGTATCAAGGTCCCACGCTCTACCCACTGAGCCAGCCAGGCGCCCCTATTTTGTGTTTAAGCTGATGGGTGCAGGCAGACGGTGGTGTCTGCGATGCCATTTCATTCAATTGAATGAATTGGGACCCAAATCATTGTGTAATAACCAGGTGGCTTGGGTGTAGAAGGCTGGAGCCCCCCAGAAGGCAGGGACAGGATCTCTTTGGGTCATTGCAGTGTCCCCAGTGCCTGGGACACAGTCGGTGCTCCATAAATGCTCACTAGTGACTGGATGAGTGTTCTAGCCCAGCCCTGGACCCTCTGCCGGGCTCCTTTAGCTTTGATGACAGTGGGACGCTCGGGCACTGGGTGGACGGGGACCAGGGACGCTGAGTGTCTGGCTCGAGCCCCTCGGCGGCTCCTGGACGGCCATGCCCCAGAAGGGCTGACGTGGCGCAGCCTGGCCACCTCCCGGCTTGCCGGCCCTCAGACCTGGGCGAGTGAGCAGGAAGGAAGGAAGGCCGGGGTTTATTTTCGTCTGCGGCCTGCTCCCCCGGGATGGGAGTCATCTCCTTGTCTGCCTGCCTGGGTGGGGGGTTTCTGGCCGAACAATGGGTCGGGGGGGTGGGTCATGCAGCTGGGCTAGCCCAGGTGTTAGCAGGTCTGGGGCCCGCTGGAGGGGTTAGGAGTGCGGAGGCCCGGGGGGAGGCTGCAGCTGCCTCCGCCCACCCCCCGAATCCCCCCACCCCCTGGCCTTCTGGGCACAGGAGGGGGGCCTGCTGGGGGCCTGGCCCCCCTCTGGAACCAACACACTCAACCAGGACTTGCAGATTGGGAGGCCAAGGCCCAGAGAGGGACGGAGCCGCCCCGGGGTCACCCAGAGGCCAAGGCAGGCAGCAGGCCCCGGGCTCAGGGGGGGTCCGCTTCCGCTCTGAGCCTGTTTGTCCATCTGTAAGCGGGGGAGGCTGAGCCCAGGGCCCTGGGGGGTTCCTTCCCGTATGTGAGGTTTGTGGACATCCTTTCCCTCACACATTCAGTGAGCACTTACGGAGCGCCTGCTGTGTACCGGGCCCTGGGCTGACCACCGGAGGCGGCATGTGAACAAGGGAGACCCAGCCCGGCCTCCCCGTCAGGCGAGGGGGCGAACAGCGAGATCAAGGTGTGCAAGGCCAAGATGGAGCATGGCCAGGGTGCCATGGGAGCCAAGGGGCAGCTGGCCCAGCCTGGGACACGCAGGACGGCCTCCGGGAGGAGGTGACCATGACGCTGGCACTTGGATGAGCAGTTAACAGGATGAGTAATAGGGAGGTGCTGGGACAGGGAACAGAATAGAACTTTCTAGAGAGAGTGGTGGGAAGGCATCTGGGAGGCATAGGCACTCCTTGTGCCAAGTGGCCAGCCTGAAAGTTAAATCCAGGCAGGCCACTCAGCCCCTCGCCCAGGGAGAGCTCACAGCCTGGGGGGCATTGGGGTTGGCCGCAAGCTCCGGCCCTAGGACAGAGTTAGTTTGGACTTTCCCCCATTTTACAGATGAAGAAACTGAGGCACGGCGTAGTCGTGGTGCTTGACCAAGCGGTCAGATCTGGGAGCAGGCCCTAGGTACTGGGGACCTGGCACTGAAACAGCTCCCGGCCCTCGAAAACTCGAGCCGATTTGCAGGCATCACGTGGGGAAGGGGAGACAGGCACACAGAGGCAGGCCGCTGCCACCGCCGTGTGGCCTTGGGGACGTGTCTCAGCCTCTCTGAGCCTCGGTAACTTCTTCAGCAAACTGGCAGCCAGCCTGCTCCCCGGCGGAAATGACGAATCGGGCACCCGCTGCCGGCCCAGGCCTGCCACGTGGTGCTGAGTCAGCGGCAGCCCGCTCTGGCCCAGGCCCTGCGCTCCGGGGGCCCGCGTGGGAGGCACAGAGGGCGGCCCCGTTATCCCCGTGCCCACCCCGACCTCTGAGGCCAGGCCCCGGGGCAGCCCCGGGGGTGGGCCTGGTCTCGGGGCGGAAGCGCTCACAAAGAGGGCTTTGTAGGGGCTCTGGGGGCTGGGTGGGCACCCACGTGGCCTTCCTGGGCTGACCGGCCTGGGGCCGTGGGTGAGGGCGGGGGGTGGGCCTCAGGCTTGCCTCGTTCACTTTCCCGACGTCTCCAGGACACGGTGGGTGAGGAAGCAGGCCCCTCGCCTCCCCTGTGGGCCGGGCTACTGCAGGCCAGGTGGGGAGAGGGGCCCGCTGGAGGGGGCAGGGCAGCGATGGGGGTGCCTGGGTGCCGCGTGGCCAGGGAGCTGCCCCGTCGCCATTGGGTTGTTCATGGATGGCCTCCTAGAGGAGGTCGTAGCCAAGCCGAGCTGGGGAAATGAAACTTCGAGAAGAGGCAGGGCTAAGGGGCTGGGGCTTTGGGGGATGAATAGGAGTTTGCCAGGGAGGCTGCAGGCCCCCGAATGAGGGGTGGGGACGGGTCCTGGGAACTACGGGAGCTGCCAGCGGGCGCCCGGATGCGCGGGTGAGGAGGCAGTTGGGCACCGCAGGAAGGAGGCCGGAGGGGCGGCTTCAGAGCCCGGGCCCTCTGCAGGAGGGCAGTGGAGACGGTGAGAACACAGCCCGCAGCCGGAGGCCCGGTCACGGCGCCCGAGAGCTGGCCTGCTGTGCCAGCCCTTCCTGGGCGGGAGCTGTCCCTGGTCAGTGTCACCCCATCGGGAGGCGTCGCTGGAGCAGTGTTTCTAGAAGCCTCATGCGTGGCCACCCGGCCCAGGCGGCTGCCCACCTGACCCGTTCCGCGTCCGCTGTGAACGCCGGGGGATCGGAAGTAACGGGGCTCGTCCACACTAACAGCCCCGGGTCTGGGACCACGTCCTACTGAACTGCAGGATGGCGGCTGGGGAATGACAAGCTGGACTTGGGGGGCACGGAACCTGCCAGCGATAACTCACCCTGAGCCCCTCCTCTGCCCACAGCGACGATGTGGCGGGTCTGGGGGGCTGGGGCCAGGGCCCGCAAGTAGTCGGCTTCAGAACGTGCTGCCCAGGTTGCACGTTCACCATTAGGCATTAACTCCTTTGACTTAACACCCACCTTCCTCTTCCTTTTTTCTTTCCTTTTCCTTCCTTCCTTCAGGAACGAATTCCCTGAGATCCCTTAGGGCCCCCGGGTCACCGTCTTTTCAGTGTGACTGTGATCTTTCCCACAAGCCTTCTTCCTACGTAGGTGTCCTGCCCGGATTTGTGCTCTGCGCTCTAACTACTCAGAGCTTCCCTCCTCCAGGCCGCCTGGGTGGGCCCTCCGCCCACTTTCTCACCTGCCCCTCCCTCCAGGAGGCCGGCCTGTGCCCCGGCATCTCTGGGGTGCCCCTGCATTGGTGTCTTGTCGCTTGAGGGTACAACGTGTCACGTGTCCCTGACCCGCCCGGGCCCCGCACCCAGCCCTGGCGCCCGGCAGGTGCTTCCACGCAGGCTCCCGCCCCTGGGACCGTGGGGACTGACGCCCGTGCGCCTTTCCTCCCGGCAGGGCCGATGGACGCCTTCAGCACCAAGAGCCTGGTCCTGCAGGCCCAGAAGAAGCTCCTGAGCAAGATGGCATCCAAGGCCACCGTGGCCGTGTTCATCGACGACACGAGCAGCGAGGTGCTGGACGAGCTGTACCGTGCCACCAAGGAGTTCACCCGCAGCCGCAAGGAGGCCCAGAAGGTGCTCAAGAACCTGGTCAAAGTGGCCGTGAAGCTGGGCGTCCTGCTCCGTGGCGGGCAGCTGGGCGGCGAGGAGCTGGCGCTGCTGCAGCGCTTCCGCCACAGGGCGCGCCGCCTGGCCATGACCGCCGTCAGCTTCCACCAGGTGGACTTCACCTTCGACCGGCGCGTGCTGGCCACCGCGCTGCACGAGTGCCGCGACCTGCTGCACCAGGCCGTGGGCGCGCACCTGACCGCCAAGTCCCACGGCCGCATCAACCACGTGTTCGGCCACTTGGCCGACTGCGACTTCCTGGCCGCGCTCTACGGGCCCACCGAGCCCTACCGCTCGCACCTGCGCCGCATCTGCGAGGGCCTCACCAGGATGCTGGACGACGACAGCATATGACCCCGGGCCCGGGTTTCCTGCGGGGCGGGGGCGGTTCGAGGATCTCCTTTCTCCCATCCCATTCTGGCCAAGGCCCCGGGACACGTCCCCTCGGAGACGATGCTGATCCGCTGGAAGCAGCAGTGCAGGGCCCCGGGTCCCTTCCGCCCCAATTCCGGAGGAGCCCGGCCCGCCCCTCCAGCCACTGGATGCCTCTGAAAGCTGGCGCTCGCCACTTAACCACGTTAACGATGTTGCCTGTTCCTTCCAACAGGGTAACGATGAACCAGAACCAGGGAGTGTTAGGGGGTGAGCTGCATCTCCCCGAAGTCTTTGAGGTCCTAGCCCCCAGGATCTCTGAATGTGACCTTATTTGGAAATAGGGTCGTTGCAGATGTACCTAGTTAAGACAACACCACGCCAAGTCGAGCTGGGCCCCTGATCCTTGTAAGGGGGCGTTCGGATGCAGATAAGGCCGTGTGAAGATGGGGGGGGACGCTGCAGGGTTGTGTCTACAAGCCAGGGAACCCCCGGGACTGCCAGCAGCCTCCAGAAGCCAGAGGGACGCCTGGAGCGGCCGTCAGGAGCCAGCCCCGCTGACACCCTGACGGCCGACTCTGGCCTCCAGAACTAAGAGGGAACACATTTCTCTTGCTGCACCTGCCCAGGGGGGCAGCGGGGTGCACTCAGTTCCAGCAGGGAAGCTGTGTAGGGAGCCTAGGAGAGTGCTGGGGTGGCTGCTATCGGTAAGGACGCCTCAATGGGGTTGGAATTGCAGCCCTGACTCCCACGGGGAGGGGACGGTGTGCCCCCGACTCAGGGCTCCAGCGTAAGGCCATCTGAGATGCACGCCCATTTTAAGAAGATTTCATTTGCGTTCAGTCGGCCAACTGTTTTTACGAGACCTCAGAAAGCAAACCTCAACAGGTTTTGGCTTTGGGGACACCCAGAGAATGCAGGGATTCTCAGCTCAGGGTGCAGATGGACACACGGGGTGTGAGCGTGTATTTGTGATTCTTGTCTGTCAGGAGGGGCGTGTGTTTCAGCAGGCCTGCGGCAGGTGGGCCGAGGCAGGTGGGCAGGTTATTCGGGGCACCCGTGGGACTGGGGGGGAGGGGCATGACGTCTCCTGACGAGTGTTGCAGACCCAGGTCTGTTGGGCAAAGCTTTCACACAGAGCCCTGCAGGCCTTTGTAGGCAAGACGAAGGGACTGGTCAGCCCTGTCGCCCGAGGCAGCGACATTATTCAAAAGCAAGGACACTGCGTACCAATCCAGGTGTGGAGCTCGCCTCCAACACTCGCCTGAGCCCGCACCGCCCGCTGGTGCAGCCGCGTGGCCGCTGCCGCCCTGGCCGCCGCAGTCCCCACCACACCCTTTCGCCTCTGCTGCCCCCGCGGCAGGACGGCCTTTCTCTGGTTTCTGCTTCCCCAAGGAAGCCAAAGTTCTCCTGCCCGGGAACCAGCTGTCCCACCTCTGCCCCACCCCAAGGAGAACCTGCCCCCCCCCACCTTCTGTCAGGAGACAGATCTTCACGTTCGAGAACAAACGTGCACTCTGAGCACCCGAGAGGCCCCAGGGGCTTGGAAAGCCTCCGTCCTCAGCTTGGCACACCGAATGCATCAACGTGCATAACACTTTGTTCTTGTGTCCTGCTGGGCTGTCCAGCCTGTCTTGACTCTTCATACATTTGAAATTTAATTTAGAAAAACCAAAGCGCTACAGAACTATTTAAATAAAAGCACGTATCTTCCATTTGCATTATGTGGAACTAGCGATTAAATTGCTGGTGCCGCCTGACAGCTTTCCCTCGCCCTCCAGGGGCTGCTGCCTCTTGACTGAGCTCGTGGGTAATGTCACGCGCCTGTGGTCCCTGCTGACAGGTTCAAGTCCTGCTCCCCGGGGCTCCGGGGGGAAAGACTCACGGGCCTGCAGAGCTGGAGCTCGGCCTGTGCACGCCCAAACCAGGTTCGGTTCAGCTCCCCATCATGGCTAAAGCCCCCGGGGCCAGGGTGGCTGCCTTCTTGAGTCTACCTGAAAGCTACCTAAAGGCGCACAGATGGCTGGTGTGGGCACGGGCCACTGTGTGTCCAGATGTCCTGCCGCGTCCCGGGACACAGCACCCACGGGCTCTGCATCCTTGATGGGCCCCTGGGATTCAGAAGTGGTAAATGGTTCCAGGCTGACCATCAAGGGTCGGGCCCATGTGACCCCCAGCACCCCCGGATATGACATCACTGCTGCCTTGTTTCTGCAGGGGGCCCCGGGCAGCCAACCACCTCCGGGGTGCTGTGGAGACGCACTGGGTCCTTCAGTCCACTGAACCCCAAAGCCAGGAGCAGCAGAGCTCCTGGCCCTCACTGGGGTCCCTGTGCTCACCTGACCTCAAAGTGCATCCGTTCCTGAGTGGGACGAACACCGCCCCACTGTGGACGTGTGTGCCCTTAACTTCTCTCACTAGTTGGCGTGGCATGTGCATGTGTGCTGGACAGGGAAGGCGGGCAGACTCTTTCCTCCCATTATCTCCAGGGTCGCAGGGAACTCTGAACTTGTTATGTGCTGTGAGGACAACTGTTCTTCAGGCTCCCGAGTCAGTAGCTGCCACAGGTGTGGATAGGGTGCAAGTTCCACTCCACTTCTGACAGGTGTGCAATCTGGAGCAGGAACCCTAACACCCGCTGCTTCTCTGACAAGTGGGATCACCGCATGGCCCTGGTCCTTGGGCTGGCACGAGGGAGGCCAGGGAAGGGAAAGGGGAGGAGAATCCCCCATTGATCCAACACAGTGATTCTGATGAGCAAGGACTCTGGTTCACAGCTGAGGGCTTCACAGTTTCTTCTCCATTTGCTTGCAAGAAGGTCCGGTCAGAGGCCAGGCCAGGGTCAGACGCCCAGGCTCCGCTGTGGGGAGACCAGGGCCCGTCTCAGTGGCTGGGGCATTTGGGAGTTGTATTTATTTATCTTGTTTGCCTCTGGGTGTTTGTGGTTGGAGGTGTCTCAAGTCGCCATGTGCAATCTGGCTTCAATAAGATAAGCCAAGCCAGCCAGATGCAAAAGAGGTCGGCCTTGGAGCGCTCACCCTGTGCTGGGGCCACCCGTGTGACCTGCTGGGTGTAGCCAGGCCTGCCCCACGGGCTCAGGGAGATCCAGGCCTTGGAACCCAGTGCTTCTGCGCCTGCAGACTCCAGGTGCCTGCGGTGGCACAGGTTGGCCGTCTCCAGCAGTGAAGGCGCGTGCGGGCGGCCAGCCCCTGCTGCTGCCCCTGGGCCCCCCGCCCCGAGTACCCAGACAGGCAGGCACCAGTGCCAGTTGCCAAGTCTGTGTGGTTGCTTTTCAACCATCTTATTTAAATGTGAAAGAACATTTAATTTCTTACCAGTTAGTCTGGAAGAAGGTCCCCTGGGAAAACTGTAAGAAAACAGTTGGCTCGGGGTCAGGGCAGCAGGATTCCTCTCCCTGGGAGTGACCTGGAGCCTGGCCTGCTCCACAGGGAGACAACGCACTGGCTTCAGAGAAGCTGCGATTCCCCCCGGGAGCCCCTTCACAGGCCCCAGCGCCTCTTTTGACAAGAAAGACGGGCAGTGGGTCTCAGACCCTTGCTCCATGTTCTGAGAACATCAACCAGTCCCCCCTAGAAAACCAGTAACATGCCAGCTCTTCCCGGGCCCAGCTCCTTCAGCAAAGATGAGGAAGAGCCGCCCCCGGGCGGGCCTCCTGGTCACAGCTCACTGCGGGATGCCTTGGCCACGATCACCAGCTTGGACAGCTCGGCCTTGAACGCCCCGGGCCTGTGGGACACTGCAAGAGAAGAAGCACGCGGTTGGGCCCTCGCTACTCCAGACGCTCTGGGTCCTGGGCCGGGCCGGGGAGCAGTCCCCAAAGTGGACTCAACCTAGAAAGGTCCCCAGTCCTGAAAGTCTTATGGGTGAGGGACCAAAGAAAAGAGAGGTTGGCAAGCCTGTTATGAGGGCAGCAGGAGGCCTCAGGAAAGTTGAGCGTGGACAAGCACTTCTGCCACGAGGATGGGTGGGGGTCAGGGTGGGGCTGCGCACCTCCTGCTCCCACTGGCAAACTCATCTAAGGCATCTATGGCACCTTTCCAGCAGGACCTGGGAATGCGGCCCCCACTGCCGTTCCCCAGGGGCTCAGCCCTGCCCCTCTGCTGTGCACCCTGAACTCAAGGCTCTGCTGGCCGCCCCATCTCCTGTCCTGGGAAACTCTACTTGGAACAGTCCCCACACCCCTGTGGACCTGCAGGGGGGGCAGGGCTCCTTCCAGACCCAAGGCCCCTCCTCCCAAGAGCCCCGCTCACTGTACCCCCAATGCCATCCCCATGCCTGGTGATGCCCACAACCACAAGGATCCTTCACCTCAGGACCCCCAGGGCTCCCCGAGACATGGCTCCACTCCCACGTCCATCGTCAGAATCACTCACCACCCCCTTGCTCTCACACAGAGAGCCTCCCACCCATCCATCTGCTCAGCATCTGCCTGGCAGGGCTGACCATGGCCCCCCAGACTTCGCAAGCATCGGAGCTGTTCCTAGTCACAGAACCCAGGACAGCCAGGCTGTGTGGATGTCACAGCCCCCTCGCCCCCTTCCAGGAGCAATCCTGCTGAGCGTCCCTAAGGGCCCCAGGAGATTTCACGCCCGCAGGTCCCTGGCAGGAGTTGGCAAAGTGTGGCCTGCGCCACGAGGTAAGGGTGGTTTCTACGTTTTAGATAGCTTTAACCAAAGTCAGTATTTTGTGACATGTAATTCTCCTTTCCGTGTTCATAAAACAAAGTTTTATCGGAATGCAGCCATGCCCATCCGTGACCTGTGGCTTATGGCCTTGGCCCTCCCAGGTTGAGTCGTCTCAGCAGAGGCTGTCGGCCCCACAAAGTGGCAAATGTTTACCAGGGGCCCTTCACAGAATCAGTTTGCAGCTGCTAGAGGCCATAACCCGGGGCGCCGGCCCTCTAATGGGGGTGCGGTCCTTCCGTGCCTGACGACCCAGGGTCCATCTCCATAGGCCTTCCTTACATACCTGCTGTCTTGGTCACTTCAAATTCCTCGCTTTTCAGGGGGACATCGCTTTCTCTTTCAAACGCAGCTTTAGACTGAAAGAGAACAAGCAGAAACTTCTCTACTTGGGAAAGAACACGATTCGGCTGCTCTTCTGCTCCGGGGGCAGCACAGGCTCCAGGGACGCTTCTGCTAAAGGAGCACGCGATGCTCTCCTACACACTAAGAGAATCCAGCAGAAGCGGTGGTTAATCCACTTAAGGGATTGTCAACTGGCTTAAAGCTCCATGCCCGCGCTGCCGATCCCCGAGGAAGCTATTTTCCCCTTCAGCGAACATATGGGAACGACACGGGCAGGGCAGTCGCTGGAATGCAATTTTTAAAAATCAGAGTCGTGTCTCTTTCAAATCGGCTAAATATGAACACTAAAGTAAGACGGGAGCCCAGAGCACCATCAGATGAGGGGCGTGGGGGTCGGCGGCGTGAGGGCTGGAGTGGCCACACTCCCCTGTCCTGTAGGCAGGCGCCCGCTGGGGGGAAGGGACTCTGCAGACGTGACAAAGTCCATCAGGAGCGGACTTTCGGGAGGTCATCCTCTGTGACCTTGGTGGGCCTGATGCAATCAGTGGGAAGGGCCTTCAGAGCAGAGCCAGGCTTCTGGGAAGGAGAGGTGCCCCTAGGGGCAGTGCCCCCACCTCCCCCGCCCCTTGCCAAGGGGCCTGGCTCGGGCTGTGGAACCGCCCTGCCAGTCCCCTGGGGTGAACCTAGTTCCTGGCAACAAATCTCTTAATGCCTATCCCCAAGGCTCTGCTTCTTGGACTGATAAAGTAGTTTCCAATCAGTTTCTGACCCAAATGCAGATGCAAGGCCTGGGGGAGGGGCCCGGCCCTGTGGCAGGATCCTGGTGCGGGCCATGGGGGGCCAGAGTGTGGCAGAAGGTGCTGCAGGGGCTGTGAACCCTAGGTTATGGGAGCCAGCCCACCCCCCCCCGCCCCGTGAGCAGGCTGCCTGCACTCCTGGGTCCCCTCCTGCCCTTGCCATCAGTGCTAGTGTCCTGGGGCCCCTCCCCTCTGCTTCCTGCCGACCTTGTAGCAGGGGGCACATGTGCGAGGCTGGCAGGTGGTAGGACAGGGAGCCAGGTGTTCATCTCCTGCTCCGCCTGCCAGTCTCTAGGGGTTGGCTGGGGCCCACTCTGGGCTCGGTGCCACCCCAACCCTGGCACTTCTAGGCCCGGGGTCTGCATGGTGTCCCACGTCCTCTGTCACAAAATCCTGCTCTAAGGCTTGGTGTCCATCTCCTCACTTCCCCAGCCTCCCCGCCGCTGCCCCAGGGCTGCCCCCCTTCCACGCACGCCCCACACTCACGTAGGCCATGCCGTACTCGATCTCGGCGCCCCGCACCTCCGCCTTGAACTGCGTGAAGTACAGGTAGGACTTGCCCTGGGGCCTGCGAGGGAAGGGCAGGCAAGGGGGTCAGCCCTAGCCTCCTCGACATCATCTCTTCTTCCCTCTTTACTAGAACATTCTCTTGGCTCATTTACATTCGTTGCACCTTCTGAGTGCAAGCTATTCTAGGACAGGGACCTCGGGGTCACTCACTGGATGCTTTTTCCAGTGCCAAAGACATTCCAGGTTTTGTGCCAGGGACCAGGGAATGGCAACATCCCAGGGGGGCAGGAGTACAGGAGTTATCTAGGCAGAGGAGGGACAGAGCTGTCCTGTGGAGAGTACCAATGGGGGCATTTAAAGAACCACCAGGTCAGCATGGCCAGGGCAGAGAGGAGCTGAGGAGGACGACTGGTGGCAGCAAGGGTATGACCGTGTGCGCGGTGGGAGCCCCATGTAGCCACGCACAAAGAGCAGTGCTGGGGGCAGGGGTGGGAGGCACCAGGATGACAGGAAAGCCGTGCTTGGGGTGCCTCAGGAGGGCGGGGGAGGGGCAGGTCGAGGGAGCCTCCTAGACCTTCTAAGCCCCAGCAGCTGCCCTGGGCCTGGTCAGTGAACATCTGAAACTGGGAGAACAGCCCATATAGGCATGACCTCTCGCTGAGCAGGTGGCCCTGCAGTCAGCAGGGCTCTGGGACTGAGCATGGCCTGAGGCCTGTGTGGCCTGGGTCTGTCCACCAAGAGGGCTGGTGCTCATGTGCCCCATGATTAGGGCGACCCCAGGGGCTCCCTGCCTCCAGGGTGCTTCTCTCGGTGGCCAGGGGTCAGCAGACAGGGTCTCCTCTCTGCGGGGCTAGGAATGGCCCGATTGAGATGCCCTGCTCCTGGCCCCTGGGGCCCCTGCCTGCTGCCAACAAGGGCCAGTCCACGGAGTGGATGAGAATGTCCCCCAACACCGCCTAGGAAGCACCTGCTGTTTATAAAGCATCCAGCAGAAGACTGGGGTGGTGCCTACAAGTAAGATTAGAACGTGTGTGTCCTTTGAGTCCAAGTTGCTGCCACGGCCTCCAAGTGACCTGTCCCCCTATGCTGATCCCGACCCGAGGGTGGAGCCACGGCTTAGACTTCTGTGTATCCCTCAAAATGCCTGCACTATGCCAGATCCACACCCAACGCTGGAGGACTCGGTTCCAGGCCGTGGAGCCCAGGGGAATGGGGATATGATGTGACACTGCTGCGGCGCCCACCTCCCCCCTGGGCTGGGCACCCCCTGCCCTCTGTCCCTTCTCGGGTCCAGCGCTCACTCATGCCGCACTCCAGGTGGTGGGGCGATGACGGCTGGGCAGGGAGGCTGAGGTTGACGATGTCAAGGAGCCCAGCCCCTGCCCCTGGTGCTGCTCCCACTGCCTGGACAACACTCCTCACCTCCCCCCGCCCCCAGCAGTGCCACACCCCCTCTCCCACCTGCATCTGCGTGATGTCTGCCCCAGCCTGCGCCCCTAAGGGATGCGGGACCCTGTGCTGCCTGGCCCCCTCTCCTCTGCTGCCTGGGGGTACCACGAGCAAACACCCCAGCAGACATCATGAAGTGCCACCTCCAGTGGCGGTCCAACCACTGGGACCCCAGGCTCACCTCCAGATGGTACAGGTGAAGTGCTGGTGGTCTTCGCTGGTCCCCAGACTCATCTGCCACTTCTGGGGAAGAGAAGGAAGATCAGGTCAGCCCAGGACCTGCAGGCTCCCCGAGAGGTTCACGTCTACTTCCTTTCCTGGGCCTCCCGGCTGGAGCCAACCTCAGGGCTGGGGAGACTCTGCGTGACACAGTGGTGGGTACGTGTCCTCATACATCCATCAGTACCCTCAGGGGATGCGGCACTGACCGTGAGCCTGAATGTCAGCTACAGGCTTGGAGCAGCCATGACATGGCTATGGGTTCAGCGACTGTCACAAACGTCCTGCTCTAGATGGCGGCTGTCAATGACAAGGGGGGCTGTGTGTGGGGACCTAGGGGCATATCAAAATTTGTGCCTTCTGCTCACTTATGCACTGAATCTAAAACTGCTCTAAAAAATCAAGACTATCAAGAAAAATAAACACTAACATTAGATATTTAGGTGTTTTTCTCTTTCAGAGATATGAACGTGTCAGCTTTTTAAAAAACAAACTAAAAGGATTAAAACATTCAAAGACTTGGGACGCTGGGTGGCTCAGCTGGTTAAGCGTCTGTCTTCGGCTCCAGTCATGATCCTGGGGTCCTAGGATGGAGCCCCCCATCGGGCTCCCTGCTCAGCGGGGAGCCTGCTTCTCTTTCTCCCTCTGCCCCTCCCCGCCCCGCTTGCGTGCTCTCTCTCAATAAATAAAATCTTAAAAAAAAACTTTTAAAGACTGACTTACTTGAGAGAAAGCGCGCATGTGCTCATGAGCAGGGAGAGGGAGAGAGCATCTCAAGCAGACTCCCCGCCAAGTGTGGAGCTGGATCCCACAACCCTCAGGATCATGATCTGAGCTGAAACCAAGAGTCGGAAGTTCAGCTGAGCCACCCAGGTACCCCAAAACGTTAAAACTTTTTTTTTTAACTTTTAAGTGATCCCCGAACATACCACTACCAGTTTCCTCTCATTTTCAAAGCCTCTGAAAACCTGGCGAATGGAAACAGACAGCTACTGCGGGTTCTGGGGTGCCTCAGGCATCAGCATGATTTGCCAGTAACGTGAGAGTGTACAGTTCCCTCCCTGGAGTAATCATATACTCCTGGCACTGGTACTCCGGGTTTAACATCAGAGCCTCTTTTAATAAGAACAAAACCATTTTTAGGTTAATTACAATGGGAGTAAATGGTCACCTAGATGCTGTCTGCCTGCAGCACAGATGTGGGAACCAGTGATTCTAGAATGACAAAGGGACGGATGAGGGCCACACCCGCGCACTCAGATTTCTTTCCCTCCCTGTCTAAAAACACCTGTCTGTGGCTCCAAGGCCTGTGAGCACCTGGAGACAGTTTTATGCTAGGAGACAGAGGAGAGGTTTTTCTACACTCTGAAAAAGTTTTTTTTAAAAAAATATTTTATTTATTTATTCATGAGACAGAGAGAAAGAGAGACAGAGACGCAGAGAGACAGGCAGAGGGAGAAGCAGGCTCCATGCAGGGAGCCGGACACGGGACTCGATCCCGAGTCTCCAGGATCACGCCCTGGACTGAAGGCGGTGCTAAATCGCTGAGCCACCAGGGCTGCCCTCTGAAAAAATTCTTGAAAATGAGGCAAATATTTAAACGTTGTTTAAAAAATGACGAATGCAAACAGATTTAAAACCGAGTTTCTTAGCAATAGGATCAACATCCCTGAGTGGCCTTCAGTTACATGAACTTGAGTGTGGTCTCGTGGCTGCAGGGCGTGGTGGCAGATGGTAAGGCTCAGGTTCGGGCATCAGACATTCATGTGAGTGTGTGTTCTGGGGCCATCCTGAACCCTCGGGGAGCTTGGCACCGATGACATGTAACTGGTAGCTGCGATTAGTTCTTATTAAGATATAAATGACAGTGGGGAAATGCGCCCGTTCTAGTGACCATTCTAGGAGCTCTGACAGATGCTTCTAGTTGCACGTCCACCACCCAATCAAGATACGCACCAGTTCTCTGTCCCTGGATCCCTGGCCCCTTCCCTTTGTAGTTAACCCTTTCCTGCAAATTCCTGGTAAGTGCCGACCCTGTCTCAGTCCCCAGCGTTGTGCCTTTGTAAAACTGTCACCAGAGTGGAATCAGACGGTGTGCAGTCCTCCTGGGTGTTTTCACCTAGCGTAAGGCACTGCTGCTGCCTATGCCCACAGTTCATTTATCCAAAAGCTTCACTGAGAAATATTTATATATACACAATTCACCCCTGCATAGTATATGATTCTGTGCTTTCTAGTGTATTCAGAACTCTGCAACCATTACCACCGTATAGTTCCCGAACATTCCATCACCCTAGAAAGAAGCCCCATCCCTTCCCCTCCCCCAACACCCACAAGCCCCCTCCCTGTCTGTGGAGCCCGTCCTGGACGTGTCACACACATGAACTCGTACACTGTGTGGCCTTCTGTGTCTGGTTCCCTCCCTGAGCGTCATGGGCTCAGGGTCTGTCCCCGGGGCAGCACGTGTGGGAGCCTTTCTCCAGTTCACGGCTGAGGGACATGCCCACATGTGGGGGAGACACTGTGTGGCTGTTCACCTGAAGGGCTGTTTCCACTCGCTGGCCACTGCGATCCTGCTGCTGTGAACGATCACATACAAGTTTTCATGTGGGTGAGTCTTCGTGACTAGTGGGTAGACGCCAGGCAGTGGAAGTGCAGGGTTATGTGGTCAGGGTATGTTTAACTTCCTAAGAAAGGGCCAGTTTGCATTCCCACCAAGCACGGCCAAGCTTTCCGGCTGCTCAGCCTGCTAGCGGGCACTGAGAAATCATGAGTAACCTTGTTCCTACTAACGCCTGATGGCACTGGCTCTCGGGTGACCCTCTGCAGAAACAAACGATTATCGAAGGAACAAGAGAGGCTGCTCTCCCTCAGAGGCCCTGGCTCCAAGCTGTGTGAGTGGCACACCCGCACACCCACACCGGCCACAGGTCGTCCTGGGAGCCGACTGGGAGCTGGGGTTTCTCCTCTCTGATGACAGCTCTGCAGAAATGCCACCGGGGCCTCTCGGGACTTCCCTTTCAGATGCTCCGAGGGCCATCTAGTAATGCCTCCCTGTATGTCTCCAGGCAGGAGCCACAGAACGTCTCAAACCCTCCCTGCACATTCACTGAGAACCTAGCCTGTCATTCGCCTCTGAGAAGGCAACAGAGAAGCGGCCAAAGAGCCCATGGGTTCCGGGTGCCCCGTCAGGCTCCCGCAGCACCACGTGCCCCAGCAGTCAGCTACCTGTGGTCTCTGTCACCGTCCTGGATGGCTGCTGCCACAGCAAGGCTGTGCCACAACATGTCTGCTTTTCTTAGGTGACATCCTCAGGATGAACCTCCTCTTCCAAAACAAACGAATCCAGTCTCTTGCGGGAATTATGACACAACTGCTATTCCGAGACAAGGCTCCAGCCTGTAGTCGCCCCAGCCGGTGTGAATGAACTTGGCTCTCCCTCCCGCATTGCAGCAGCAGACGATCCACCTCCAAGTTTAGTCCGGGGGTTGGGATGGGGGAGGGAGGTGTATGTGCTCTCTTCAAAGCTGCTGGTGACACCGGGTTAGGAGCAGAGCAGTGGTTAGGGGTCCGTGCCCCCAGGACCTTGGTCACTTCCCAGCTAAGGGAGCCTGGGTCTCCGTGTCCCCATGTATGAAATGGGGTGATGCCAGAACCTTATGGCCTTTTGGGGTTGTGGAGAGGGAGAAATGAGATGTGTGCGTGGCTTAGTACAGCGCGGGGCACCTGATAAACGTCATGGTAGTGCTGCTATTCGGTTTACTGTCCCATAAATCTATCTACACAGCAGAAGAGGCATCCAAAGGCAGCCACGCGGAAGAAGGTATTGGGACTGGTTCTGGGTGCTTCCAGCTTGGAAGGCTGGACTGATGGGCTCATGACCAGGACCATCATTTGGCTTCATCGGATAATGGAGAGGACTATCTGGAGACACGGTGAGGCCTGGAGTTGTGGAAGGAAGGCGCAGACAACTGCAGGACGCCTGCTGTCCTGCCGACAGAGCAGGGCTGCTGTCCCTGGCACTGCTGCCAGGGGTCATTGGCTGTTTTGCTACATTTTGTTAAAATACTGTCACCAGGAATCATTTACTTCCAAACAAGATGTATCTAAAACAAGTCACTCTTGCCCAGAGGTTTCCAACTAGGGATAATCCTGTTCCTCGGGGAACACTTGGCAATGTCTGGAGATGTTTTTGGAAGTCATGACTGGGGTGCTCCTGGCACTGAGTGGGTGGGGCTGGGGAGGCTGCTCCGGGCCCCAGTGTCTGGGACAGCGGCCTCAGAGAATGGCCCAGCCCCAAACTCGGACGTTAACGGGGCCGAGGAGGGAGAGAGATCCGCTCTCTGTCCATTTCAACATGCTGTCCTGAGTGGGAAGAGAGAGGGCAAAGAACTGGCCTGAAGTTCTAAGCACATGAGAGGTTCCCCAGCAGCCTCCATCTCTACAACCCTACACTGTCAGGCCACACAGACTGTTCTGGAAAGAAAGCAGCATTTTCTAAAGTCTGGTTGTGGGAAAGCAAAGCACAATTAGGAACAAAAAGATCGGGGGCAGCTCCTGGGGGGCTTAGTTGGTGACATGTCTGCCCTCAGCTCAGGTCGTGATCCTGGGGTCCTGGGATCGAGTCTTGCCCTGGGCTCCCTTCTCAGTGGGGAACCTGCTTCTCCCTCTGCCCCTCCCCCTGCTCATTCTCTCTCTCTAAAAGACGAAAAAAATCTTCAAAAAAAAAAAAAGATGGCTTTTACTGATTTTTATAGTGATGAATTCTTTTCATTTTTCTTTTATTCTTTCTAACAATCTTGAGCAGGAAATTCATTTGTGCATCTTCCCAAACACTTGCCACTTTCCCTTCTGATAAGACCGGGCAACAATATTGAGACAGAACTCCACTCCAGCACTTTACTCTCAGAGCACTTCGTAATGGTGCGTCACTGCTGCGGCGGCCATCACACCACAAACCTGCCACATCACCACCACTACTATGTCTTCTCTCCCAATTCTGGAGGCTGAAAGTCCAGACCAAGGTGTCCCTGGGCTGGGCTCCCTCCGAAGGCTCTAGGGCAGGACCCCTCCTGCCTCTTCTGGTTTCTGATAGCTCTGGATGTCCCTTGGCTTGTGGCCGTGCCCCTCTGCCTCCACACGCCTTTTCCTCTGTTTCTTCTCTTTGTCTATCGAATCTCCCCCCAAGTGTCTCTTGTAAGAGTAGCTGCCACTGGATTTAGGGCCCACCTCGATAACCCAGGATGATCTCTTCAAGGCAAAATCCTGAGCTTACATCTGCAAATATTTTTTTCTCTAAATAAGGTTACGTTCAGAGGTTCCAAGAATTAGGATGTGAAACCATAACTTTCAGGGAAGGGGGGTCTCGTTCAAGTCACTACCCTGTGTGATAAATGGCCACAAATTTAGCAGTTCAACTGCCCACTAATCAGCCCTCAGTCCCCGAGGTAAATGCTGGCCATGGCAGGTCCTCTGCTCAGAGTCTCACAAGACTGGACTCAAGGTGTCAGCAGACCGCACTCACTCCTGCCTGAGGCTCAGGGTCCTCTTCCAACTCATGTGCTTGTAGCAGAACTCAGTTCCTGTGATTGTAAAACAAACCTTGCCACCAGCCACGGGCTGCCCTCAGCTATGAGAGGCCACCTGCGCTTCTCACCATGAGGCCCCGCACAGCCAGCAATGGAGAGTTATGCTTTTCTTATGCTTCGGATCTCTCTTATTTCCTCTCTGCCACCAGCTGCAGGAGAAAACAGCCACCAAGAAATGGGGACCTCAGTCCTACATGGGAAGGAACTGAATTCTGCCAACAACTTGAACAGGCCTGTAGATGAGAGCCCCACCTGTTAACACCTTGATTTTGGCTTTATGAACTCTGCAACTGAGCTGACTGCGGCTTCTGACCTCCAGGATTGTGAGATAACAGACGGGTGTTGTCTTAAGCTGCTTAGTTTGTCACAATTTGTCACACAGCACAGAAGGCAAATAAAATACCCGTCACAGAGGCTCATGGGCGCAGCACATCCGCATCCCATGTGCCTCTTTCCATCCGGACATGTTCTCTCTGTGGAATTACAGGGGGAATCTGCCATCACTAGTTACCCAGAGCCCTATCTTTTACTGGTTAGGCAAGAATAGCTCAACGAGCATAAGTTAATGCAGGTATGTCCCATCTCCACTGTTCCCCCCGAGAGCATCTCTCCGTGCCATACAAAACCATGTGGAATTTTGAACAACTCACCTCGTTGGTCCCTCCTTGAGAAGCATAGGTGAACGCGCAAGTGTATTTGTCCTGGAGGATGGAAGGTGGAAAAAAGCTTGTTAGGAGGTAATCCTTAGTGCTTTCAGCAGAGGGTCTCAGGACGCCCTTCTAAGATCCAAAATCAAGATCTGGCTTGGGGATCTCAGGGGCAGGAGGCAGAGCAAGACTCCTGGGTGACGGAGGCCAGTCCCACAAGCCCTCCTGGCCTCCCCGACAGGGAGCTCCTGACTCAGGCTTCTGGGGGATGAAGAACAGGAAGGAGTAGGTCCCACAGCCTCCAAGCACGCATCCATCTAGGCACACGGACTCTGGAATGGAAGCAGGACACCAGGAGGCCCATCTGTGCTCTGCTGCGGGCCTCAGACAAGTGAACACTTTCCTTTTTTAAAAGATTTATTTATTCATGAGAGACACACACAGAGAGAGAGAGAGAGAGAGAGGGGCAGAGACCCAGGCAGAGGGAGAAGCGGGCTGCCTGCAGGGAGCCCGACGCGGAACTCGATCCCACGACCCCGGGGTCACGCCCTGAGCGGAAGGCAGACGCTCAACCGCTGAGCCTCCCAGGCGTCCCTAGTGAACCTTCTCTGAGCCTGTTTTCTTCGTCTGCGAAATGGTCCTGGCAAACCCAGCACTTGGCGCAAGACCCGGCTATAGGAAATTCCTCAAGAGACAGCAGCTATTGCCATGGGCTACACAGAGGGGAAAACCAAGACGGAGGGGAAGGGCTTCTCCCACAAGCTGTGCTGGCCTCACACCTCCACGAGAGGAGGACCTCGAGCAGTGGAGGCCCGTCGGAGCTGCGGCGGGGCCCAAGGGCCTCCAGCCTCCCCGGCCCCGGTGGCTGGGGCCGCCTGGGCTGCACCGGTGCGAGGAAACAGGGACTGAGGCCGCGGCCCCCGCCCCTCCGCTCCCAGTCCCCGACCCCAGGAGGCCGGGCTCTCCGAAGTCCAGCCGCCCCTCGGGAGGGCCGCGCCCCCCGAGTCCCTCCCCAGCTCAGCCTCCGCCCCCGACGGTCCGCGCCCCCTTCTCACGACCCGCCCCCAACGGCGCCACCCCTCGGGCTCCCGGGGCGGCGGCGATACGTACCCCCGGGCCCACGCTCTGGGAGAAGGAGTGCACGACGCCGCCAGGTCGCACGTCAAACGCCACGGTCGTGGGCTCGGACACTGCCCGCGCCGGCCTCAACGCCACGGCCGCCAGCAGCAACGCAGCCCACAAGCTCGCGCTCCCGCCGTCCCTCCTTGCGCTGGGCGCCGCCATCTTGGGAACGCTCCGCAGGGCCGGGGCGGCGACGGGACGCGGCGAGGGACACGTGGGGCGTCCGCTAGAGGCCACGTCGGCGGCGCCGGGCCACGTGACCTGGCGCGCCCCGCCTCCTCCACGGCTGGGCCGCCATGTTGGGGCGGGGCCTGGACTTTCAGGGAGGGGCCCCGGGGTGAGTGGTCCTGCGGTGCGTCAGTGGGGCAGTTCCTACCCCTGACTGACCCTGCAGCTCTTCCAGTTAATAAACGTAGGAAGTTCCGTCAGGAAGGAGGGAAATGGACGATGACCAGTGGGCAAATAGCTCATAACTGTTGCAGCCGAGATCCCTGGATGGATCTAAAAATTAATAAACGGGACCCTCGTTGAGAATGGGTGGAGAGGCCGGCAGGGAAGGCTCTGCACCCTAGAACTTCCGGTCAGCGGCAGCCCCAACAGAAACCGCTACCTCACTGCCCTACCTGTAGGAAACAAGTTTTCCCCTGCCCAGGCAACAGCCCAGCCAATGAGAGTTCGTCACAGTCACAGCCCAGCCAATGAGGCACAGCCACAACCCCGCCAATGAGGCACAGCCACAGCCGCATCCGCAGCCAATGAGAGATAGTCACAGTCTAGCCATTGAGAGACAGTCACAGCCCAGCCAATGAGGCACAGCCACAGCTGCAGCCAATGAGAGGCAGCCACAGCCCAGCCAATGAGAAGCCACCACACCTGGCCCTCCCGGGTCAGGGCAGTGGACTTTTTATCACAAGCCCCTCCCACCTTCCTTGTTCCTCTGTTAAGAGAGTTGTCCTCTCCTTTGTTCTGCAGATTTGCCTGGTTTGCTGGTCCCCAGGTGCAGTTCTCTGCTATTCCTAAGTACACCTATTTTTACTGGTACAATAACTGCAGTGTGACTGTGTAAGGTTAACAGATCTAAAAATTGGTCGTGGAACGTATGATGAGACCTCGGATATTTCCATAGTCTCAAGCATCCACCCCCACCCCCACCCCGCAAAGACGTTCATTAGTTGTAAAGGGAAAAATAGTAATTTTACAAAGAAGACACCATCTGTAGCCCAATGACCAAAGTTAATGTCACCAATGAGACGGCAGTAACATGGAGCTGCTTGCAGGTGCCCCAAAGAAGGACATCTGCGGTGGCACCTCTGGACTCCTGCCTCAAGGCGTGACTTCAGTTAATTATGATAAGCAAGTATCATACAAAATCCCAAGCTGAGGGACATCCCACAAGATACCAGGGCGGTTCTCTTCAGAAACGTCATGAAAGACAAAGGCTGAGGAGCCAGCATAGAATGAGGAGACCGAGACAACAAAACACAGTGTGGGATCCAGGATTGGTTCCTTGTCTGAACTCAGTCCGTTATAACAACAACAACAACAACAAAAAACACCACAGACCGGGCAACTTATGAACAAACACGTTTATTTCTCACAGTTCTGGAGGCTGGAAGTTCTAGATTGAGGTGATGGTACATGTGGTGGCTGGTGAGGCCTGCCTCCTCGTTCAGGGGTAGCCCTATGCTCAGTTTCCCACTGGGGCCTCTCATAAGAGCTCTCATCCCATTCATGAGGCTCTCCCCCTCATGACCTCATGACCTCATGACCTCATGACCTCATGACCTCATGACCCAAGGCCCTGCCTTCCCATTCCATCACATTGGACTTGGCTTTCAACGTAGGAATTTTTGAGGGATGTGTTCACAATCCTGGACCAAAAAATGGCCTCTACGTGTTTTTGTTTGTTTGTTTGTTTTGTTTTGTTTTTAGATTTTATTTATTTGAGAGATGACAGAGTGAGCAAGAGAGGGGTGAGGGGCAAAGGGAGAAGCAGACTCCCAGTTGAGCAGGGAGCTGGATGTGGGACTCGATCCCAGGACCCTGAGATCATGACCTGAGCTGAAGGCAGATGCTTTTCCGACTGAGCCACCGAGGCACCCCCAGTGCCTTATTAGGTAATAAGGTTGCATTGGTGCTAATTTCCCGGCTTCAATAACCTGATTGCACCATGGTTAACATAAGATGCGAACATTAGGGGAAGCTGGGTGAAGGGTATCCCGGAACTCTGTACTATTTCTGCAGCTTTTCTGTCAGCCTAAAATTATTCCAAAATATACGAAAAAGAAAATAATCCCTACCTCAGGGAGTTGTTAGGAAAATGAACTGAGGACACGCAGGTGAAATTTCTAGAAGTAAGAATTCTTAATACTAGCTTTGGGGTTTTTTCTTTGTTGTCACAAGTTGCTTAAATTTTCAAGAAAACATCAATGGCGAGGTCTGGAGTGTCCGGAGGTAAGCTTGTTTTCCTAGTCCTTCCTGACTTCAAAGAACAGAATCCAGAAAGAAAATCGTTAGCAGCAGCGCTTGGCCACTAATTGGGGCACACATAACCCCAAAGCTGGGCTCTATCGCAAACTTTCAGGACCTCAAATCACTCTAACCCCCTTGCATACCAAGGATGAAGGCCAATTTCAGTGAGGTCCGGAGGATCCTCCAGGAGGCTGACGGCTCCGCAAATAACCTTAACTCCAAAACTGATGCCCTTCTGCTATGGGCAGCCTGTCCTAAATTGGGATACCTCCTCACATTAAAAAAATTCCCTTTTCTGGGTTGCCTGGGTGGCTCAGTGGTTGAGCATCTGCCTTTGGCTCCAGTTGTGATCCTGGGGTCGTGGGATCGAGTATCTCATCAGGCTCCCCACAGGAAGCCTGCTTCTCCCCCTGCCTATGTCTCTGCCTCTCTGTCTCACGTGAATAAGTAAATAAAATCTTTTTTAAAAAAGAAATTTCTTTTTCCTTGCAACTGCCTGCTCTGGACCATTAGAAATTGGCTCCATAAACTGGACGATCACAGCCTTATTCTGTGTTTCACACTGCATGGTTCTGTTGATGTCTTTCCCATTACCTCACCTGCTGTGTTTGACCTTCAGTCCATCACTATGAAGGATTCAATTAGTGGCCAAGTGCTGCTGCTAACAAGATATTTCAGTTGTGAGCTGTTTGGGCCTCCCACTGAAGGTAGGTAGGTCTGTGTGTGCATGTTTCCTTTTCAGAAAGACTGAGCCCAAACATCTTTTGTTTTTTCCTTTTTTGCAAAAAAAAAAAAAAAAAAAAAAAAAAAAAAAAAAAAAAAAACCCAAAACCAAACCAAACCAAAACAAAAAACACACAACCCACACTGGAGAGATTAAAAAACAAACGAACAAAAAAAACCCATCATTCCAAAGATCCTGCTTTTTAATCATGATGTGAAATCTAGCAGTCCTTAAGGAAACTTAATGACATAAATATCTATAGATCTCTCTCTCTCTGTGTTCGGGATGCTACAAATGGGGTGGGTGTGGGATACAACAGGATTGCATAGAGGAACTCCTTTCTCAAGAATAAACAGTTCTGGATTAGGGCTGTGGTGTTGGTTCCAGGAATCTATACAGGTGACAAAATGGAAGACATCCACACACATCCACACTCACTGGTGAGGACATATAAAAGCTGATAAAACCCAAATAAGGTACGGAGTCTAGTTAATTGCATTGCACTCAGGTCGGTTTCCTGATGTTGAACTAACAGTGTACTATGGTTAGGGTAAGATGGAAGCTGGGTGAAGGGCCCATGGGACTCTCTGTATTATTTTTGTGAATATGTGTCCAGAGTTTTTTTTGTTGTTGTTGTTCATTGAAATACCATAAACATGTTTGATAGACAAATGACAGACCGAGAAGTCTCTGCACCCAATATGACACAGGCATATGGGGGTTCTTGCCAATTAGGGAAGAGATGAGCTTTTCCAACGGGAAAGCCGGCAAGCATATGCACAGGCAACCTCCAACAGTGCTGGGGACCCCCACACTCCACCAGTGGTGGAGAAGAGTGGCCCACGTCACAGCCTGGAAGAAACAAAATGCCTCCACCTGCCGCCTCTGAGACCTTGACCTTCTGCCAACAGACACTTACTGTTTTGTACCTGCCCATCATGCATCCTCCTTCCTGTTGGCACCCCACTTCCATTTCTGGGCCTCATCGTCAGGGTAGGAATGTGACCAACTGAAGTTAGGCCAATGGATGCTGTTTCGTGACAATCTACTGAGTGAGTGAGGCAGGAGTAGAATGTCCTGATGAAGAGCTCCTGCTTTGAGACAAATGCAGCTTCCTAGCTGCCAAGGCTCCTGGAGCAAGCCCAGTGCCCTTTGCCACCTGTTTCTGTCCTCCTGTGACTTGTGACTAGTTTCCTCTTCCTCTTTATTTCATAGTGGTTTAAGTGAAAGACATCTTATTCCCAAGACTGATTTTAAACATTCCTTCGCTGAGCTTCCTACCTGTAAGACACACGGAGATTGACGACATTGTTCAGTTTGCAATATGGATGACAAGGGGCTGATTGCCTTCATATACAAAGGGAGTCCACAATTCAATGAGGCCAATAGGTCAAAAGAAAGGTGGGCAATGATTACTAGTAAACAAGAATCTTAAAACATGAAAATATTCCCACACATGGAAGAAATGGGAGTTCAAATGACTGTGAGATGCTGCTACCTTTGACCACTAAGATTGGCAATGATAAAAATATTTGATAGCAGGCAGTACTGGTTAAGGAATGGGGGGACAGGCACACTTCACCCTTCTTGGAGAAGTTTACATTGAGGTGTTCTCTTTGGAAGGCAATCCGGCAATCCTCTGTGAAACTAGAAACGAATAGGCCTTTTGATAATTCTAGGAATTTACCCTATAAACTCAAACATATGTCCAAAATATGTATAAGACTATTTGTTGCCATATCACTTGTACTGGGGGTTGGTCAATTTCAGCCTGTGGGTTAAATCTGGCCGCCTGCCTGGTTTGGTAAATAAAGTTTTATTGGCACACAGCCAAACACTCATTTACATATCATTTGTGGCTGCTTTTGAACTAGGTGGGCAGAGTTGAGTAGTTGGATTCTCAGGCTGTCTGGCCCACAACGCTGAAAATATTTACTGTCTGGCCTTTTACAAAGTAAGTTGGCTGACCCCTGATTTATACTGATTTAAACAAGAGGCTCAGAATAACCGGTTATCCCTTGGTAGGTGCCTGGCCAAATAAATTCTGGCACATTCACAAGGAGGAACAGAATTCAGGTGTTAAAAACAGAGACTGGGATGTGATCACCTCTCTGGAGGGAAGGCATCTTTTCTCTATATATCCTTTTAAAAGCACTACAGTTTTATTTGTTAAGCCATTAAAAATAAAAGCGGAACTTCCCAGAGTATGGAGAGGGTGGAGGTGCCAGGAGAGGCCATCGTGCTGTTGGGAGCTTCAGTACCAGAGTGCCATCTGCTCAGGCAGCTTCCAGTCTCCCTTCCATGTGCTAGGGCAAATGTGAAAAGGGAATGGCCTGCCCTCCTTGGTGGGCGATCCCTGATCCTGGAACCACAGAGTCAAGCCTCTGGACAAGCAGAGATACAGAGTAAAGGCAGCCAGTGCAGAGGAACCAGCCAGGACATGCACCTTGGCTGATGCTGTCGCCCTGAGGAAGCCTGCAGCGAGGACCGGGCCAGCCATGACATCCTGGGCTGGGTCCCTAGGGGACTGACAGGGGCTGCATCAGGTCACCGCGGCGTCCTCCCTGAGGCCCTCGCAGCCCCAGCAGCTTAGGGCTCTGGCACCTCCTGGGACCCCACCAAATTCAGAGGAACCCCCACCCCCAGCCCCAGGCTTGGAAGGAACCTGAGGCAGGCGGCTGCGCTTCCATCTGGAATCGTTTACTGAGTCCACTTCTTACACGCATAATTATAAAAGAATAAGAATCGACAAAAATATTTTCTTTCCATAATATGTAGAGGTGGTTCGTTTCTGGTGGGGTGGTTTTTTTTTTTCTTTTTTTGCTTCTTTTCTTTTTCTTTTTGCCCGCCCCCGGCAGAACTCTTGGCGGGAGGAACAGGGAGGAAGGATAACCCTGAGGCGGGGATGGGTCCGCTCCGAGGCGGGAGCCCCGGTGTGTGTGTGTGGTGGGGGCCGTGCGCGGGGCGGGCCGGCCGAACACTGACCCGCGGGGCTCAGGCCTGAACGCTGGGGGGCGGCGGGAGGCTGGCGGCCCGCTGCGCACCGCTCCCCCCACCCCCCAACTGGGTGCTGGCGGGGTGGAACTCCGCGGCCCGGCAGCGGACCCCATTCTAGGTTTAGGCACCCTATGCTTTGTCTTAAATAATCATCAAAAACGCCCCCCAACAAAACACAATATGAAGTGGGCGGGTCTGGAAGGGACGGCAAACGCATGCTTCCGTGCGGCCAGGTGCGGAGGGCCGGGCGCCCCGCCCAGTGTCCTAGGGCCTCCCGGGGTGCCCGGTGGGGTGGAGGCTCTAGCTCCCAGACCTCGTGTAGGGGAGGGGATGGCCTGAGGAAGTGCCTCTTGGATGGGGGCCTCATCCCTCCTTCTTGGCAACCGGGAGGCAGCAGGCAAAAATCCCAGGAGCATTACAAAACTGAGAAAAGGCGTGGGGGGCAGCGAAGGCGAAGGCTGGGGGAGGGGGTGCTGTCCAGAGGGGGCGGCGGGAGGAGGCGCCGCAGGCCCTCCCGCCTGCTTCCCCAGTGGCAGCAGCGGCGGCGATGGCGGCAAAGCCACTTGTGCTCTGAATGTGCAGCCCCTGCGGCGGGGGCTCAGAGGTATTCCTGTAGAAAGTGCAGCAGTGTGACTTCATAGTGCTCGCCGGACTCGGGGCAGCGGATACTGTGTCTCTCGTTGGGGTAGATCTGGGTGGACAGAGAAGGCAGGGCTGGTGGCACACAGGGACCTGCCCAAGGTGTTTGCCGCCCCCCCCCCCCATTCTAACCCCTCCCCCCCATTCTCCACCCCCTTTCCCCCATCTCCCACCCTCCAACCCCTACCCCAGGCTCAGGGCTGCTTCTGGGGGGTTGTGGAAAGAGCAGGCACCCTGGCTGGATAGACCTGGGCTCCAAACCCCTCTGCCCCTGACTTGCTTGCTGTGTAACTATAGGCCAGTGACCACCTCCCTGACTGCAGCCGCCTCCCCTTTTGGAGAATCGGACCTCTGCAGGCCTTTTGGAGGGCTTGCTGAGCTAGTCTCTCAAACACAGAGCACTTGCACATACAGAATGACACATTCAAGGGACTGTCTCTCCACCCCCCAAGCTAGGAGCCGCCGCCAAACCTGGGGAGGTGCAAGTCTGTGGGACCTTTGGTACTTGTTCACTGGTGCCACTTGCATTTTACCAAAAGGCTATGAGGACTACACATGCCATGGCTCCCATGGCAGGCCTCCCACCCCAGGCTCTCATAAAGTGTTTTCTGGGTTCTCTCTTACCACCTGAGGGGGGATTGTCCCCAGAGAAGACAAATGACTTGTTGGCGACACCCAAAGAATCACCCAGTCCCTGAGACCTGGCTGAGTGACATCTAGGCCCTTGGGTGATGATAACAGGAGGTTAGGTCTTGCCTCTGACCATGAAATGAGGGCTCTGGCACCCTAGTAGGTCTCAGATAGACACTGGGGGTTCGTCGGTCAGGATTGAAAACCTGCTCCACACTCTCCCAAATTACCCAACCCCAGTCTCAAGCTGGGTGGGGCTGGCTGGTATCAGGGCTGGGGGCCCATTCCTTATCTCTTCCTGCCAACAAGATGATTTGTGAACTAAACCATTCCTTCCTCTCCAGGCCCACGGCCACTGCCCCAGTTCACTCTGGAATACATTCAAGTGCCCAGAGGTCTCTCCTCCTCCTCCTTTGCCTTCTTTAATCCATTTTGAATGAAGCAAGTCTGCAAGGACTTGTCAGTCTGTCATCAAGACCCTGCCTCCTGGGTCCTGCTGCCCTGCAGCCTCCCAGGCCTCACTCCTCCCCACCAGTGCTGCCTGGGACAGACCCTTCGCACCACTCTGGGTTCTGGCTGCCTGTTTACTTCTTCCTCCTTTTGGCTGTGAGGGCAGAAAGAGGATCTTGAGGATCCCTGCCGTGCTCTCTGCCCTCAGTCCTCAGGTCCGGGCTGTGAATGGGCTGTGAACTAGGAGGACCTGGGGCCACCAGCCTCCCAGTCCATCTGTTCCAGGGTGCCTGAAACAAAAGGCGGGGTACGCCCCACCTCCCTCACAGGCTGCCCTGCTCCCACCCTCAGTGGAGTGTGTCATCTCACCTCCAACTTCTCATGGGGAGGCAGAGGTGCAGGACTCGGGGCCCGCCTTGTGTGCTAACCCTTCTCCCGAGAGAACCCATTTGGCCCTCGAAGACTCATGGCAGGTAGGAGTTATCCTGCCCGTTTCATAGATGAGGAGGAGAGGCCCGAGGTTAATGGACCTACCGCCTATGGCCAGGTGCAGAGCGAGCGGCTCTCCCAGCCACCCCAGCTCAGACTGTCTCGCTCATCGGGGACATTTCAGGTTCCATCCTGGCCCTGCTCACCCTGATCTGCAGCTGCCTCTGGCCTGTTAGTGCGAAGCATGTGTGGCTGGGGGGCCTCCATCCTGCCCTGTCTGGAAAGGTCCCTGAGGTCTGTCCCTCCTGCCCTGTAACCCTCAGTTTCTCCTTCTGCTTAATGGCAACATGGTACTCCCCTGAGGACAAAGCACATGGAGGCTTCTGGGAGGCAGAAACACTGAGGCTGGCAGGATAAAATTTGTCCCTCCCACCTCTCTCACTTGGCTGGCCCCTTTCCTGCTACAGCTGACTTATGGCTCACATCCCACTGGGTCCTCTGGGCCCTTGTCTAGAGGGCATCCGAAGGGAGGGGGACCAGACACCGCACCCTTTGAAGGCCCCCAGCTGCGGCCCCGCCCCCACCGCTGAAGCCTGTCCTTCATCACCAGGGCCCCGCCCTTCACCTCCAGCAGCTGCCCTCATGAAAGACCCACCCCTTTTTGTGGAGCCACGCCCCTTGCCCAACGCCCCACCCCTGCCCGAGGCCGTGCCCAAGGGGTCCCACCCATTGCCTGGCCTTGGCCCCCCAACTCCTCTCCCAGCTCACTCCATCCACCCTGGCCTCCTGTCTCTGGACTGCTGCCTCCAGCACTTTCTTGTGCCTGGTGTCTACCCCCAGCCCCCCAGCCTCCCACATCCGGGCTGGGCTGGATACCCCCCAACTTTCCAGCATCCTCACAGGTCCCCTCTTCAGGGAACCCTTCTCTGATCCTAGTCACCCTGAGATGCTCTCAGCGCCCCATACCATTCCTTCCAGGTAAATTTCTTGGCTTAAGGTAAAATGGTGTGGGCGCGATAATTTCCATAACACTGACCTCCCTCCACCAGGCTGAGCTGGGGAGGGCTGGCCTGGCCCCCAGTGTGCCGGGTGGGTGTCGAGACCACCACCCTCGATCAGTACATGATTGCTGACTGGAGGTGGGGACCCGAGGGCCTGGGGAGGGACCTGGGGAGCCATGGAGGCAGCCAGTGCGGGGAGCCTGCCTTGGGGGCCAGCGCATAAGCAGGTGACTCCGCCCCCGCCCCCCCTGCGGACTCCTAGGGAGGCGCCACCCACCTGGAGCTGGTAAGGTTTTCCTGCTCGGATCAGCTGGGAGACAAGAAAGTTTGTGTGGAAAAAGTGCACATTCTCATCCAGGAAGCCGTGCAGGATGAGCAGGCGGTTGGGCCTGGAAGACAAAGTTGGGTGAGGGTCTCAGGCAGGACCCTCTTCTCCCGCCCAGCTCCAGCAGCAGCCAGGACAGGCAGCAGCTCAGCAACGCAGCACCGTGGAGCACGCAAAGCCTGAAGGCTGGAGGTGCCACAAGCACGTCTGCAGACTCCCTCGCTTCCTTTCAGGCAAGGAGGGGAGCGAGGTGTGGGTGTGCTGTGCCATGGTATGACGAGCTACAGAGAAGCTTCTAGAGCAGTGCTGCCTCACTGCACTGTGGGATGAGGGATTGTTCTAGACTGGCCCTACCCAATGCAGTCACCACCATCATCACCACATGTGGCTACTGAGCACTTAAAATGTGGCCAGAATGGCTGAGGAACTGTAGTTTTTAAAAATCAGATTTTTTTTTGTAAAGAGAGTGTACATGTGTGGGAGGAGGGGGAGGGGCAGAGGGAGGGGGGTAGAATGAGTCTTGAGCAGGCTCCATCCCCAGCGCAGAGCTGGGGCTCCACCTCACGACCCTAGGGATCATGACTGGAACTGAAATCAAAAGTTGGAAGCTTAACCAACCCAGCCACCCCGGTGCCCCTAAAAAATGGATTTTTCAAAATAATTTATTGAAATGAAATTCACATAAATAATCTAAAAATACCTCATTGTGGGCTAAATGGTTGAGCGTCTGCCTTTGGCTCAGGGCATGATCCTGGGGTCCTGAGATCAAGTCCCACATCAGGCTACCCCCGCAAGGAGCCTGCTTCTCCCTCTATGTCTCTGCCTCTCTCTCTCTGTGTGTCTCATGAATAAATAAGTAAAATCTTTAAAAATAATAATAAAATAAAAAAATAAAAATAAAAGTATCTCATTGCAAACTCAAGGATTTGGGGGCATTTTGTGGATTCCCAATGCTGTGTGACCACCACCTCTATCCAGTTCTAGCAAAGCCCCCTGACGTTAGCAGTCTCCCTGGACACCCTGGCAACCAGCAGACAGTCTGTGTCTGTCTCGGCCCAGTTATTCCGTCAGTAGCTGTGAACCAGTGTGAGCTTCAATTTGGGGGTCACTATGGCTCCTGGTGCCCAGACTAGATGGCACAGGCCCAGAGTGCTGGCTTTCAAGCTTGGCTGTGGTGTGTGTGTGTGTGTGTGTGTGTGTGTCCGTTCCCATACACACCCCCCTCAGCATCTCCAGGGAGCCCAGGGCCACACTCCAGGTCACAGAGAACAGCTTCGCCAGGAGAGGGCCCTGGGTGGGGTCAGCATGCATGGAGAGCCCAGCACTAAAGGTGTGGCCCAGGGAAGTCCTTCACCAGATCGAGCCACACCAGAGGGTGGTGACACCGTTCTTTCCTTCAGACAAAGGGGCCCATACCAAAGGCTGACACCGGATGTCTAAGCTGGTCCCACAGACCCAGATGCTACAACCACGTGGACCTGTGCCCTGAACCACTGGATGTCAAAAGCCCACAAAAGAGGGGCTGATCAGGTTCGAGACCCAACGATGGCCCCATCGCTTATTAGGGATTGAGGGAGGCCCTCATGTGCAAAGCAGTGAGATTCTAGAGTCTTCCTTCCAACATTCTAAGGGCAGGGCACCCTGGGGGCCTGCTGCTTCCATAAGGAGCACTGACAAGGGAGGCCTCAAGGGGGTGTGAAGTGCAGGCAGAGGGAGGCTCGGTGGCCACAGGAGTACAGCGCCAATACGGGAGGCCCAGCCTTGCAGGCAGACACAGAAAGGGCAGGGGGCAGGGGGACAGTGGCAGCAGGGAAATGGGCGTCTTGGCGACCCTGAGGGTTGAGGGCGGGTGGGGGCCTTACTCATTGGGCAGCTTCTCCACGTGCAGAGCTACAGAACCCGCTTCGTAGCCAAGCTGGTTGTTCTCCGGGACATCCATGTAGCGCTCAGTGTACCCTGTGTCGTAGGCCATCCAGACTGTGACCGGGGCGCCCGCGATGGCCACCTGAGGGCCACAGTGGACAGAGTGGGGTCAGGGAGACAGAGAGAGAGAGAGAGGGAGAGAGAGGGAGAGAAGGAAGCAGAGGGAGCGGAGAGGAGAGAGGAGAGAGAGAGAGATACACACATGAGTCAGGTCTCAGGAGCCCTCGCTGGCCTGCCGGCTGTCCCGGGGCCTCCCCCGAAGGACGTGAGGAGCGGACATGCACACGGGGACTGGCAGGGGAGGGGCCCTCAGACCGTGTCCCCCGTGGATCGTGCGTTGTCGAGGGAGGGCGGGTGAGCTGAACGAGTGCGTTCAGGCCGGGCTCGGCCCCTCCCTGGTCCCACTGCCTTCCTGCCTCCTCCTCCTCATCGCCGCCCCGCGGTGCCCTGCCAGTGGGGCCGGCCTGGGGGCCCCTCCCCCGACGCTCTTCACACCATGCCCCACCTCTGCCCATCCGAGGCCGGGGTCCCGGGCTCAGCCTCCCACAGAGAGCTGCTGGCGGGGTTTTGTGCAGCCGGATGCCATCCTGGGGTCAGCAGTGGCGGGCAATGAGGAGGGGGGCTCGGCCCCATGGGGCTGCTGCGGGGAGAAACAGCCACGTGGCAAGGCCCCTGCCGAGATGCCTCTCCGGGGGGGCGGGCTCCGAGGGGCACAGGCGGGTGCCCGCAAACAGGAGGGGGACGGGGTGGGACCCACCTTGAACACTTGGGGCTTATGGATCAGCCCCATGAGCGAGAGGAAGCCTCCGTACGACCACCCGTGGATGGCAACTCGGCTCAGGTCGATGAAGCCATACTTCTCGGCCACAAACTGCAAGCCCTCCACCTGGTCCTCGATCTCCACCTGGCCCTGAGGGATGAGGCCAGGCACCTCTCAGAGGCCTCTTCCGTGTGCGAGCCCTGCTGTCCCACCTCTGTCCCTTGTGTACCAAAAGCAGCTCTCTGGAAGGTACCCATCTCTCCAGACCCTGTCCCAACCTGCTCTCAGGGGCAGTGGTCAGACAGGCCCAGCACCAGCCCCGCCCTGCCACCTCCTGGCTGACCCGGAGAAAGTCACATCTCCCCTCCTGGGCCTCAGTTTCCTCATCCCTAAAATAGGACGTCAACATGAATGGGACCACTTTACAGTGGGCATGAGGAGGAAACGAGGTGGTGAGTGTCCTGTACTCAGAGGCCTGGCACGTGATAAGGCTCGATAAACAGCAGGTGTCATCACCGTCATCATCCTCATCACCTCCATCCTCACCATTATCACTGTCCTCCACCATCATCTCCATTCTTATCACCTCCACTATCATTGCCACCATCACCACCATCATCTCCATCTTCATCACCACCACCACCACCACCACCATCACGCCCATCATCACCACCATCATCCTCCACCACCACCACTACCCTCCACCATCATCATCATTCCCATCATCACCACCGTCTCCATTCTCATCACCTCTACCACCATCCTCCACCATCATCTCCATCACCACCATCTCTTCTCATCACTTCCACTACCATCATCATCATCTCCATCCTCCTCATCACCACCACCACCATCATTCCCATCACCACCACCCCCATCATCATCTACACCCTCACCACCACCACCACCACCACCATTCTCATCATCATCACTATCATCTGCATCCTCATCACCACCGTCTCCATCCTCACCATAACCACCACCATCATTCCCACCATCATCACCACCTCTTCTCATCACTTATACCGCACCCTCCATCTTCTCCATCCGCATCACCATCACCACCATCTCCATCCTCGCCCACAACCACCACCGTCACTCCTGCTATCACCACTATCTCTTCTCATCACTTCCTCCACCACCCTCCACAATCATCTCCATCCTCACCACCACCACCACCACCACCACCATCTCCATCTCCATCTTCACCACCACCATCCTTCACCATCATCCTCATCTTCATTACCACCACCACCACCATTACCATTAGTACCACTTCTACAGCCACCAGTCCCTGTCTGTTCCAGCTGTTGGGACTTCCTGCCGATGGCACCTATACTGTTATGTCTGGTTCATCTGGGCCTCAGGCACCAGGTGGGATGTGTGGATACCTGTCTCGCCATGGGCTGTGGCTCAGAGCAGAGCATCAGAGTGGACATTTTCCTTGGTTCCAAGAGTCCGCCCTACTAATGCCTGCCATCCGGCCAGGACTGCCCTTGAGGAGGTGTTCCAGAGCTGCCCCCAAGCCCCAGGGCTCCCCTGACCATACAGGAAAGGCCCAGAGAAACTGTGAAGAGATGTTACCATTTGGTTTTTCAGGGCCCCTTCGAACCGAAGCCCTCGCTGACACGAGCCCCTGCCATCGATCACGACCACGGCATAGCCCAGGGACGCCAGCGTGTTGAGCCGCAAATACTTGATTCCTTTGAAGGAGTTATTCACCAGCTGTACCTGTAAGGGGAAAGTGAGGAGAGGACATGGAGCTTTAGGATGGTGGCAAGGATTCCAGTGTGAGATACCAGGCGGGAGGGGCTGGATGGGCCAGAGGCAGGTGGGATGGGGCCGGGGGTCTCACAGCTTCATCAAGACTCTTATCCTTTACTGTGAAGGCTATGCGTGGCCCTGGTAGGGTTCTAGCCACCTTGTAGCCTACGTCAGGCAGGGGCCCACTCTGTACAAGGTCTGTGCTTAGGATGGGCTCCCTCCTCAGCTGGGACCTCTGCCATGGGCCTGCCTGGAATTACTCCCTTATTTTTTGAGACACGTTTTGCCTCCTTTCTACTGCAGTTTTCTCTAAAAACAGATAAAAACCAGTGGTGGCAGGCAGTTGTGTTCTCGGAGTTAACTTGACTTAAAGCAGTTCCTCACTTTGGCACTACTGATGTTTGGAGGTTTATCAGTCTCTGCCATGGCAGGTACTGCAGGGGATTGACTGTCCCAGGCCCCCAACTGTGGCCATGAAGACTACAAATGTCCCTGGACACCGGCAAGTGTTCCCTGGGGTACAGAATACCCCCGGGTGAGAAACTGCTATCTTAGATGGTCCCCAACCAATCTGCCTGCCTGGACCTGTCTTGTCTCCTTCTCAGAGAACTGAGCCCAGGGTCCATGGCCTCTGCTGTCCCAAGATCAGTGATCAAGGGTGACAGTGGGTCACTGCTGGGCAGGTGGACCAGATGGGACACCTGGGGGCTAGGGGAGGTTTCCCAGAGGGACAAGGGAGCATCAGCAGGGGGAAGAGAGTTGTATGAGAGGGTGGGGTGTACAGAGACTCAGAGGCAGGAGGGCTAGGACCCCAAGAACCCTGTGTGATCAGTGGGGAGGGGACCCCCTGCTTGCATTAACCCTTCTTCTAGCCTAGCTGGCACTCAAGTCTTGGCATGAAGGAAGGGGGTGTGTGGGGAGCAGGGCTGGCACCCACCTGGGGGCCTCCATACACAAAGAGGACAGTGGGGTGCTTCTTTCCTGGCTGCACAGCGTGGGGCTTGTAGATCATGCCGTAGAGCCGCACATCTGACCGTGTGTGGAAATGGAAGATTTCCGGGGGCACGTAATCCGGGGGGCAGCCTGTAGAGACAGAGTGGCTATGGCTTTTTGGGCCAGAGTGCCCCAGGGAAGCACATCTGGCTGAAACCCACAGTCCACTGCCTGGCCCTTGACAGCAGAGGGTAGACAGGAGGCACTGTCTTCTGTGCTTTCTGATGGTTTAAATCCGAATCCAAGGGCCACAAAAGTCTCTGGTCCCAGGAGTGTGTGTGTGGCAGGCTGCAGTCCCCAGCAGCCCCCCGACACCTGCTGATCTGATCTCCTATGGGGGTGGCAATGCCTCTGGGATTTGAGTAACAGCCAGTCTTATCATCTGCTTCTGATGTTCACCTTTATTTCTGCCAAGCAATAACATTGGTTTTCCAATCATGACAGCACAGAAGTCTTTCTTTAAGCTTATCTTGAACGTTTATTTAGGTAAATGGAGGAAGTCACTTTAAAAGAAAATTAACTGTCACGTGGGTTGGGAGTCAGAAAATGCTTTCTGTAAAGGGTCAGCTGGTGAGTTTTGTCTGCATCTTAACTACATGGCTTTGCTGCTGGGGCCCCAGTGTAGCCGTTGACAGTACCTAAATGACCGGGAGTGGCCAGGCTTGGCACGTAGGCCATGTTGGCTGACTTCTTGTAGAGGTGATCTACAAACATGCTAAGACTGGGAGTGTTCGGATGTGGTGCCTCGGTCCACCTGCCTGCAAGCCAGGGCTGGGCACCAAGACACCGCACTTCCCACCACTGCCCTCTTGCTGGGTGCCTGGGTAAGACCCACCCTTCTCTTGGTTTTTATCTGTAAAACTGGGACCAGGGTTCCTGCTCTGTCATGTCCTGTGGTGATGTGGGGGGAGAGTCCTAGACTGAGTGAGCTACTGGCTGGAGATTTATACCAGGTCTCAGAGGGCGATGATGTAACAAGATGCTTTCCAGCCCACAAACGCCAGAGATTCTTATTTCCTAGAATGTTCTGGAAATCTAGCAAGTGGCAACTCTGGGGTCAGGGAAGGGTGTCCTTTTTAGTGCACGATTCCTGTGTGCCAGGCACTGTACGGAGTGTTCAGTTTTCATCCCACAGACTGCCTGCCATGGGACTGTTTCATAGAGGACACACTGAGGGAGACTAAGTGACATGCCTATGGTTCTGGAGCCAGCAGTGGAATCTGGGGTCACCTGAGCAGAGTCCAGGCCACCCTTCAGGCTCCAGGACAAACTGGCAAATTGCTTCCAGTTTCCAGAGGCTGTGCTCATGCCCAACCCCCCTGGCTCCTTCCACAAAAGCATCGGAATATGTGCCCTGTGCAGATGCCCATGGAGACAGCTGCCCAAGGATGAGGAGAGGCCCCCTGTAGGGACTCCCTGTGTCAGGCAGCTGGTCATGAACTGCATCTGTGCTGTGTCACATCGTCCTTAACCACAGCACAGGAGTTAGAGACTGTCCCAGGTGGCAGGGCCCACAGGACAGATGGGGCCACTGGGCCACTTGCTGCCTTGAAGCTGCTAGAACGGCCCCAGCTTGCCAGTGTTTTTTAACAGGGCCACACCCCATTTTACAAACAGGCAAGTGGAGGCTCCCAGGGATGGTGGGCAGGGGAGACTCGGTCAAGGTCCCCAGGGGTGCAGGGCTACTCACTGGCCGCCTCCATCATGCTGGCCCAGAAGCGGGGCTGCTTGTGCAGAGGGTCATCATCAGGGCCGCTCAGCTTATAGACGTGCACGCAGGGTGGTGTGCCCACGCTGCTGTAGTGGCTGATGAACATGTCGAAATTCTGTGGGCAGGATGGGGCGCTGAGCACTGCACGATGCGTCCTTCCTGACCTCCCAGTCTGCTTTGGCTCCCTCCGCCCCCATCACCCACAAACCTATGTACTGTCTATCCTGTGTGCTCACTTGTTTAAACTTCAATGCTCTTCTACTCACATGGGTGCTAGTACCCCCCCACCATTTCACAGATAAGCAAATGGAGGCCAAGAGGAATCTGTTCTCTGGCCAGGGATCCCCCACTTCCCCCCACCTGTCACCCTAGATGGTAAATGACCAAACCAAGGTCATACCCTGATCCTTCTGATGTCAGAGCCTGCTCATGTTGCTGGTTCTACAGTGCATAGACTGCTATCAAATGCTTGCCCTGGACTGGAAGTAGCCTGGTGCACATTCGCTGCTTGACATTCTAGAATGTTCTGACAGGCTAAGGGTGGGTGCCAGAATGGTGCCATCAGGCACATCTAGAGAGTGCCCACCTGGCTCATGGAGCAGCTGTGGGAGAAGCCGGGTGTGGTAAGGCGCACGATCTCGCCTGCCGACTCATAGCTGACCACGTAGAGGTGGTGCTCCAGGGGCGTGTCCTTTGTACCTTGGAAGTACACCAGCTTCGTCTCCTCGTTGACCCAGATCTGTGGGGGCACAGGGGCTCCTCGTGAAGCAGCCCCAGGCCCGGCCTGGCATTTCCCATGCCTTTGCTCCCACGGTGGCTGGGGGAGGAGGCGGACACCCAGTGGAGGGACCCAGGCCTTTGTCCCTGTCCCCACAGGGATGGCTTAGAGTTCTGTGGCAAGATTTGATCTCTCCACTGGCTTTAGCCCACTGGCAGGAAAAGAGTTAGCTGGGAGAGAAGTGCTCCTCAGCCTGGGTGGGGCGGGCGCAGACAGCGGTCTAGCTGTGCTCACTGCAGGTCCCCTGGTAGGACTTAAAATGAGAAGGCCAACCCCAGACAGCCCTTCTGGGAGTGCTCAGAGCTGCGAGTGCAGAGCAGAGGGCACACAGTGCCTGGGACTGAGGCTGAGGGAGGGGCTGGCCTGTGCTGGAGGACCCACCAGCCCCTTGCCCTTGGTCCCCAAGAGGTCAGCCCACCCTTCTGACCCGGTGCTCGGGGCTCAGAGGCGGCAACTCCCTGTGCCGGCTGCTTCTTGGGTGAACCCCCGTCAGACCTCAGTGTGCGGTTATGTGATGAGCCCTCGGGAAGAACAGGAAGGAAACCTGCTCCGGGGATCAGAAGAGCCACTGCCTTTCTGGGGGGCCAAACTGGCTACACAGGTAAAACACTTAAAGAGGGTATGTTCTCTGATGCAGCGATTATGTTCCAGGGAACTGTTCCTAAGGGCTTCACTCGAGGGGTGACTTCAAGTGGAAGGACAATCATGCTGTGTTCTTATTGTTAAACAAAAGTGATGACCTGAGAATGTCCAAAGACAGACTGGCTTCAAAATTACAGCCCAGGGATCCCTGGGTGGCGCAGCGGTTTGGCGCCTGCCTTTGGCCCAGGGCGCGATCCTGGAGACCCGGGATCGAGTCCCACATCGGGCTCCCGGTGCACGGAGCCTGCTTCTCCCTCTGCCTATGTCTCTGCCTCTCTCTCTCTCTCTCTCTCTGTGTGACTATCATAAATAAATAAAAATTAAAAAAAAAAACAACCCCCACAAATTACAGCCCAATTCTCTAGCTCAGTTGGAATGTATGACTCTTGATCTTGGGGTTGTGGGCTCGAGACCCATGTTGAGGGCAGAGATGACTTAAGTAAATAAATAAATATTTAAGAAACAAAATTAAAAAACCCCAACATCCTGTGGAGATGTGTGCAAACAAAAACACTCTGCTGGGGTTGTCGCGGGGTTCAGCCACCTCTGACGGGAAGAGTCTTCGGGAGCCTGGAGTGGGGAGTGAGGATATCCCTAATGTAGGGTTACCTAGAATGGTTCAGTTTGTACAACAAACGCTGATGTATCCTTTGTTGCTGCCCTTTTAAAATGAATGCAGGTTTTCTAGAAACAGAATGTTGCTGGAAAACCAACCACACACGGTCACATGCAGTTTTGTCACAAGGACCACGTGAGAAGATGCACACTTGGAAGGAGGTGCTCCCCAGGTGCCTGGACACCCCCCCCAGGACCCCAAATAGTGCAGGTGGCTCAGAGCTGGAGGGGACATGAGAGGCCAGTCTTTCCCCTTGTAACATTTAACATGTTGCTGTGTTGTCAACGATACTTCAGTTAAGAATTAAAAAAAATTTTTTTAAATGCTGCTGTGGTTTTTTTGACTTTTGTTTTTTAATGTCTGGATAAAAACCCAGGTGTGTAAGAGCCACAAGGCCCAGAGTGGTTGAGAAAGGGCAGAGTTCTAGTTGGTGGGTCTACCAGATGTTACACTGGGGGCTTCGGGTTACTCTAAGGCAGGGTCCTCATCGGGGCAGTCCTGCCCACCCCCTTCCCCCCCAGGTACATTTAGCAAATCTGGGGACATCTGTGGTTGTTATACGTGGGATGGATGGGATGGGGAAGGGTGCTGCCATCCCACAGTGCCCAGGACGCCTAGATGTGGGCAGGGCTGAGGGGGAAGAGACTGCCGTGAAGATGAGATCAGAGCTCCCCGACCACCCCATCTGACAGATGAGGAACGGGAACGGGAGCACAGCTACTGAGGGGCAGGGCTAGGCTGTGGGCTCAGGGGTGCCTCTTAGCAAGAATCAACCACAGCAGAGCAAATGAGGAGGCAACCTTTAACCTTTTGGTACCCGACCCTCCGGCTCGCCTCACAAATAGTAGGTGAACATGAAATCTAACAGAATCACATCTCACACCTTCTGTTCCAACAATTCACAGGGACATCTTTCCAAGTCAGTGACAGGGCACTCTGTCAGGTGTGGTTATGCTATACTCAACACCTGGATCTGTGCGACCTGGACATACCGAAGTCACTCCTTGAGGGCTCACTCTAGTGTTCACTGACCACTATTTCCCACTGCATAAACAGCTCCGTGATGCACGCATGCGTGCTAACATCTCTAACGTCTGTCTTTGGTCCAGGAGGCATTTATGCAGGTGTGAGGTAGGGATCCGGAAGTCTGATTAAGAGCTCTCTCCATAAAATTTGGAATTTTGTAGAATTGGACCCTGATGAAGAAGTTTTGGTCAGATGCAAGTCCTGCCACATTTTTATGATGGTGCATTTGGGTGAGTGGAAGGTACACCGCTTGTCTCTGCAGCTGCATCCTTGTTCCCAAACCTCCCGGGGACAGACGTCAGGGCAAGCCCCAGTTGGAAGCTGCAGGGCAATCCCACGGTAGGCAAAGCGTCCCAGGGAGAGGTGGTTTCATGGAGTGGGAGAAGGCTAACGGACTGCAACAGGTGCACAGAGCAGGCCCCACTTCCCGGACTGGGGTTGTCTCCAGCTGGCCAGAACCAGAGCTCTATGGCCCAGGGCATGCTGGAGCAGTGGACGGAGCTGAGTGGAGCAGAGCAGGAGGCAGGCGCAGCCAGGAGGGAAGAGAGAAGCCACAGGCACACAGGGTCTGCAGGGAAGCTGGAGCGCGCGTGCGTGCAGGGCGGGTGGGGAGGGTTGCAAAGAGATTCTGGTACCTTGGAGCCGTGCCTTGCCAAAACCTCCCATTCACCGCTAGTCAGCGCGATCTCCTCCTTGATGGGGCATTTAAATTCATCTAGAAGTAAGGAAAGGAAGAGTTGAAGGGGGCCCCAGGCAGCCGTGAAGGGGACCCAAAGGCCCTGAGGCCAAACTCCATCTGAGCAAACTTGTCAGAGACCCCCAAGCCGGGCCACGTGGGAGACGAGATTGAGCTGGCCAGGCCCCAGATGTAGTATGGGGCAGGGATGCGTCCCACTGGCCATGGGGGCTGTGTGCAGGTTCCAGCGTCTCCCAGGGAAAACCAGACAGCTGCGCTTTTATTGGAAGCACCGATTTTAGAACCCTGTCGAGGCCAAACCATCCACCTTCTGGGCTCTCAACCTGTGACCTCCTAGAACGTGTTAGGATTTTGGAGAACCAGAGCTTGGTCACAACACTGTGGCTGAGCAAAGGCTCGGCTGAGTTCTTATGTCAGATTTTGGATTGCTGTGTTGTTGTTGTTGTTTTTGGGTAGATCTCACTTTTGAATTTCCGCCAGGTAAAGAACTACGGGCTGCCTGCTGACACACATCACAAATTTATTAAGACAGTTTACGAGTGATGGCCGTTTCATTCTGTGCACAAACGACACCGGTTTGGCAGACATGGACTCCTGGTACAGGCATCTGGGCCCAGGGACTGGTCACAGCTGGATCTGGGAGGGTGGGAGGTTCCTCCCGTGTCCCTCACTCACATGGAGGCTGGACATGGCTGATTTGTCGCTCAGATTTTTTGTTTTAAACATGGAACGCTTCACGAATTTGCATGTCATCCTTGCACAGAGGCCACGCTCATCTTCTCTGTACAGTTCCAGCATTAGTGTATGTGCTCCTGAAGGGAGCACTCATTCAAATCTGGACCGGCGCAGTTCCATCATGCCTTACAGAAGGTGCAGGGTGGGGAGCAGAACCACATGTGGCCACTGGAAGAGCCCTGCTTCTGCTCGATTCTCCTGCCCCTCCAGGGGGAACCCGGGGCGTCCAGCTGACAGCCAGCCGCACCCTCCCTCGGTGCTCCTGACCCTCCTCCCTCTTCCCCAGGCACGCCAATGGGCTCCTTTAAAGGACTCCTGCCTTTTGATCCAAAGTGACCAAGGTCTTGCCTTCTCGGCCGACCAACTGCCACCTAGCAGTCCCAAGCCACAGGACAGTAAGTGCCGGCTGGGAATGCCAATGGACCCACACAGGATGGGCAGAGGCAGGAGCTCCACCCAGCGACCACCAGAGGCTGAACAAGGATGTGCCCACTGAGGTCTCCCAAGGTTAGATTAGGTGGTGCCAGCTTAGTCAGATAGAGGGAAAAGCACAACACAGAAGAGCTACAGAAAACCCACCTTGGAGATGGCCTAGCTAGCCTGTGTGGACTGCAGGACACCCCAAGACAGCGGTGACAACATCCCAAGACAGCAGTCACTCCTCTAGCTCCTTCTTACTGGACGCCTGGCAGCTCGTGGCTTTGCCTGTTCCTGATCCCTGGGCTCGGCTTCCCTGGACACCACACATGGTGTCCAGCCTCCATGCCCCGTGCGGCACTGCCTCGGGCTTGTGGGGCTGCCTCTAAAATGTGGGGCTCCCCTGGGATGATCCTGCCCTAGGGGACACTGGGCAATGTCTGGGGACATCTGGGGCTGTCACGATCACAGGTGTTCCTGGCACTGAGTGGGTGGGGGTCAGGATGCTGCTCAGTCCCCCACAGAGCCCAGGACGCCCCCACGGAGGACAAGCTGGCCCAGGGTCCGCATAGTGGGGGGAGCGCCTGAGGCATCCTGGGTTGGCTCTCAGCCCACACTGCTTCCTCGCCCAGACTCGGCCTTTTGGTGCTCCGTCCTGTCTCGAGGCTGAGATCCCATCTGTGTGAGGACGCCCAACGCCCACTGCAAATGCATTCTGCTCCCTGGAACTCCAGGTGCCAGGACCTGCCCACGCAGCATGTCCACTCTCGGGCACTTCAATGTGAACACATCCAAACCTCAACTGGACGTTTCCTGAAACTGTCCCTCTCAGAGTCTTTCTGCCACACATTGACCCTCCAGAAACCTTCCAGGCACCTGTGCCTTTCTTCTTTCTCTCTCGCACCCTACAACCAGCAAACTGTGGTGACATAGAGGTCAAAGTTCATTCAGAATCGAATCCACCTG
The DNA here is from genome assembly GCF_048418805.1 of Vulpes vulpes. Lineage (NCBI taxonomy): Eukaryota > Metazoa > Chordata > Mammalia > Carnivora > Canidae > Vulpes > Vulpes vulpes. Next base: position 106,467,143 of record NC_132788.1, on the reverse strand, counting down.
GGTTAGCCCAGCCTGCTGCCACGACCCATCCTTGTCACTTCTCCTGACCCCTCTACACAGCAGCCCCAGGAATGGCTTTAAGCTAATAGCAATGGGATAAAAGCCCAAGTCCTCCCTGAGGCCCCCAACCCCCTACATGACCTGCCCGGTTCCCTCTCTGCCTTCCCCTCCCCATCTCTCCTTCACTCACTCTGCTCCAGCCACAAGGGCCTCCTCACCGCTCTGCCAACATACCAGGCAGCTACTGCCCCAGGACCTTTGCACAGGCTGTGCCATTAAGCTGGAATGATCTGTGTGGCTAGCCGCCTCTGCTACCTGTTCCAGGTCTCTGCTCTAGAACATGTTATCCAGAGAGGTCCCTTGACCTCCAGAGCCAGAAAGAAAGCCTCTCACTCTCTAACCTGTTGCATCTACCACCATGCTCATTACTCTCAATTATTTTTGGATTATTGGCCATTTCCTCCACTAGGGAGTTCCATAAGAGCAGAGATTTCTTTCCTCTTTTTGTAATTATACCCCTGACACCTAGAGCAGGGGTTGGCCACTTTTCCGATAAAGGGCCAGATAGCCAACATTTTCAGCCTTGCAAGATCTATGTCACACTACTCAACTCTGTCATTGTGGCATGAAATCAGCCACAGACAATCAATCCCTAAATGAATGTGACCATGTGCCAATAGAACTTTATTTACAAAGACAGGCAGTGGGCTGAATTTGATCTCTGGCCGTGTTGAGCCAATCCCTGGTGTGAGACGGGCCTGGAGCATGGTAGGAGCTAAATAGATACCACTGACTGAATGGACAGTTGGCTATAACAACCCCCGCCAGACCATGAATGATGTTCGGGAAAGGCTGGCTGTTTACTCTTCCTGCCCCTGCCTCATGGGGCTGGTCACAGGGCGGGGTCAGTGAGCAAGCAGTGCACTGGGCCACAGACGGCCAACTGGGTGAGCAGTGGTGTTAGTCAGGCTTTGCTCACCTTCCCCAGGGCTGAGAGGCTCACTCCAGTCGTAGCCACTGGGCTTTAAGATGGCGGTGACCTTGTACAAGTGGCAGAAGCCAGTCTTGCACTCGTTGGCACGGATGAAGCAGAGCTCATCCTCTCCCTCTGACTGGGGGAAGGGATAGAAGATGTCGTGCACCTGTCCAGGAAGAAGAGAGAAAATGCATCAGAAGGTGGGGCTTTGCCAGTTGGCTGGACTCACATGGAGGGCAATCCAACCACCCCCCCAGGGACTCCGCCCTCCCTGTCCCCACCCCATTGAGGATCTGGGGGCCCAGGGGGCATGCACACCCGGCATCTCCCCACCCTTACGTTGATCCACACATCGGTGACCTCCTCGTACACTACGTGCGGCTGGATGTTCCTGGGCACTGCTCTGGCAAAGGCTACCCGCTCCTCCTCGTTCTCAGTGGTGGGGATGAACAGGGCTGGGGGCAGCAGGACGAGCTGGAGCCGCTGCTGGGGCCGGTCCAGGAACATAGCCCAGGCACTGAGAGAGCAAGAGGAGAGAGCAGCCGAAGGCCTCAGGGCCCAGCGGGGGACAGACGCCTCACTTCCCGAACACGTGGGACCAGAACCATCCTTCCTTTGCCACAGTTGACCAAGCAACCCCACAGCACACAAAGGTCTCCTGGCTAGCACGTGCCCTCTGGGGAGACGTGACGGGCGACAGGACTCTATAAACCAACTATTCTGGAAACATCTCGGTATCATTAGACCTTACAGCAGCATTTCAAGAACGTTTGCAATTTCTGCCAAATCCTCAGCCCGCATACGCTATTGTTTACTTCCTGTTGCTCTGAACAACAGTGTTCTGTCTTTCTTCCTTTCTTTGGGAAATAAATTGTTTATTCTGTTGAACATGAATTCTTAAGGACTTGGGATGGAAGCAATCAGCAACTTCAAAAAAAAAAATCCTGTTGCGGGGCAGGGGGAGGGCACCTGGCTGGCTCAATCCGTGGAGGGTGTGACTCTTGATCTGAGGGTTGTGAGTTCAAGTCCCACACTGGTGTAGAGATTATTTAAAAAAAAATTCTGTTGGGAGCTACTTTGTCAGGTATATTCTGTCCTCAAAACAACTGCTTTGAAACAGCTTTTAAGGACCACCTGGGGGGCTCAGGGGTTGAGCATCTGCCTTCAGTTCAGGTCATGATCCTGGGGTCCTGGGATCGAGTCTCACATCCGGCTCCCCACAGGGAGCCTGCTTCTCCCTCTGCCTGTGTCTCTGCCTCTCTCTCTGTGTCTCTCATGAATAAATAATATTAAAAAAAAAAAAAAGCAGAACTTTCAAAAATTAAGAAAAAAAGTTTTCTGTACCTTTTTCAACTGTAAATGGACAACCTATTTGAAACAGAGACCTGTCAGTACCGCAGCTGGGGAAGCTGGATCTCAATATAAAGAGAGAATAATGGAAACCAAACCAGCAAATGACGCCACGGGGACATGCCAGTCCAGCCTGAGCCCACAGCCTGCCAAAGGCAAGGAGGCTCAGTCCAGGCTGCCTCGGGGATGAGTGTGTGGAGCCGGAGAAGTACGCCTTGTCTTTCAAAGGACCAGTGGGTGAACATTTCAGCTTTGTGGGCCACACAGTTTCTCTGGCAATGTCAACCCTGCCAACATAGCGTGAAAGCAGCTACAGACAATCCGTACACAAAAAAATGTGGCCATGTGCCGGTGAAACTTTATTTACGGACACTGAAATGAGGAGTTTGTATCATTTTCACGCGTGATGAAATACTCTCCTCCCTTGGATTTTGTTTACCCCTGATCATTTAAAAGCACCAAAGCTGTTCTCAGCTCGTGGGCCATACCAAAAAAGGCATCAGGCTGGATTTGGCCTGCAGGCAGTGGTCTGGGGCCCCGTTTAGAGATCTGCCCTCAATGTGGCAAAAGGGTCACACAGGAGTGACAAGGAAAGCTCCACTTCCCGCTGGCGACACTCACTACTTGCCGTCCCGGGTCCACCCGGCCCTGGCGATGTACTCCACCTTGGGGAAGAGCACGCTGAAGGGCTGCACCAGCTCCTTCTCTCGCGTCGCCACGATCTAAAGGCAAAGCAGACTTGGGTCACACCCTGGCCTGACCACATGCTGCCCGGGAGATGGCTGCTTCTGAAGGGAACACTGTGTCCCCCAAGTCTCAGGGGTGGAGTCCTGGCTCCTGGTTAACTCCCAGTGGGGCCTGATTTGGAAACAGGGTGGTCTCAGGTATAATCAGGTAAGGTGGTGCTAGAATAGGGCGGCCCCTATCCAACAAAAGGAGCGGTTCCCCTGTAATAAAGGGGAAGCGCGGACTCAGGCGCCTCATGACAAAATGCAGGGAGGCAGCGGCCATCTACAGGGCGAGGAGATGGCCCAGGAGGAGACTCCTAGCCCTGCCCACACCTTGCTATCAGACTTTTAGCCTCTGGAGCCAGGAGACATACACTTCTGTTGCTTAAGCTCATGACAGCCTGCTGGCTGGAACCCGAGGGCTCTGGTCTGGGCGGTCACTGCAGTGCCAGGTGGCCTTGGGCAACATGACTTCCGGCTGCTAAGCTGCCAGGGCATCCCGTCCAGAAAACGATGGAAGAAAAGCAGGCAGGGCCTTGGCGTGACCTACACCCACGCCCCCACGTGCCCCTACCAGCAGCTCCCAACTGCCTGGTACCACCCATGCCCACCTCAGGACCCTGCCAGTCCGACAGGCCAGGCACCACTTAAAACAGCTGGTAGGCGTTCAGCAAAGCTACCTAATGTCAGGTGTATGTGAAAATGCCAGAACATTCAGGTAAAGAGTGGAGAAGAGATTTGGTTAAGGCCTAATCATTCCCAAACCAAAACCTAACCCCCAAATCATGAAAAATAAGTGTATCTTATCTTACACTCTTTTTGAAACCTCATGTAGAAAGTCATTCTGACAAATATGTGCAAGGGTTTCCTCAGCTTGTCTGAGCGTTCAAACCTCCGGCATGTGGCTGTTTCCCTTCTGAGACCTGGCAGCCCCTTGGCCCTTCTCCATCAGAGCCTTTCCGCCCTCCTGGCTGTGGGTTTCTGAGCAAGTGCTCCCTGGGTGGTGAGGACACTTGTCCTGACCCCAGGTAACCAAGAAGTAATTGGAGCACTGACAGTTCCAACGAAGCATATGTGCAGATCTGCCCAAATGCTGGGGAGGGGGGGGGGAGTAGCTGGGTCGGAGGTTGAGTCCCCCAGATGACTACCCAGGGGAGCTCTCTGTTCTGGAAACCCTTATGGGACCTTCCGCTCAAAGGTACTCATCAGCATCACCTCCTCATGTGGAGGCAGGTGAGGCCAAGCTCACCACTCATTTTCGAGACCGAGGCTCAGAGTGATGGGGCTACAGAGGCAGTGCCTTTTCGGGTTCAGCTGTCCGAGAACACCTGCCCTTGGAAAGGGGGAAAGAGGCTTGCTGATGCCGCCCAACTGCCCACCCATCTCCAACACCAACCCCAGCCCCTCCTCTCCTCATCCAGAAGCTTCTCCTGGCCACTCTCACCTTGCCCTGACTATCAGTCTGAAACTCGGCCAGCTTCAAGGCAATCTTGGGATTCTTGCTGCCTGCGGAAATGAAAGGGAGGTGAGTCCAGCAGGTGTCGCCCACGAGGGCTCAGAGCAGGGGTTGGGGTGGAGAGTGGGGTGATAACCCCAGCAACATAACAAAGCCAGTGTGGGAGGGATGGGGAGGAAGGGACTGGGTGTCCAAAGGTCTCTCCGTGGGTGCGTCACCCCTCTGGCCCAGGCACAAAGTCCCTCAGACAGGCCTTTCTGACTTTGAACCTGGACCTTGTTCCTGATAGTGCCATGACAACCATCTTTACCATTTAAGAACACAGGCCAGACCCTGTGCTGCGGCGGGAAGGCAGGTTGTAGAGAGACACAAACATCAGCAACATGCTTCCCTGCCTTTGGAGAGCTTGAAAATTGGTGGCAAAGGCAGGACACAACTACCATAAAATCATCATGATACAGAAAGGTGTCCACATGTCCCACATGACTCTGCTGAGTTCCTGAGCTGCTGGGAGCAAGGCGGCTGATTGGTTGGGATGACCAAATGGCACTTTCTAGAGGTGGGTTTGGGTCAGGCTCCAGCTATTTCTGTGGTCAATCCCAACTCTACCCCAGCACGTGGGTACATAGCTCAACACCTGAGCGCCAGCTCTCCCATCTGTCCAGTGGAGGTGGAGGGGCTGACATTCCCACTTAAACCAGGGGTTGCAAATATCACTGGAAGGATCTATCTCAGGCACAGCATGTAGCAGGTGCCCACTGCATGCTTCCAAGGTCAGAAACAGGCTGGATCTGGCCCCTGTGTGTAATTTGTGCAGCTCACTAAGTATTTTTAAATAATCCCAAGAATGTTTAAGCCATTTCCTGGGAAAATCTGGAGATTTGCAGAGAGCAGGTACTATCAATGGTGGCACTGGTTCTGCTGCTATTGTTCTTGAGCCCAGCCCGTGTCTCTGGGTCCTGTGGGTTATCCACGTTGGCACGTGGTTGCTCTGTGAGGCCCAGACCGCTGCCTGATGCCCTCACCTGTCCTGGGGTACCGGTAGCAGTCTGTCTTCCTTTCTTCTAGTGCGGGAGAGGGCACGTGAATGATCTCCACCTCTGACTCATCAACCTCTTCGTACAGGATCCGTAGTGTCTTACAGCCTTCTGGACCTGGGAAGGGGCAGAGGAAGCTGCTGAGGGTGCTAAGCATCCCTGCTGCCACCCCACACTCCTCTCCTGCACAGCAGGGCCCAGACAAGAGCACGAGCCTCAGGGCTGAAACCCTGGCTCTGCTGCTTAGTAGACTGTGACCCTGTCACATCTCTTCCTGGGGCGTGTTTCCTCACTCTGACGATGGGAATGAGAATTGAGCTATTCATCCTATGGCACAGGCCAGTAGGACTGCTGTGTCCATCAGCTCCGCATGGAGGATTCCTGGGCCTCAAACTTTGGCAACCAGCAAGAACATTCTTGGGTTGCCATGGTCTAAGAAAAGCCATGTTCCTCCATGCAAGACAGCACAGGAGGTGACAGTGGGTGTAAGGCCTGGGAGAGGGCCACACCGGAGGGTTGATGGTGGCAGCATTCGGGGGGTGGGGGTGGGGCTTCCTAATAGGGGTTTTTGAGCCACACCAGCATTGGGAGAAAGGACCTTTGAGATCATCTAGGCCATTGGATCTCAAGCAGGGCCATCCTGTGTGGTTGTCAGAATTCAAGTGACACATCAATACCATGGGAGGTGGCCCTAAGGGGTGTTACAGGCTGTGAACTATGTCCTCACTGAATTCCTGTGTTGGGAACCCCCAGAATCTCAGAATGGGGCTAGATTCAGGGAGAGGGCTTTAGAGAAATGACCAAGTTAAGATGAGGTCAGTAGTGAGACCCTGATCCAGTCTGTCCGGTGTCCTTAAAAGAAGAGATGAAGACAGATGCTCAGAGGGACAACCACGTGAGGACACAGGGAAAAGCCGGCCACGTGCACACCAAGAGCGGCCTCAGGAGGAGCAAGGCCTGCTGAACCCTGATCTGACTTCCTACCTCCAGGACCAGGACAGTGAATGCCTGCTGTTGAGCCGCCCCATCCGTGGGGCTTTGTTCTGGCGGCCCACACAGGGTAACATGGGACATGGCTCAGAAAGGCTTAGGATAAAAACCATTATGAGAAGTCCGTGAATCACGGGGTGGTGACAGTCTAGACTGGAATGTGGGGCTGGCAGCGCTTACGTCATGGGGAGGGAGCCTGTCGCCAAAGCTTCTGAGGCTGCTGAAAGGGAAAATGCGGCCCTGTGTGCAGTTTCCTGGACCCTCCCTACAACTCACCACAGATGGACCAGGGATGGATGGACCAGGGATGCCTCCAGAACCAGCAGCCCAGCCCCACCCAGCCTGCAGGTCAGGCAGAGCACTGGAGGGGCTGAGTGGCTGGCCTGAGGCCATGTGGTTTGGGACCAGCTGCTCAAACCCAGTGCCTAGGACTGCTGTGTCCATCAGCTCCACATGGAGGATTCCTGGGCCTCAAACTTTGGCAACCAGCAAGAACATTCTTGGGTTGCCATGGTCTAAGAAAAGCCATGTTCCTCCATGCAAGATAGCACAGGAGGTGACAGTGGGTGTAAGGCCTGGGAGAGGGCCACACCGGAGGGTTGATGGTGGCAGCATTCGGGGGGTGGGGGTGGGGCTTCCTAATAGGGGTTTTTGAGCCACACCAGCATTGGGAGAAAGGACCTTTGAGATCATCTAGGCCATTGGATCTCAAGCAGGGCCATCCTGTGTGGTTGTCAGAATTCAAGTGACACATCAAGCAGAGGTCAGGGATGCTGCTCCACACCCCACAGCACCCCGGACGGCCCCCAGCAGACAATGATACAGTCCCGTTGTCCAGAGTGTTGAGGGAGAGACTTCCTGCTCTTGGCCAATGACCCCCTTCTATTGACCAGGACAAATAGGCCACATGATTCAGGACTGCAGGGCACCACAGACAAATGACCTGACCTGGGGCCCTAGTTCCAGAGGCACAGGCCATAGGGGCACACACAGCATGGCAGTGCAATGAAGACCCTGGGCCAGCCACAAGGACAGGTCACAGTGCTCTGTCCCATAACAGGCAAGCCGGCCTGGCCCTCAGAAGGATGGACAGGCCTCAGGTGCCTCTCCCATGCTGGCGACCCCTCTTTTTCCTAGGAGCCGACTTCAGTGTACGGTGCTGGCTTCTTTACAGCACAGGATTTAGTGTTTCACTTCTCTTGACAGTTAAGAACTCTAAAGTTTTCCTTTTATGTCAATTTAAGGACTAGGTGAGCCGAACTAAAGGCAACAGTGCACAGCAGACAGGGTTGACAGTGGAGGTCGCAGCCTGGTGCCCAGGAAGCACAGCTGTCACTGCCGTGTGCTCTGCCAAAGCTCACCGAAGCATGAAGACCCACAGAGAAATCAATTAGCACAAGAGGGTCTGATGCTACCGGCACAGGCCAGAAACAAGTCCCCCACCCTTAGAAGATGGGTTTGGCTTGACTAAATGCCAGAAGGGATGAGACAACCGCACAGTATGCAGGCAGAAAGACAAAGATACAAAAGGACCCACTGATCTGGCTTCTTCCATAAACTGTTGGCAAAACTCATCAAGAATTAAGCCATGTGTAGCTTCAACTCAGCTCTCTTGTAGCTGGAACTTTCTCCATGACAGGATTCATGATCCTTGGCACTGCTGACATTTGGGGCCAGATTGTGCTTTGTGGGCAGGGCCAACCTGGCCACAATAGGATGCTGAGCAGCACCCCTGGTTCTTCTCCACTCCCTATCAGTAGCTTCCCAGTCGTGACAGCCACAAATGTCCCCAAACTTCACCCAGTGCCTGCTGGGAGCAGAACTGTCCCTGGTTAAGAACCACTGAGAAACACCCAGAAGGTCAGGACATATACACAAAGATGTTCGTTGTGGCACTGTTTACAACACAAAGCAAAACCAAAATGAAAATCCAGAAACAACCAAAGCATCCATCAGGATGGAATTAGTTAAACAAACTGTGGTCCATCCACACCCCAGGGTTCTAGTGGCATCAGAGTTCCCTGTGTGCTGACTGCAATGCACTGAAGGTTCATGCTCCCCAAATTCAAAGGTCAAATCCTGTCCCAAGGTGATGGTATGGGCAGGCAGGGCCTCTGGGAAGGGCTTAGATCATGAGGGTGAAGCCCCATGAATGGGATGAGCGCCCTTATGAGAGAGTAAGCACACAGGGAAAGAGGACTGTGGTCCATGAACCAGGAAGCAGGGTCTCAACAGATACTGAATCTCTGGTGCCTTGGCCTTGGATTTTTGGCCTCCAGAATCAATAGAAATAAATGTCTGTTGTTTATCAGCCATTCGGGTCTGTGGTGTCCTGCCATAGCAGCCTAAATGGCTTGGGACACTAATATCGATAGAAAGGCTACTGAAGTTTGTTTCAAATAAAAAGAGGGAAGAGCAGAAAAGCAGGTAGACTATGGCTCTGTTAATAAGAATACACACAGACCCCCCCACACACACACAAAAGAACACAGGTGAGTATGCTTTTATAAATACAAAGGTGCCTACCCTCCCAGGAGGCCGCAGGGCACCACCAGTAGCCAGTGAAGCGGTCAAATTCCTCCTGGATGACGAAGGTGGCCACGCCTGCAGACCTGGGGTCATCAAGGACACTGGGTGAACCTGGATGGGGAGAGCACCAGGTGGGGTGAGGAACAAAGTGCAGAGCAGGCCTTCACCCCCAAGCACTATAGACATTCAAGGGTGGAACATCCTACAGGTAAGGGGATCTGGTGCTCTGAGGGATTGACCCACATTCCTGGCCCCCACCCATTTGATGCCAGGAGCAACCTCAAGCAGCCAAAGCAGCTAACAACATCTCTGGATGTGGCCAGCGTCTGAGCTACCTGGGCCGAGCAGCTCAAGTTTAGAGAGAGGCCACTGGGGCTGTGGGATAGGATGGGGGACATGTGGAGGCCACAGCCCATGGAGAACTCCATCACACAGGGAATGTGGAAAACCCAGGGAGCACGTGAGGTCTGAGTCGGACCAGGCGGAGTGAAACAGGAGGGTGTGTCAGGGGGAAGGGCCTGAATGAGCAGAGAGACAGAACAAGTGGCTGGTGGGGAAGACAGGCCACCATGGCCGACTCATGTAGAGGAAGCCGTAAGCCAGGCAGCTGGAGTTCCTGTGGGGCTGGCACAGGCCACCGTAGGACCACATGGCAAATCGTGCCAGCAGAGACCAAGAAGCTGCCCACTGCTCGGCGGTAATGGAGCGGGGATGGAGGCCTCTCTAGGAGCTATGCTGGTGGCTCTGATGGCCGTTCACAAGAATGGCTGGGATAGGAGCGTGGCCCCCTGCTTGGCCTCACCTCTGTGGCAAAACGTCAGCCGCCGCTCCTCGCCGGTCTCGATGTTGGCCACCCACAGGTCATTGCTGTTGATGAAGGAGAAGAAGGCAGGGTCGGCAGGGCAGATCTTGGGGTCCATCCGGGGCCCGGTGCACTGGGTCTTGATCTCCAGGGGTTTCATGGGGGACACCTGGGGACACAGAGGCCTGGCTCAGGGGACAGGTGGCTGCCCGGCTGCCCACCCCCTCCCACTCAGCCAGTGACCAGGGCTCACCATGAAGCCATTCTTGCCCCCATCGCGACAGTGGAAGAGGCTATTGCTGGCCTGGAAGAGGAAGAGCCCGCTCTCGCTGTGGAAGTCATAGGAGGTGATCCCGAAGACCCCCAAGCGTTTCCGCTCCCGAAGGAGCTCCTCTTCCCGGGAGTAGACCCCATGGTGGGGAGTGGCCTGTGGACACACAGGGATGGGTGCTGTGTTAGCAGTGCAGCCAGGGACCCGTACCCTGAGCATAAATCCTCCGGCCTGGGCCTTCCTGGGCGGTGTCTGCCAATTTGCCTGTGGTCCACACTAGAGAGAACTCTCTGGGGAGCAGACCTGTTCCAGGGAGCTCCCAGGTGGCCGCAGTGGGCCCGATCCTGGAGGCCATGAGGGTGCTCAGTAGGCTGGGGGTGACAGGGCTGGCTGACAGGTTCTGGGCTCACCGGAGAGGTCTTCCTCTCTTGGCCCCTCTCTGGGCTTGCTCACATCCACATTTCTCCACAGAGCCTCTCCAAGCCTGTCCCCTACCCACCGGCACGGAGGGCTCCCCAAGGAGTACTGTCTCCTGGTCCCCAGCGCCAATCCCACAGACCCCTTCCCTCCTGCCCTGATCACCATCCCGTCCAGCCAGAACTTCTGGTGAAACTGCTCACCGGCACTCATTCCTGCTTTCTGCACATGGGGCACAGGGCAAATTCAGGACCACCTAACCACCCAAACACCTAACACTGGGGTGTCTGGGCATGTAGACTACTGTGGACACCACACAGCCTCCCTGAGAATTCTGAATTCGACGTGGAGATGCAAGGAATGTTAACGGCATGAAACGCATTTCTTAAAAGCAGAACCCAAAGCACAACGAACCCCATGCTCGGTCGGCTTGGGGCCTACTGAGGCCCCAAGAAATGAGAGCTGTCCTATCGGCGCAGAGAAATCCAGAATGTGCCACCACCCGTCCACCACCCCGTACTGTCACACTGCTTTTACGACCAAAAAGAAGTCAACAGAAATGGACGCAAGAGGCCCCCTTGTCCCTCACCAGCCATCTTTTCCCCCCGAGGTGAGCTGACTTTGGATGATGTTAATTATTAGCCCAGACCCCATTAATGGGCCTCGGCCTGGGGTTGGTTTCAAGTCTTTGGTGAGGCATCGAAAAGGAAGAGATGCTTCTGATAAGAGCTCTTATCAGAGCGCACACTCTGGGGCTTGAGTGGGGGGGGGGGGGGCACACTCGTCTCCACAGGCTCTGAGCTACCTGCCAGGCTGGAGCTGCTCGGGGGCTGAGGGCCCACAGAAATGTGTGTGGCCTGGCAGCCTGGCCCTGTGCCGGCGTCCTCAGCCATGGGTGGGGCCCAGGGCAGCTCCTGCCGGAGCCCTGTAACATGCGGCTCACCTGGAAGTGATCCAGCATCTGCTTCCAGGACAGGAGCAGCAGGGCCTCTTTCCGGACCTTCCTGGGAATCTCCGAGTAGAGGAGGGAGTTCTCGCGGCTGCCATAAGGCATCCCTTGGGGGGAAGAGAGAAGAACCAGAATGGGGGACCTGCCCCAGGACAGGGAGAGGGTCTGGGGTAAGGGTCGGCCTCAGGCCAGGACCCTGGCTCCCCATGGCTGGGCCTGGCTGGTTCCACTTCGACCCTGTCCTCCCCACGCGTCCTGGCAGCATGCCCCTCCCCACGCACACTCCGACTCTGGGTGCAAGTATGTTAGCAACAGTAACGGGGTCTTCTAGCCCTGAGGTGTCTGGACCTTGCCCAAAGTTACTACAGAAACAACACGTAAGAGAACAAAGGGGAGGCCAGTGAAACCCACCTCTCAACGGGTGAGGCTCGGGTCTCAGGTGTCCTCTGTTAGAGGCTTTTCCGGAGGCAACAGACTGACGCAGCGTCAGAGTCAAAGCAAACGTATGCAAGAGAGCCAGGAACCGTGTGTCTGAGCAGCCCTGCCGGCCCCCACCCACTCCAGGTCAGGAGCACCTGAGTGGTGACAACCACACGTGTCCCCAAACCCCACCCGCCGATCTAAGGTAACCCTGTAGGAGAGGACAGGAGCTGCCTAGTGAGGATTCTGCGTGAACGCAGTGGGCAGGAGACAGCGCGACCCACGGCGCCAGGACGCGTCACTCAAAGAGACCTGGGCCTGTCTTGGTAGCAAATGACCATTTCTCACATTATTCCCTCTCTCGGGTGCATCTTATCATCAAAGCTGCTGCTGCGTTCTTTGTGGCAAATAAACTTTTCCGACCACCAGTGTTTTCAACTCGACGGACGACGGCAGGGCTGCTGTTCACGGGTAAACAATGGACTATAGATGCCCCCAGTTCTGAGTTCCCCTGGGAAGAAGACTCAATGGGGCGCTGGCCTCTCTTCAGGCCCGCCTCCCCTATGCTCTCGCTCTTACGAGTGGGGGACAGGGAAACCCCAAGCTCGGTGCCTCTAGGGCTGGGGCTTGACAGGTAATGTCTGTTCCCTTTCCAGTCATCTCAACAGGCCGCCTCTCGACACAGCAATCCACACGGGTTTTCCACTTACAACAACACTGGTGAAGTAGTTAGTAAAAGATCATATCTCAAGGAATATATGTTAATAAGATTTCCTTTGGAAACCTTTTTAAGGAAAAATGCAGAGGTAATGTAAATGTGCGGGTGGGCAACACTTGGGATTCCACGTCTAGGGACCCTGGACACTTGGAGTCCTACTCTCTCACCCCAGCTAGAGGCACCGGCGTGACACTGCCTGTCCAGACTGCCCACGGGGCGTTCTTCCTTCTGAAGTTCATACGACAAATGGGGACGGGAATCTTGCAGTGCATGATCCCATTTATGTGCAATGTCCAGAACAGGCAACTTCAGAGAGACAGCACACGGACTCATGGTTGCCAGAAGCTGGGGGTGGGGGAGAGGGACGATGCCTAATGGGTCTGGAATTTCTTTCTGGGGCGATGGAACGTTCTGGAATTAGTGAAAGTTTGACGACGACATGCATATACGAGAAACCACTGAGTTGTCCACCGTTGAAAGAGTGAGTTTTAGGGTATGTGAATTAGACCTCGTTAAAGAACATTGTCATAGGGCAGTGTGGAAGGCTGGGAGGAGCTGCTGGCTGTCTGCAATACAGCAGCGTGAGCCCCTGTCCTCGGGACTCTCCGGGAGAGCCAGGGTTTTCCAAACAGGAAGTCAACAGTGTGGCCTTGCCAAGGACATTGGAGCCACATCCTCTGCCCAGCAGATTAGTAAGTGATGGCACCAAATGGCACAAACCAGAACATTCCCTGTGTTGCCCTGGCACCTGTGATGGCCAGTGACACTGGGCATGTGAGCCTGGGCTCTGACTTCTGCTGTCCCTGCCTCTCCCCTGCTTTCCTGGACTAGCTCCACCCCAGCACTGGGAACAGCACCCCGACCCCCAACATCCAGCAGTGTGACAGGCGGCCTGGGTCTGCACAAGCACCATTTCTGTACCCGAGTCCTGTGGCCTCACGAAGCAGCCCGATGAGCACGTGACCTGCACTGGGCCTGGGCTCTCCTCTATGTCGTGAGGACACAGAGGCCTCTCTTCCTTCTCAGGGATTCCCCAAGTTGTCCCAGAGGCCTCTGTCCTACACGAGACACCCATTTGCAGGGGGATAAGCAAATCCACAAGGAACAGGGGAGCTGCAGTCTGAGCCCTGGAACCGGAGCTGCTACAGTCCCATCTTCCTGGCCACAGACGCCGGCACATTCCCCTCTGTCCATTTCTTCTGCATTGGACTTCATCGCGCACATCTGAAAGGGCCTTCCCTGAGACCAGGGTGACTGGCTCCCTGTGCACAAAGTGGCAAGCCTGGTGCCCACGGAGGAGGCAGGGGCTCCCAGGGGAAGCAGAGGGGGCAGGCTGCACACTGGGCATGGCCCAAGGAGGCTGTTTCCATTCCATCCATAAACATCAGCTGGCTGCCAGGATTCCCCTGGGCGCTACACCAGCATAAAGACCTGTCATAAATATTTGGGGGCTTCAGGGATGTTTGTTCCAAGAACTTAGACACAAAGTGGAGCTTGAAGGTACCCCGAAGGTACTAAGTGATACAGATGGATTAGATCAAGGGTAAGAAATGTTACCCCCAGAGAGGCAGGATGGCTCTGAGATGTCCTAGGAAGGTCCTGGGGTCTCTGCCAAGTCCAGAGCCCTTGGCAAGAGCTGCCCCCTCCCCATTGCAGACTGCAGGGACCTACTCACCCCAACCCCAGCCACATGCACAGGCTGCAGACAAGCAGACATTGAATCCACCTGGTTCCCTCTCCCAGACATTCAGAGAGAGCTCATCCATTTCTGCTGGTTGCCGGAACCTGAGATGGGTAACCCTGGGAGCATGGCAGTGGGAGGCAGGTGGGCAGGGGGCATACATGAAGGAGACCACGTGCAGAGCAGACGCCCAAGCCCCACGAATCTCCAGGTTCTCAGGGTCATGACACGAGGCCCAGGTGGCTCCCTGGCACACCCCCGTGTCCTTCCTATAAGGTGTCCCTGGTGGCTCAAACTAGCTTAGAGGGTTTCTGTGGTTGGCTAAACAGTGGCCCTCAAGTGCTCAGGTCCTAATCCCCAGAGCATGACTATGTTACCTTCTGCAGCAAGAGGGACTTTGCAGGGGGAATTAAGTTTGGGATCTGGAGTTGGGGAGAGTAACCTGGATTTTTCAGGTGGACCTGAAATGGAATCATGTGTCCCTCTAAGGGAGGCAGAGAGAGCTTTCAGACACACGGAAGAAGGGGGGCCATGTGGCCCCAGCGGCAAAGATGGCAGTGACACAGCCACTAGCCAAGGAGCGCTGGCAGCCACTAGAACTCGGAAGAGGCAAGGAACCAATTTTCCCCTAAAGCCTCTGGAGGGAGCTCAGTGCAGCCCTGCTGACATCTTGATTTTGGCCGGGAAAACTGATTTTGGACTTCTAACCTCAGGAACTATGACAGAACACGTTTCTGTTGTCTTAAGCCACCCAAGTCGGTGGTGATTTGTGACAGCAATAGCCCCAGGAAACTCTGGCAGGGGAAACAACTCCTGGTGTTGGATCACAGTACACAAGTACCCTGCCCAGGACAACAGCCTGAGCTTGAGCTGGCGAGGGGTCCAAAGCTGTGCTAAGGGTCACAGGATTGTGGGGAAGACCGAAGCCGCAGCCACCACTCCACGTGCCCTGGCCGCTGTGACCCCAGGAGTCACGTCCCTCCAGGTAAAAGACACCCCCTCCCGCCCGCCCCCCCCAGCCGCCAAACTCTTCCCTGTACAGTATTTTCAGCTTTGGGGGCCGTATGACCTCCGTTGTGACTACGCTCGGAAGCAGCCCTAGAAGGTACAGAAATGAACAGGTGTGGCTGGGTACCAGTAAAACTGGATTTCCGGAACAGACGGCTATTGCCTGCTGAGCCTGTTGTTCTAGACCACTGCTCTTCTAATGCCGTGGTCACCAAACCACCATGTGGTTTCCACGTGCATCTCTACGAACAGAGTTGCTGCGTCAGCTCTGGGGAGAGCCAGCCGGCATCCATGGCGGTCACTGCCAGGGCCCTAAGCGGGGGTCGGCCCTGGGCAGAGGACAACCTTCAGTCACAGGTGTGTGCCACCCCTCATTCAACACCGATGTAAGGCCTGGCCACCGCCAGCATCGTGCCGGGGCTGTGGGTCTTCAGAGGCCGACCGGGCCCTGAATATGGGGTTGAGAGCTGAGGCTCCAGACCTGCCCTGGGTCACCAGTCATGTGTCGTGCTGCTCCCAAAGGAACATGCTCAGCACTGTTCCTGTGGGCCCTGTCAGACCCTCAGGCAAAATAAGGCAACGCCCTTCGCTTGCTCAATAGATAGGTATTCACTGTCCACCTACCAGGAGCCAGGCCCACGTGAAGCTCACAGGGCCCTGAGGCTCTCACCAGGCCGGCAGGGAGCACAAGCCTGCAATTGACTGCAGGTGGTGTAGAAATTTCTGCTCACAAGGCGCATGCCACAGACGGAAGTCACTAGTAGTTCACTGGCTTATCCAGATATCTAGGGCGGGGATGGCACCATGTGGCCAGCCACCCTCTGGTGTTAAACCACAGCACACACAGTACACAATCGTGGCACCTTTCCCTTGAGCCTCGGGATCCTTCTTAGCACGTCAGCCCAAGGCAAGGACTTACCTGTGACTCCCAGTGCTAGGAGTCGTCATTCATTGATCCAACCCGGCCCTGCCCTGCCTTGCCCAGATGATGGGGAAATGACTCAGGGGGGCAGGCCCAAGCCACCTGGTACTGGAGACAGTGTCAGCAACCCCCCTTCCCCCCTCCCGCCACAGCACTGCTGCAACAGTGGGCCGCCCTCTGCTCTGCTCACCTGCACTCCTAACCCCCACAGGGCACCTTGTGCCAGACCTTCCCTGTAAACAGATGTCCCCATGGGTGGTGTGGCCTCATGGGACAGTTTGCCCTGGGCCTGGCCCATCTTTTTGGACCTTCTAATAGAACCAGCTGGCCTCTGGAGACAAGAGAACTTAGTAACAGTGTCCCAGAAACCCTGCCACGGTCAAGGGGCCGACCAGGCCTGAGGGCACCTGGGGGGCTTACCCAGGTAGTAGAGGCGGTGGGAGTGGGGGCTCGACTCGTCCGTCTTCTGCACAAACTGGAAGTCGTGTGGAGCCTTGTTGACAATCAGGCCTGAGTTCTTGCGGCTGCCATGGATGATGTTCCGGAGCCCGTCCCACGAGTGCTTCTGCACCTGGAAGCGGGATGCCGGGTCCTCCATCTCGACGGCGTCACCCCGGTCAGACACTGGTGCCCCTGTAGCCATGCTCTCTGTCCCCTCGGAATTCAGCGAGAAGCTACGAGTGGCAGGGGAGAGCGTGGGAAGAGGATGATACCCAAGTTTCCCTTACGAGCTGCCCCCTCGTCAGACACTCCTGACCTCCCTGAGATGAGCTCCTCCCCCACGCAACTCTCCCAGTCCCCCTAAATATGTCCCAAATTATTCCATTTCTTTCCACCACCAGGAACACTTCTAAGATCCAAACCACTGCCACCTCTGATCGCAACAGTCTCACAAACAGACCCCACACATCCACTGCAAATCTGAACCTACTGTTTAATGCTCTTCCTTGGTTTTCCACAGCCCCTGGGGTAAAAACCAGTCCCTGTCACGGCCTTCAAGGCTCTCTGTCCTCTGACCCCTGCCAACCTCTTGAACTTCAACCTCCCACCCTTTATCAGTCCTCCAGCCAAAATGGCCTTCTCTCAGCTCCTCAAAACAGGCCAGACTCCTTCCCACCCCAGGGCCTTTGCATGTGCTACTTCTGTTGCCTGAAACATTTTCCTCTCACTTTGCTTGACTAACTTCTAATCAGATCCTAGTGTAAATATCTGTTGGGTTGTCAGAAACCTTCAATGACCATCTGCTCCGAGGCCGGTCTCTCCAACAGTCTTTCTCTCTCTCTCTCTCTCTCTCTCTCTCACACACACACACACACACACATCGTCCCTGCCCTCAGAGCACTCGTCACAACAGCTGTTTGTTGATCGCCTGTCCCACTCACGGCAGTGTCCCTAAAACCTCATGAGGTCTCTGTCCAGCTGCCAGCAGGCATCCCACAGAGGGCTGTGGAGTGACCATCTTGCATTAAGCCCGCTGGGAGACACAACTCACATGCAAAGAACTGAGCATAAGGAACGAATTGGCAAAGCTCGTCACTCTGCGCCATCCAGCTTGGGTCCAGCAGGGGAAACTCTCGTGTCCCACCAAAGGGGCTCAGAGAAACAGGCAGCTGTGCACAGGCAATGTGAGAACCCAGAGGAGGGGATGGATGCCCCTCAAGACAGCCCCTCTCTTCTCAGCCACTGCGCAGCTATGGCCGAGGCTCCCTCCCTCCCTCCCTCCTCCCACCCTTGCTGCTCAGCACATTTCCTGACCAGACTGGACTGGCCAGGCAAATATTTGTTTTAGGGAAATCTAAACACAGCCACAGTGACCCAGTTCTGGAGCACCCAGGGTCTCTAGTGAGGCCTGCCAAAGTGAGCAGGGCAGCCTCCCCTTCCTCCGTGGGCATCAAAGGCACTAAGGCCTTGCTGGATGCTGGGACTCCTTGCGCTCTGGAATTAGCGGCTTTGCTCCAGGATTAGTGGCTTTGCTTTGCGGGTGGAGTTCGGGGTTCGCTGGTCGGAAGTGGGAGTTGCTACTGCGAGACCCAGGGGCAGGGACAGCACAAGCCAAGGGCTTTAGAGAAGCACCAGGCAGAGCTGTGCCCTCCCTTCCCAGAAGACCTTGCCCCTGCCAGTAAGTCACCCCGCCCCCCACCAAGTCACCACCATTAGAGACAGACCCCTGCCTGCTGCTTCAAGAGGCAATGGGAGAGAGACACTTCTGAGAACGACCTCTGTGGGCCGATTTTCAGAGTCCCCTTTCCAACTCGACCCAGCATCAGATGAGCGGCAGAAATGCCTCCCTTGCTCAGTCCTATGTGACCCAGCCAGGTTGGGGGAGAAGGGTGCGGGGGAGTACACAGCAAGCCGAGGGTTCTTGCCCCCCAGCCACAGAAAGTGCATTCAGTTCAGTACTTCCTACAGTGGCTTTGAAGACACAGATCACGGGCCATCAGAGCTTTCAGGGCCCTCGGGTCCCCTAAGCCAAACCAGAGAAGACAGGAGACTAATGTTGCATCCTGGCCCACTGCAGGGCTGTGGTTTACCTCCAGGGCAGTGCGGGGCACAGGCAGTGTCAGGCAAGGGCCAGGGCAGGGGCTGGGGCTGGGGGCAGGGCCAGGGCTGGCTGAGTGCTCCAGAACCCACATGGCTCGGAGCACTACTGGCAACAAGCCCAGAAAACCAGGCCAGGGGACTCCTCTAACAGGCCCAGCCCACCTCTCCCCCCCTCCAACCCCGAAACTACTGCCACAATTCAAGCCTTGCTCACAGCAGAAAAACAGATCATGACCTTGAGGGTTCCCAAAGGGACCCCATAATCTAAGAGCCTAGCAGAAGCACTCACAAAATCATGTGGCTAAGTTCCATAGCAAAGAACAATAAAAAAGATCTTGCCTCCGGTCACTGCAGAGAGCCCAAGGAGCAAAAATATGATCCAGGAGATGAGAAATGAAATGAAACATCGGGAGAAACTTCTAGGAAATCTTCTAGATGCGGCCAGGCAGCCTGAGCTCCCAGACAGGCCAAGGCTTGGTGCTATGCCCTGGTCCTCCACTCACCTCTCTGTTCCCCCAGAAGCAGAGAGAGACCGCAAAGGAGGTGGCACGCGATGAGGAAGAGGTTAAGTAAACGCTGCCCTTCCCGTCCTACCCCAGGCAGTGCTGGGCTTCTCCACTCAAGAGTTTACACAGCTGGGGAAATGAAAGTGGATTCCAAGCCACTTAGGCCAGGTCCACTGCCACTCTCCTTCTGCCAGTCAGCAAGATACCTCGCAGACCACGAGGCCACTAGCAAGCAGCCTGGGACCTCCGGTGCAGTCACAGTCAGGGCTCGAGGGGAGTTCTGCGATCTGTAAGCTGCTGCTCCAACAGCCAGGACCACTGGTCCCCCGAGGTGTCCACCAGAGACCCAAGCGGGGCGTGTGACGAGGGAAGCAGGCAGAAAGCAAGAAGGAACAGCAGAGCTCAGTGTTGGCTGCAGGTCTGAGAGCGTTTGGCCGACCGCAGGGAGTGATAAGGCAGGAAGGAAGGCAGGCGCTAAGGAGGTGAGGGGCGGGGGCCTACTGCACTCCAGGGAGGAAATGCTCGAGTGCCCCACAGGTGGGGGTTCCCCGGAAACAAAAGGCCAGCCTCTGCCCTATAAGGGCTGCCCTTGGCACCACCTGGGCCTCCTGAGGTCACAACCATCCTCACAGACTTGGTGTGCAGCCCAGCCTGGCCCACTGGGGACCTAAGGCATGCAACAAGCGGGACTCAGGTCTCCCTCGCTAAGTAACCTCCTAATGCATTTACCCACCAGACACTGGGAGCATGTGTCTGGGAAATGAATCACTGTGCTCAGTATCACACTTGTCTTCCAGAACCTCTTTTAATGCCCTTCCTGCCTGTCTGATGGCTTGTACTTGCTAAAAGCAAATGATGCCAGGAGTAGTAGACCCTGGCAGCACAGCAGGTGGGCTCAGCGGAGGACCTGCTACGGTCTTCACCGGGTCTCAGGTGCACAAGTGTGACTACTTCCCACTGCAACCTTGACAGGTGAGCTCAGGGGTCAGCCGTATTTGGGAGGCTGGAAAGCAGGCTCAGCATCACCCCCACAAGGAAGCAGAGGGGAGCCCACATCTGTTGGACCCGAAAGCCACATCCTAAGCACCAGGTCAGGGGTTCTCAGCTAGGGCTGATCCTGCCTGAGAGGACACCGGGCAGTGTCTGGGGTAAGGCTGGCATCGATGGGGTGGAGCCAGGGGTGCTGCTCATCCCCCCGCCAGTGCCCAGGAGGGTCCCCATGGAGAATGACTTGACCCCAGGTCAGCAGTGACCAGGCTGAGAAACCCTGCACTAGCCCACACTGCCTCCTCATGCAAAACAGCCAGAACAGAGTCAGGGAAACACGGAAAGGGGCGGCGGGGGGGCAGATCTATAACACTGTCAGAAATTTGGGGAACCTCTGCTACATCCCTACAGATCAAGGCTCCCACACCCCTTACCTTCTCCAACCTTCTGTGTTCTCGTGATCCAGGCGGAGCTTCTTAACCTTCCGCATTAACCACTCGGCCGACCTCAGGAGGGTGGGGAAGCCTGCAAGCAGAGACCCCAGAGCTGCCACTGCCAGTAGTCTGGGAGGGCCCCATCTCACCCTCCTCCTCCTCTTCCCATTTCTCCAGGCAGCCCATTACTCCAGGGACACCGAATGCCAAGAGCGTTGTGACAAGGCCCTCCCTGGAAATTTGAGAGGGTGCCAGGCATTCGCCAGAAACCAGCAGTCCTAAGGGGCCGGTCAGTCCTCCTAAGGCGAGAAGCCCCTGAGAAGAGGGCAGTTTCAAATGACGCCATGACACCAACCTTGGTGCTCACTAGAATCTGAATAATCCCAAGTTCCCCACGGTGACCACTCTCTGATGGCCTTCCTGACCTCACCTTCTCCCCTTGCCCTTGGCCATGACCTCGAGCCACCGTGGCCTTACTCTCCTTTCCCACCTTTCCCACCTCAGAGCCTTGGCACTCGCCAGTTCTGCTGAGACGCCCTCCCCTGCTTTCCGTACGCCCTGCCCCCTCTTCTCTTCCACGTCCCAGTCGCACCTCTTCAGAGGTTGTTCCTGGCACCCAGTCCAAAGTGGCTGCCCTGTCACCCTCACACACCACCTGGTCCTTTTGTACAGCAGTAAGTCTAAGACAGTGACTCTCAAGGGGGACTACTGTGCCCTCCACCCCACCTCACCTCCGGGGAACACCAGGTGATGTCTGGGGACAACTGTGGTTGTCACAACTGTGGGTGCTCCGGGCATGGAGCAAACCGAGGAGGAGGAACTCTGCATTCTTTATTTGGGGGAAAAAATTGAGTAAGATCCTTAGGCCGTCACTAGGCACTAGAATAAATCCCTGATGGGTCAGATGGTAAACCCCAGCATCTGTGAGTCACCTCCTCTCTCCCTCCCACTTAGTTCACATATTTAAGTGGTGCAACATCCTAGGACCTCAGTAGGTCAAATGATTATAGAATATAGAGTCTCTTGGGGGTCAACTGAGCCCCGCCCCCAACCCAGTAAGTCTCAACCAGGGCTAATTCGGCTCCCAGGAGCCATTTCTGGTTGTCACCACTGGGAGGCATGCTACTGGGATGTAGACCAGGGAAGGCTGCTAAGCATCCCACAGGGCACAGGATGCTCACCTCCACTCCCCACTGCAAGGAATGATCTGGCCCCAAACATCGCCAGTGCTGAGGCAGAGAACCCCTGCTCTGGGTGAGCACTCTTCACTGTGATGTCAGCTCTAGGGGGCCGGGCTCACATCTGTCCTGTTCCTTCTGTATCCCCGGAGCCCAGAACCATGCCTGGCACACACGAAGCACTTTGGGTCGAATTAACAAGTCAACAAGTCCCTGCCGTCCCCTGAATGCTGTCTAAAGTCAAAGGGAGCCCTGGCTTGGTCGGCAACCAAACACCTTCTTGATGAGCCAAGTCCCAGGCAGGCAGGTGCTCAGAGGCTTCAAGAAAAAGAAAGCAGTGTGTGATCCCAGGACTGAGAGGAGAGACAGGAGGCTAAATGTCACCATAAGCAGCACTGGTCTCACTCTCAGGCCTGTAGTGAAAAGAGGGGCTGCTGTTGTCAGAGATGTGGGTTCAAATCCCAGCTCTGCAACTTCTCATTTCTGTGACCTTGAGAAGCTGCTTAACCTCTTGGTTAAATTGTGCCTCAATTTCCCCCTTTATTAACATGGTCCCTATGTCTTGAGCTGCTATCACAATTCCCAGATGTGGCAGGACCCACGTGACAGCTAGTACTGCCAACGAGACAAGTCACTGAAAGTCCTGCCGCGGGGAGAACTGGACCAGGGCTCCGTTTAGAGCCAGGCTCCCCACCAAATGCTGACTGAGCGCCAGGCACCGTGTCAGGCGTAGGGGAATGCAGCCCCACCTCCGCCAGATCCAGCTACAATCCACATTCCCCCTCCTTTCCCCCACAATCTTCCAGGGGGTGTTCTTACTGGGGCAGCCGGAGGAAGATGCTGGATGGAAAGAACAGTCTCCAGAAAGGGCGCACAAAAGCCACAGCCACTGGCCTGGGTCCCAGCCAACCGCCCTGGGGAGGCCAGTGACCTCAGGGTTGTAGAAAACCACTTCCTGCAGCCTTCTGTATCCCAGAGCATGCAAATGAATCCCACCGGCCCACACACCAGCCATCACGGTCACCCCAACTGACCTTCTAAAGGGTCCAGAAAGCCTCCATTCCAGCTGCAGGCGTGGGACAGGACCTGGACAGAACACACAGGCCATTAACGCAGCAGGTTAACGGAAGGGCTGGCTAACAACCGGCTCTCCTTCCCCTCGGGAGTCCTGACTGCCCAGCCTGATTCTCTCTACCTGACCAGGCTCTGGAGACCCCGGGCAGATGGCACTGTGCCCTCCGCATGCCCCGAGCTGCACCTGGGAGAAGAGCCCTCCCATCTGGCCCAGCTCTCCCGGGAACCAGCCAGGGAGCGCAGCGCAGTGCAAACCTCCAGGGTTTCAGCCCCAGCTCCTGGAAAGCACGTTGGTTCTTGCCACTGAGACAAGCGACTTCCTCACGTTGGGGGGGGGGGGGGGACGGGGGGGACGGGGGGGACGGGGCACTTCTGACCGCTCAGCTGCAGCGTGGATGGGGAAGTGTGGGGCCTGGTGTAAAGCTGCGTGGGCAGGAGGCGGGCGGCTGGACCCGCCGCGAAGCCGAGAGCAGGGCCGAGGGCTGCGCAGGGGCGCGGAGGGGCGGGCAGGACGCAGGTCCGGGAGCGCGTTCGCAGGGGGAGGGGACCTCCGGGGCCCGCGGGGAAGGAGAGCGCCGTGGGTGCGGCCACTCCCGTTAGGGACCCGGGCCAGGAGGCTCGGCCAGCGACGGGGCGAGCCGAGGGGGGCCCGGCGGGCGCCGGGGGCGGGGGCGGGAGGGGAAGGGGGCCGACGAGGGCCTGGGGCCGCGGGGAAGCCGGGGCGGGACGGCTGGAGCCCGCGTGCGGTCAGCGGCAGGGCCGGGGCCGAGCGCCCCCGACAGGCCGGTCGACGGCGGGCCCAGGGTCAGGGCTGAGGTGGGGCCGGTCAATGGCGGGTTCGGGGTCGCGGCCGACGCGGGACGGGGCGCGCGGGCGCTGCTCACCGGGCTCGGGGCCGGCGCGGGGCGGCGGCCGGGCTGGGCAGGGCGTCCCGGGGCCGGAGGCGCCTCACACTAGACGCTCCATGCCCGGGACTGCGGCCCCGGAAGTGGCGGGCGCGGGGGCCAGCGGCGGCGGCGGACACGGGGGAGCCGGCGGCTCAGGCCCCTTTGACCCGGAAGTTGAGCGGCCCAGGCGGCGGCCGCCGATTGGCCACCGCCCGGGAGGTACCAAGGGGCCTGCGGCGCTCGGGGGGGGGAACGCCCCGGATCGGCTCTCTCGCGGCCTGGAAGCTTGGAATTTCCCTGGGGCGGCATCTTCCGGGGCAGGGAGGGACACCGGAGACGGACACCCCCGCAGGGTTTGGTATCGCCCAGGCGGACCCGTCACACTTCTACTAATAGTGTGTAGGAAGAGAATGTCTCGCCGGAGCGTTGGTGGTATAGTGGTTAGCATAGCTGCCTTCCAAGCAGTTGACCCGGGTTCGATTCCCGGCCAACGCAGATAAGGGTGTTTCTTTTTTTCTACTTTCTCTTAACCTAATTACATTTTTCTAATAAAAACGTGTGACGCGCGACAGCTAAAAGCTGCATCACAGAAACTCGTCTACTAGCCTATAGGCGGGAATAGGCTCTGCAAATCTAGAGAGGAGGGAAAAACGCAAGCGTGTTTCCGCCCGGGATCGAACCGGGGACCTTTCGCGTGTGAGGCGAACGTGATAACCGCTACACTACGGAAACCGGTGGAGGGCGCCGCTCCGGGGGAGACTTATAGAGCTTAGAGCAACTGGGATTCGCGCCCTCCCGGGGCCTTTGGCCTTTGCTGGAGGCTGCAGCGCGGGCAGGGAGCCCCCCTCGACCCCGAGCGGCGCCCCGATGCACCCCGCTAGCGCGTCAGCGTGGGACACCAGACTTTTCTTTTTTTGAAAGCCAGGAGGAGGGCAGGCAGGTCATGGCCAAGGACTTAGTGTCCCGTTGCTGTAAAATCTGCTCCCCTCCCCTGCACCCCAAGACCAGGATTAGAGCGAGAGAAGCGAGGCAGTGGTGGCACCTGCAGACATTAAGCCCCCCCCCAAAAAAACACCCCGCAATCATCAAGGTAAATGATATTTTAATCCAATATACTAAAATATCCTATTTGGGGAAAAATAACTGCATAATGAACAACGTATCAAAACTGTATAAATCGAGGCAGGTTTCGGCCGAGCCATCGTGGGGTCTCAGGAAAGACCAAAAGTGTGTGTGCCCCTCTCTACCTGTTTTAGCGGATTTGGGGAGTTCTGTGTGTTTGTTGCTTTTAGTGTATTTTTTGAAAGGCTCTTCCTCCCACTCCCCAGAGCATCTTGGTGAAAATACTGGAACTTGAAAGTAGGTGTATTGGGATTCAGAAGGTTGAGAACATATCGTGATGTTGCTTTTCTGCATCAAATGGAAACAAACACGTCGATAAATTTCAACATGGACTTGGGGGGGGGGCGGAATTAACCACTGGAAATCAGGGAAGACACCTGCTGGGGGGGGGGGTCCTTCCACCTGGGGGCCCAGGAGGGCTGCACCCAGCGCTGTCACAGCCGCAAAGCCTGGAGACCTTCTCTGGTGGTTTCCTGCCGCTGCTGCAACAAAGGACCTCAGACAGCGGCTGCAGAACCCCAAACACTTGCTATGTCCAGTGCTGGAGACAGGTAAAGGCCAGGTGTGCGCAAGGCTGGCTCCCCGGGGAATCGCTTAGCCCGCCTCTCCCAACCTCGGGCACCCACACCACCCCAGCCCCTGGTTCTGTGGCTGCCTGTCCTCCTGCGATTGTCACCTCCTTGCCTCTCTCCCGTATGTCACTACACGGAGCCCACCCGGATTCGCCAAATAAGCTCTCTGCCTTATTGCGTCTGCAAGGTTGTTTTTGCCGGGTGCGGGTGCGGGAGCGAGGTCCCAGACTCCGGGGGTTGGGCCGGGGACGTTGGTGGACGGCATTACTCTTCCCTCCTTACTGGACATCATTCCCTAACACCCTTTTTGACCGCAGTATAGTATTTCAATCATTCACTCATTCACTCATTCGTGCATTGCACAATGATTTAATGACCCCCTCCTACGGGAAGGGGGACAGAGCCGAGGTTCCAGCTGTCCTGGGGGTGGTGATGAGTGAGCGCATTTGAGGAAAACTTTAGAACCTCCTCATGCCACTCCGGCCACAGCTTCCGCCCTACCTCCCTGGACACCTCCTCTCCTAGGCCCTCACCCCTCTTCCCTCCTCACCTGTACCCATTCCGGGCAGCCTCATCCTCTTTCAGGGTTCAAACCGCATCTATGCCTGGTGGATACCCACAGTCCTGACCCCACCCAGGCTTCCCCTGAGCTCTAGACTGGGGGTTCAGCTGACCCTCAGTGTCACCATACAAGTGGTGGAGGGTGTCATTGGCATCCCAAAGTTAGCATGGCCCAAATGGGGCTCCCCACCTTCCCAGAACCTGCTTGCTGTGGACTGAGCCTTCATGTCCCCCCAAATCCAGATGTTGAAACCTACCCCCCCAAGACGATGGCAGGGGAAGGTGGGGACTTGGGGAGGGGCTTAGGTCAGGGGGGAGCTCCCTGAGTGGGATGAGCGCCCTTAAGAGAGGCCCCAAAGAGCTCCCTGCCCCTCCTGCCCTGTGAGCACCCGGGGGGAGGACAGTGGGCAGTGACCCAGGAGGAGGCCCTCACCAGACGTGGGACCTGCTGGCGCCCTGACCTTGGACTCCAAGCCTCCAGAGCCATGAGAAATAAATGTTCGCTGTTTATAAAAAAGTCTGTGAAAAGAAAAAAAAAAAAAAACAGTCTGTGGTAGTTTGTAGTAGGAGCCTGGCCAGACTGACGCTGCTTCTTCCTCCATCGCCCTGATGGAGCTGAGGGCTCCTCCTTCCTTCCAGATGCTCAGCCAGAAGCTGGGGGCTGCCCTGGGCCCCTTGCTCCCCCACCCATATCCAATCACTCAACAGATCCAATTAGCGCCGCTTTCAACACACCCCAGATCTGACCGCTTCTTCCCCCCTGACTAGCCATCTCCCTGGTCCACCCCATGACCAGGCCCTGGGCGAGTCCCCTCGCTGCCCTCCCTTCTCTCCCTTTCACTCAGCCTGCTCCAGCCACAGAGGCCTCTTCACTGTTCCTCCAACTGCCAGGCAGGGCCCTGCCCCAGGACCTTTGCACAGGCTGCGCCCTCTGGCACAGGCATTGTCAGGGCTCATTACCTCTCCTCCTCCAATTCTTGATTTCAATGTTACCTCCTCAGAGGAAACGTCCCTGAGCTCCCCCTGCCCCCACCTCAGCATCCATAAATTCCGTTTCGATCATTTCACCATGTTCTTTCAGTGGATTATTGGTCTCGGAAACAATCCCATCTGTAGATTTGCTTGCTCGTCTCTCCTCTGTCTCCTCCACTGGAGTGTGAACTCCACCAGTGCGGGGTTTGCTTGCCTGCTTGCTTGTTTGTTTGAATCTATTTTGTTACCTATGTGTCACTATGGGGCCACACATTTCTTGAAATTATGAATGAATGAGACTTGGCTAAAGTAGAAAAGACCTGGGAGCGGGAATGGAGTAATACAGGTGGGCTTCCCGGTGGAGGGGGAAGAGCTCAGAAAACATGTCATCTCCCTTGTGAACCTCATCAAGGCCTGGGAGCTCACTCATGTGCCAACACAAAACACAAAGAAACACAAACTCCTTTAAAATGGTTTCTTGGGTCATTCAAACCCACCTGGGGCAGCCAGTGTGCTGTGTAACATCCTGCTGTTCCCTCCCTCGTCTTGGGTGCGACCTCCTCAGCAAGGCCCTGCGGCCATCTGGGGGAGGCCACCATCTCAGAGAGGTGCCCAGGCCGAAAAGGACGATACTTGCTTCTTTCCACCAGGTGTCAGCAGGAACACGACCACCAGGCATCAGGCAGTGTCTCCCCCACCACCGTCCCCCAACACTGCCACCCCCACTGCCCACACCACCCTCCCTTTCAGCCCCACTCTGAGCCCCAGACCCCAGCATCTCAAGGTCAGATGCTCCACTCCCCCAACATACACCCCAGCATTTGCCTGTCACCAAGCAGACCACCACCACCGCAGGCATGCTTGCTGGCCTGTCCTACCAGGTGTCTACCCATTCCAGGAGTTGGGGGGAGGAAGCAGAAAGGGGAAGAGAAAGAAGGGAAGCGCAGAGGGAT
Organism: Vulpes vulpes; assembly: GCF_048418805.1. Classification (NCBI taxonomy): domain Eukaryota; kingdom Metazoa; phylum Chordata; class Mammalia; order Carnivora; family Canidae; genus Vulpes; species Vulpes vulpes. Next base: position 106,439,102 of record NC_132788.1, on the reverse strand, counting down.
TCAGGGTTTCCGATCTGGGAAACCTCTGTTGCAAAGGCCGGCTGCATCCGATGCCTTCGGATGTCTGAGAATAATGTGCATGAAATAATGGAAATAGGTACTGGGAAATATTCTAAGGAAATGTCACGTGTTAAACTCACTTACTCTGCCCAACAACCCCATGGTACCGGCACTATTAGCACCAGCAGCCCGCTTTTAATGGTGAGGAAACTGAGGCACAGAGAGGTTAAGTAACTTGCCTGAGGTCACAAGGGTTATAGTAATGAGAGTGGAGATCCAAAGGCCTGTGATCTGGCTTCAAAGTCCCCGGCATAAGACTAGGCCACCTTCTACACAGATGAAGTTCAAGGTAATCAGATCCCTGAAAAGAAAAAGAAGAAAAGAAAAGAAAAAAGAAAGGAAAAGAAAAGAAAGGCCGTTGAATCTGAACCACCCATTAGAAGATCCACCCTGAGCCTTATCAGGGTCGTGAGTATCTTAGGACACAGTAGCCTGATGGGTTTCCAGGCCAAAGAACAGAGACAGCACAAACATGCCCCCACAATTTGGGGGAGTCATGAGATGACTGAGGGGACCCTCCATCTTCTGAGCTGGGGCAATTTGGGTCGGGGGATGTCCTACCCCACCTTTACAGAGATCACAATCCGAAGAGGGTACAAACAGATTTAAACCTGTCCGAGCGTTTGCGTGGAACATCCCTGGAAGGAATCGGTGAAATGGGTCGCAAGAGTGGCTGGCTTTTGGGGCGAGCACAGGGGTCGGGGGCGGGGGAAGGGAGGACCGACTTTCCACTCACACACTTTTATGCAAGTTGAGTTTCTTCTGTTGCAAACGTGCAGAAAAACGTGTAGGGCAATAGAATGATGGCTTTAACACAACACTCTCACTTTTTTTTTTTTTTTTTTTTTTTACAACACATTTAGATAAAGCCTGGTGCACACACACCCCCAGTTTGGCAGCGCTAGGGAGAGAGCAGAGGGAATGTGCTCGCGGAGAGAACCCTGCTCTGAGGCATTACGGTTTAAAAAGAGTGAACAACACGTGGGGCTGGTTTTTCTCCCTTGCGTGGGCGGACCCGGGAAAGTATTCACGCCCAGGAAAGTGCTGGAATCCAATAGGAGACACCCCTGGGGTAGCTGCTCGCCATCCCCAGACTACACTGCCCTGCGCAGCGGTGAAATTCAAGGGAAAGAAGATAAATGAAAGGCCATTGGGCCTTTCCACATGGATGGGAGAAAAGCTTCTCTTAGTCCCTTCGGTCCTGTGCAATTTTTGATGAACCAAGTGTTAATTTCGTAATTAAGACCCATTAAAAATACTAAGAACACGAGGTGTTTGCTTCGAGGTGTTTAAAGGACATATTGAGACATTTGTGATGTAGTCATATGCCCTGTGAGCTGGCACTTTTTCGATGAAAGATTAGTAAAGAAATAATGATAGATTATTTAAATGAACAGATTAGTTAACAGATTAGTTAAATAGTTCCGGTTAAGGTGCCAGGTCCCGAACTAGGTGCTTAATCACTTCTTAACCATAACTGACCCGATGGGAGTCGAGATCCTCCTAATGCCTGTTTTACAGATCAAGAGAGTGAGGCTCAAAAAAAAAAAAAAAAAAAAAAAGAGTGAGTCTCAGAGTCATGCTCAGTCGTTCATAAACAATCTCCCTCGCTTCACCCCCACACCGGTCCCTGCAACGGTGCTATTTCAATAAGTGGAATTTCTGCTATGAACACTTTAAAATTAAATTATTTGTTTCTTCAGTGTCAGAACAACAATAATTCTGTTTATTGTCAATACCACGGTGACACTTTTTTGACTCCTCCAGGAGGTTTGGACCTACTGAAGACCCTCTGGACGCTGGGCAATCTTCCGATGGATATTGTCCCCACAACAGCACTCTGAGGGTCCCATTTTTTTTTAAGATTTTATTTATTTATTCATGAGGGACACAGGGAGAGGGAGAAGCAGGCTCCCTGTGGGGAGCCCGATGCAGGCCTGGATCCCAGGACCCTGGGATCATGACCCGAGCCAAAGGCAGACGCTCAACCACTGAGCCACCAAGGCACCCTGTGAGGGTCCCATTTTGCAGGTGGAGAAACCGAGGCCCAAAGAGACATGACTGGCTAGCTGGGAGGGGTGCTAGCTGGGAGTGGGGCTTCTCATCCTGGCACTCTGCTTCCAGACCTCCCATTTCTAAACCTCCCCACAGTTAACCCAGTGCCCGTAAGTACAGAAATCAGTCGAGAAATGATGACAGAGTCGGCTTGTTATTTCTGCCCTGGGGATACAGGGATGGTAGGTAGAGGCAGAAGCTCTGCGGGGTTGGCAGAGGCTGCAGAGGAGAGAGACTGGGGGACTTGCACTCCCTGCCTCCTTCCTTCCACCGCTGCCCCTGCATCTCGAGGCCATTGCATTGTTCAGGAATGTTCTTAGCTCCTCACAATCAAGCCAGCACAGTCTGAAGGCTCAATGGAGGGAGAGACGGGAATCAGAGGAGGAGAGATGGCGAGACTTGAGAAAGCTCTTACTCCCACCTCTGCGAATCTGCTGGACTTTCCCCCGGGAGTGAGTTTCTCGCTCATTCTCTCTCATGGGTAGCCTGGTAAACAGCCTCACTGTGTGCCGCTGGGCAGGTGGCTTCCCATCCCTGAGCCTCAACCTCCTCGCCTGTGAAATGGGGATGACGATAGTGCTACCTCCTAGAGGGCAAGAGCGGGCCTGCATAGACGAAGGGCAAACCACGGGGCTTGGCACATAATAGGTGCTCAATCCAGAGCGTCCGGGGCAATTTTTATTGGGCCTGAGGCCCCTCCAGGTAGAGCCACTGGTGTGAGTTCTGCCATTGATGGGAAGCATCCTCACGCGGACACTTTGTGCCACAGATGCAATACCCAAGTCCCCTGATGCTCACCTAGAGTCCACGACAAAGAGGAATCTGCCACCCAACCATCCGCAGGGCTGAAACACCAGGAGACAACTCCCACTATAAATCTTTCACTGAATAATCGAGTTCTTCCACTGCGTGCTCTCCATGCACCAGACCTACTCCTTGCCCAGCTCACTCCTGGAGGGTCTATAACAAATAAAGAGCACCGAGGCTCCAACAAGCACAGCTTGTCTGCAGCCCCCTGTGATATCAGGCAAGCTGGGTCCTGTCCCGACCTTGGTTCTCTCATCTGAAAAACGAGGGTCACGAAACCACCTGCCTCCTGAGCCATACATGGGCAGTGATGCTGGAGAGGCACACAGGTGGGGCCAGCGGGCCCCAGCTCACGTCTCAGCCTTGCCACTCACTTAACTGCACTGTGACAGGAGATCAGCTTCCATCCCTCTGTGCTTCCAGGCTGGTGTGAAGGGTTTAACCAGTTCATCCTCATAAACAGCTGGTGAACCGAGCCTCATGTGCCAACTTAGCTGGGCCATGGGGTGCCCCATATCTGGTGAGCCCTTAGCTCCTTCCTACATCCTCTCTGCTCCCTCCGCTCACCCCAACGACAGCCCTCCCCGACAAGCACGGCTCTGCAGACCAAGTTCCCCTTTCGGAGCATGGCAGCTCCGCCAGCGGGACCCTGATCTCCCTAGAACACCGCCCCCCAACCCCATCACAAAATTTGACCTTGAATCTGGGGCTGAGTAAAGAGGCCGAGTGGGAGAAGAAGGCAGGGCGACCAGAGGGAGGGATGGCACTGATTGGTGTCTCAGGGCATTGGGGAGGGTCGGCTTGAGCAGGGGACACAGGGGGATACCAGTCCTGTAACCTCTTCCTAGAAGGTTATAGGAGCCATAAAGGGGGCTCCTGGGCCTTTCTGCTCTTTGGTGCCCTCTGCTGGAGGGGAGCAGGGCGTCCTGCAAGGGGCGGGGGCCGCTGAGACAAAGCAGGGTAGGGGTCTGCTCCTCAGCTCCAGCCCTGTCCCCAGGCTGAATTAGACCAAATGACAGCAGCCAGTCCTTCAGGACAGCGGGCTCCGTGCATTGTTTCCGGAGCGAGCTGGCGGCCAGGAGGGGGTGGAGGGCTGGGGGGGGGCTCTCTCTCCACAATGGAGCCCCCCACCCCAGCTCACAAGGAGGGAGGCAGGGGAGCTGCGCCCAGCCGGCTAAGCGGGCTAAGCGGAGCTCCAATGAATTCAGCTCCACGAAAGCCAATTAAAGCCGGCAGGGGGTCCAATGGGAGACTAGAGGAAGAAGGGGGGCACCCCCGTGAGCCTGGCTGCGGGGAGACACACGATGGGGGCATCTGGACGTCCCCCCCCCCCGCCAACGCAGAAGGGGCAAAGTTCTGTCCCTGGACCCCCGGCTGCTCCCACCAAGTCCTGATTAGGAAGATAGGGAAGCCAGGGAGACCCAGAGGGTGACAGGGATAAAAAGCACCCCCTCACCCGGGCCCCTTGGTCACCCAGAATGCTGAAGAGGTGGCTGGGTCTCCTTGACCAGCAGGGTCAGCAGGTCTGTCCCTTGGTCAGCCACTACTCATGGGGTCCACTCCAGGAAGGAAGGTTGGGAGTGGGAAGGACCCTCCCTGGGGAATGCAGGCCATGCCTCCTGGAAGCCTTCCAGAAAGGCTGCAGGCCCTTTGTTGGGGATTCTCCAAGGCCGGGTGCCCTCCCCTCAGTCTTCCCCTCTCTGGGCTCTACCTCTGAGACCTCCTTCCCTTTGGCCTCAGACTCCCCCTCTCTGAGCCCCCTCTCACCTGCTAAGTGCCCTCCACCTCTCCTCCTCTTGAGACCTCTTAGCCCCCCAGACCTGGGATTGGGGCTGAAAGTCCTCAACAGGGCTTGGCTTGAGAGGCTTCATGATTCTTACCCAGCCAGGTTTCTGGGATTTGGAGGGGAAAGGGCTCCCATTCATCCCCCTTCTCAGCAGCAGAACAGGGGGTTTGTGGGTCTAAGTCACATTTTGTGGGTGACATGGGATGGGGACTGCAGTTTGGGACCACTCTGTGGCTATCAGCTGTGGGTGGGTACACCTGGGGATTTGGTGCATGGGGGTGGGGAGCACAGCTTGTGAATGAGTATGTGTGAGCCCACTCACAGGTGCTGCCATCTGCACACACACACACACACACACACACACACTTTTGCCCACAGCATTGGTGGCTAGGGAAACCCAAAGACTCAATGATGAGAGACGGATTTGGGGAAAGTTGAGAAGTTGAGAGCAGACACCTGTGTAACAAGAAGCAGCCCTGTGAACATCCTGGAGGAGGGAGAAGCAGGTGCAAAGGCCCTGAGGCAGAAACAAGCTGGCTGGCAGGACAGAGGCCAAGTGATGGGAATGGTGAGTGGGGAGGCCCGAGACATGAGTAGGGTCTGAGCCGTGGTCTCCAGACACATGGCTTAAGAGGTTAGTCTCTGGAGCCACACTACCTGGCTTCAAAGTCAGGGGGCTAAATTAGGCCTCAAGTGACTTACATGCTCCATGCCTCATCTTCCCCACCTGTAAAATGGGTATTAAAGAGTATCTGCCTCCAAAGGTGTCAGGAGGGAGGAGGGGTCAATACAGACAGACTCCTTGCATTAGACCAAGTACCTGGCGTATAGTGAGTGCTCACTGCACGTTGGCTGCTGGTGCCGTCATCATCATTATCATCGGTTTGATTTTCACGGTGGTGGGACTCATGAAAAGATTTTAGGTGAGGAGGACAGGATCAGATTTGTCATTTGAAAGACTTCCTTGGAGCCCTCTGGGGAGCCCAGAATGTTCCGTGCAAGCAGCTGGATGGTGTTGTTACACCATCTACACACATGTAGAAACTCATTGAACTGAGCACACAAGACTAGTTCACTTCACCGTGTGCAAGCAGTGTCTCAATCAAAAATAAAGAAATAGGAGCGCCTGGGAGGCTCAGTAGTTGAGCGTCTGCCTTTGGCTCAGGGCGTCCTGGGATCGAGTCCTGCGTCGGGCGGGCTCCCCGCAGAGAGCCTGCTTCACCCTCTGCCTGTGGCTCTGCCTCTCTCTGTGTGTCTCTGTTGAATAAATAAATAAATAAAATCTTAAATAAAAATAAATACCGGAAAAGTCCCCTTCTGGGGACTGCATGAAAGACGGCAGGGGGAGATGGGACAAGTTTCTTTGAACCCCTCCTCCCATGTCACTGCCCCTCTTGGCCATCTTTATGTCCCCATCCTGAGCTTGCCAGGCATCCAAAGCGTCAGAAACCCTCAGCGCAGAGGCCTGGAAGGCTGAAGCCCTGAAGACTGGCTCCTTCCCTGGCTGTGTTGCCGATGAGCCACTGTGTACACGCCCAGTGTCTCCGCCGGCTCTGCAGCCCTAGCCCGGGCACTTGGCCTCATCGGGGCCAGAGGAGCTAGCATGGGGCCCTCACAGCCCTGGTTATGAAGGGGATGCAAGACGGGACCTCCTTCCTGCCCTTGTGAGTCTGAAAAGGTAACTTTATGTAGCAGGTTCAATGTGTGCCCCCCAAATTCACAGCCACCTGGAACCTCCATGTGTGACCTGGTTTGGGAATAGAGTCTTGGCCTATGTCATTAGTTGAGATGAGGTCATCCTGGATGTAAGGTGGGCCCTGGATCCAATGACTGGTGCCCTCCCAAGCAGAGGAGAGGACCAGGAAGGAGACACACAGAAGGGGAAGATGATATGGAAGCAGAGGTTGGGGGATGCATCTACAAATTGAGGAACTCACAGGATTTCAGGCTGCCACCGGAAGTGCAGAGAAAGGCCTGGGTCGCTTTCTCCCCTAAGCCTCCAAAAGGAACCAAACCTGCCCAACACCTTGATTTAGCACTTCTGGCCTCCAGGACCACGAGAGAAGGAATGTCTATGACTTTAACCTTCCGAGTTTGGGGTACTTTGTTACAGCAGCTACAGGAAACAAGTGCACCCCATGTTACTTTAGCCCCAAAGTCGAGATACCTGTAGAAGCTTTAGGAAGTATAGAAAGCCATGCCTGCCCCACAGCGCCGTGCTCCAGACTCAGACAGACAAACTGCAGAAAGTGCTTGGCTCTGAGGATGCCACAGAAGCTCAGCTGGCAGGAAAAACGAAAAGTCCACAGGTGACAGGGGTGACACAGCTCTACATCACGTGACATACTTCTTAGACATACATTTTAGCTGTCATTATTATCACCCATAATCAGAAGAAAATAGCAGTCACTTGTAATTCCACTCCCCGCTGGTAACTTTTTGGTGAACCTCTGTGTAGATTAAAAAAAAAAAGAAAAGAAAAGAAAAGAAAAATGTATTTGGGCACCATGTGAGGGCTATTTGAATGAACCATTTGTGTAAAACTGTTGATGAGCCCTGACAGGTTATTCCATTGACACTGAGTGATTATTGCTAGTTTTTTTTTTTTTTTTTACAGAGTTGTGATGATGTCGGTATTATACTTTTTAAGAAGAGTCCTTATCATTGGAGACTATTAAAATATTTGCAAACAAGGGGCACCAGGGTGCTCAGTCAGTGAAGCATCTGCCTTTGGGTGAGGTCATGATCTCAGGGTCCTGGGACCCAGCCTCATATAGGTCAGGCTCCCTGCTTTGCCTGCTTCCCCCTCTCCCTCTGTCCCACCCTCCCCCGCTTGTGCTTTCTGTCTCTCTCTCAAATAAATAAACAAAACCTTTTTGAAAAATAAAAATTAATTAATAAATATTTGTGAATGAGATGTCATGTCTGGGTTGGTTCACCAGACAGGGACTCAGGGCCATATGAAATCATATGGGGACTCACTGTTCTGATTTTTTCCCTTTGTGTATGTTTGCAACTTCCCATAATCCATTGATTATAAAACCCTATGACCCAGCCATTCGACTCTTAGATACTTGCCTCAGAGAAAAGGGAATTTGTATTCATGTAAAGGCTTGTTTTGCATGAATGTTCATAGCAGCTTTGTTTGGAATCAACCGCTGTATAATAGACTGTATCTGGTCTTTGTCCCAGGTTCCTGAGACATAACCTCTAACTCCCTGATGTCTCCCCAGTGATAGGAGTGTCTGGTTTTCACCCAGGGGCTGGGCCACACCCGAGTTTATGCAAAGGAGAGGACTCAGGTTGAGGGCTGCTCATGCAGGAAGCACCAAGCATTTGGTTAGATGTCAGCCTGACCTTGAGGAGTTGGGAATGCTGCAGATTGAGCTCAATCTCATGGATCCAATTGGATCAGTCCGAAGTATGAAATGAAACATCAATAAAAATTGGATGCCTGGGTGGCTCAGGTGGTTAAGTGTCTGCCTTCAGCTCCAGTCATGATCCCCGGAGTCCTGGGATCAAGCTCTACATGGAGGCAGGTGGGGAGGCCCTGCTCAGCAGGGAGTCTGCTTCTCCCTCTGCCCCTCCCCCTGCTCATTCTCTCTCTCTCCCTCTCTCTCTCTCTCTCTCTCTCAAATAAATAAATAAAATCTTATAAAACAAAACAAAGCTCTGGATGCCAAAGCTCTGTAGAGCTTCCTAGTAGGTGGACACATCTGAATTGATGACAGCGTAGTTGGAGGCTGTGCCCTTAGCTTATGAGGTCTGCAATAAATCCAAGTGGTTAGTGTCCGAATCTGTAGTATATCTCACACACATGTGCGCACATACACACACATACACTGGAAATGACCCAGATGTCATTTCAGGTGAATGGATAAACTGTGGTATGTCCACACAATGAAATACTACTAGTCAATTAAGGAATCAACTGTGCCTCCACATAACAGCATGCATGAATCTCACATAGTTATGCTGAGTAATATAAGACTGTGTATCTCTAATGAATAAATTTTTCAAATCTTAAAAAATATGCACAGTCCTGGTGGCTCAGTGTTTTAGAGCAGCCTTCAGCCCAGGGCATGATCCTAGAGACTCCCTACCTGGAGCCTGCTTCTCCCTCTGCCTGTGTCTCTGCCTCTCTCTCTCTCTCTCTTTCTCTCTCTCTCTCTCTGTCTATCATAAATAAATAAATAAATAAATAAATAAATAAATAAATAAATAAATAAAATCTTAAAAAAAAAAAAACAGGGTGCCGCTGAGCCACCCAGGGATCACCAGTACAATGTGTTTTATTTTATTTTTTTATTTTTTTAAATTTTATTTATTTATGATAGGCACACAGTGAGAGAGAGAGAGAGAGAGAGAGAGAGAGGCAGAGACATAGGCAGAGGGAGAAGCAGGCTCCATGCACCAGGAGCCCGATGTGGGATTCGATCCCGGGTCTCCAGGATCACGCCCTGGGCCAAAGGCAGGTGCTAAACTGCTGCGCCACCCAGGGATCCCTACAATGTGTTTTAAACACACAACGGGGAAATGCCTGAGTGGCTCAGCGGCTGGGTGCCTCCCTTAGGCCCGGGGTGTGATCCCAGAATCCATGGATCAAGTCCCACATCGGGCTCCCTGCATGGAGCCTGCTTCTCCCTCTGCCTGTCTCTCTCTCTCTCTCTCTCTCTCTCTCTCTTTCTCTCTGTGTCTCTCATGAATAAATAAATAAAACCTTTAACACACACACATACACATGGGGCACCCAGGTGCCTCAGTGGTTGAGTGTCTGCCTTTGGTTCAGGGTGTGATGCCAGGGTCCTGGGATCGAGTCCCACATCGGGCTCCCCACAGGGAGCCTGCTTTTCCCTCTGCCTATGTCTCTGCCTGTCTCTCTGTATCTCTCATGAATAAATAAAATCTTTTAAAAAATAAAAAAGAAAACACACACACCTGCAGAAGTTCTCCCACACATGTGTGCAGCTGTGGTGCAGCTGTATGCAAGATGTCTTTCTGGCATCATTCAAAAGCCACCAAAATGCTCTCTAATAGGGAACTGGCTAAATCAATGATACATCTGAATTCTGGAATGTTGAGGAAAAAAAAGTAAGATCTGTGAAATAGGGAGCTGGAGGTACTCACTAAATGGGTCTGGAAAAATCTCCAAGCTGGATTGCTAAGTGGAAAAAAAAAAAAAAAGCAAAAAGCAGGGCACAGATCCTGCAGAGGCATAGAGCAGGCCCAAAGCATGCTACCTTTTATGTAAAAGGATGGCATGGCCATACTGTGTTATATGTTTGACACTTACTAAGAGGCTTAAAAGTTCTCACCACAGGGGAAAACTTGGTAAGTTTGTGAGGTGGGAGATGTTACCTAAAGTTTCTGTGGTTGTGATGTTACAATATATACAAATATGGAGTCGTTAGGTGGTACACTTAAGACTAATTCACTGTTGGGACACCTGGGTGGCTCATCGGTTGGGTGCCTGCCTTCGGCTCAGGGGGTCATCCTGGGGTGTCGGGATCGAGTCCCACGTCGGGCTTCCTACATGGAGCCTCCTTCTCCCTCTGCCTCTCTCTGTGTGTCTCTCATGAATAATTAATTAATTAATTAATTAATACAGTGTTATGTCAATTATATCTCAATAAAATGGGGGGAGCAAAGGGTATTACACACACATACATCCCCCCAAAAAGGGATATGAAGAGTAAGAATATGTTTTTCTTGGGGTGCTTAGCTGGCTGTGTCAGTAGAGCATGCGACTCTTGGTCTTGGGGTCATGAATTCAAGCTCCTTTTTGGGCATAGAGCTTAAAAAAGGTTTTTAAGAGAATAGGTTTGGGGGCAGCTGGGTGGTTCAGCAGTTTAGCACCTGCCTTCAGCCCAGGGTGTGATCCTGGAGACCGGGGATCGAGTCCCGCATCGGGCTCCTTGTGGGGAGCCTGCTTCTCCCTCTGCCTGTGTCTCTGCCTCTCTCTCTCTCTCTCTCTGTTTATTTCATGAATAAATAAATAAAATCTTAAAAGAGAGAGAGAGAGAGAATAGGTTTGGAGCCCCCGGGTGGCTCAGTATGTTGAGTGTCTGCCTTCAGCTCAGGTCATGATCTCGGGGTCCTGGGATAGAGGCCCATGTCAGGCTCCCTGCTCAGTGGGGAGTGTGCTTTTCCCTCTGTCCTTACCCCACCCCACCCCCCCGCTCATTCTCTCTCTTTCAAATAAATAAATGAAATCTTTTTTTAAAAGTATACCTTCTAAAAATATTCTTTGTTATAGATTATATAAGATATACATATTCTATACATGTTCTATATGTATACATTATATAATCTCTATAAATAGTATAATACATAGCAATGTGCATCGATTATGTATCACATAATACACACATGCACACCAAAAACATGTATTTGTATATGTATATCTGCCTTAATACAACTAAAATCTCAGAAGACAAAAGAAACCAGTAGCAGTGGTGGCACTGGGAGAGGCATTTGGGTGACCAGGAAGACGCTTCTCAACATAAACTCTTTTGTGCCTTTGGAATTTGGTTCCATGTGCGTGGATTACTTATGCAAAAATAGATCCTATTTCTAAAAAGAAAGAGCGGTAGATTTATACGCGCTGATGTGGAGTAATGTGGGAGATCGGTTCAATGAAAAATCAGTGAAATGACACTGAGTAAAGCAAATCTGGAGGAGGGAAGGAGGGATGGGTGGGGAGGAGGGAGAGACAGAGAGGGAGGCCCAGAGCAGGTTCCATCAGAAAATGTCCACCACCCTGTTTACCGCATCTGGTCTGTCTGGAAAGTTGCTAGTGGGGACACAGGGGACTCTGGCTCCTTAGTGAATGGGGTGCGTGGGTGGCTCAGTGGTTGAGCATCTCAGGTCCTGATCCCAGGGTCCTGGGGTCAAGTCCTGCATCGAGCTTCCCACAGGGAGCCTGCTTCTCCCTCTGCCTGTGTCTCTGCCTCTCTCTTTGTCTCTCATGAATAAATAAATAAAATTTTTAAAAAAGACTTTAAAAATATAAGGGCTTTAAATGAGAGAATATGGTGACCTTATGGCTAATCTATCCCCCGTATGTTCCAAATCTTTGCTAATGAATATCCGTTGCTTCTGTAAACAGTGTTTACGGGGTTTGTAGGGTCCCCTGCAAGAGTTACCGGGTAACACCAACCACGCCACGCGTGTGTGGGTTTCCATTCCCCTGAGTGGGTGCCCACCATTTATTGGCAGTTTGTGCATCTCCTTTGGAAATACCATCTATTCAAGTTGTTTGCTTTCTGAAGTCTTTCTTCTTTAAATTGCTCCTTTTCTCCATCCCTTTAAAGTTCCCAAGCACCCCACCTGGCAAGAAATCTTTTCCTCCCCACTTTACAGATGAGGACACAGGCCCAGCGTCTCTCCCGGAGTCACAGAACGAGAACAAGTCACAGCCAGGACTGGATGCCAGGTTGGCGTGACCCTGGTGACAGGACCAGGATGGGGATGGAGGGGCTCCTGGGTGGGTGCCCCACCACGGAGGAGGGACGCAGGGGCGTCTATTCCAGCTCAGCGCAGAAGGCAGCCCTCAAGGCTTGGAGAGACATGGAAAGGGAAATGGGGAACACATCTCTCTGGGCAGGCAGAGGCTGGTCAGCAGGGCACACCCCTCCCTAGACCAGCCTCACCCCTACCTGCCCCCCCAATGTCCACCCCGTGTGTACACAGAGGCACACACCCGTGTGTTAACTCATGGGCGATCCTGGCACGCGGGCAAAGGCACACAGGCAAACGCAGGCACACGCAGGCAGCCACATGCACGCGCAAACACACCCAGCCATGCACAAACACACACACTCCACTTCTTATTCTTCTAAATCAAAGCTTGGGTCAGGTTCCAGCTCAGGCAAGTGGCCTCCCTGCCTCCTCCTGGCTGGGCCTCCAGAGCACTAGTGCAACCAAGTGTGTGTGTGAGAGAGAGAGAGAGAGAGAAACAGAAAGAGATGGCATAAGACCACAGCAGAGGACAGAGAAACCCAGGGACGGAGACAGACAGCAGCAGGCGGTGGGGGGGGGGGGGGGGGGGGGCGGATGGAAAGGACGGGAGGCCCTCCCTCTGTTCCCTGGCTGAGCTGGCCTCCTACTGCAGTCCTCAAAATAGGCCCTTGAGATGAGGACTGTTTTGACTGATTTTTCCAGAAGAGAAGGTGGAGGCTTGGAGAGGCCAAGCCCAATACTACCGCTGTGACCTGGGGTCCCTTTGCAAATCAGAGGCTGGGGTCTAGACCATTAGCTCTGCTGGGTTGGGCTGCACACCTTCGTTTTGATTTCTTTTAAGTGGTTTCTTTTTTTTTTTTTTAATTTTTATTTATTTATGATAGTCACACAGAGAGAGAGAGAGAGAGAGGCAGAGACACAGACAGAGGGAGAAGCAGGCTCCATGCACCAGGAGCCCGACGTGGGATTCGATCCCGGGTCTCCAGGATCACGCCCTGGGCCAAAGGCAGGCGCCAAACCGCTGCGCCACCCAGGGATCCCATGATTTCTTTTAAGTGGTTTCATGTAAAAATCCAGACCATCAGCTTCTCCGGAAAATATTGACAGATCAGGCCAGGCTGGGCTTGCTTCCCTGCCAGGTGACTGGCTGCCGGGCCGGCCGTTGTTGCGCGTGTCGTTTGTGATTGTCACATCCGTCCCTGTGCGTGCCTGTGTGTTCGTGAGCCTGAGTCTGCGTGTGTTTCTATGACAAGTTGTGCCTGAGTACAGGTGTGAGTGCGTGTATGAAGGTGAATTCATGACCGACACGTGTTGGTACGCGGTAGCCACATCCTAGGGGGGCATTTGTAAAGCCTGGGAGCGTGCGTGTGACAGTGTGTTCATTTTGGGAGTGTTTGCCCTCTTAGTTTCTTGTGCGTCCCTGTATCGTGAGGGTGAAGTCCAGTTTGCTTGTACTCTGGGGTGTCAGGATCCCTTGGGCCTGTGCTGAGTGTGAGTGTGGTGTGTGTGTGTGTGTGCTCTGATCTGAGGGTCTGTGGCTGTAGCTGAGGACTCTGTGCCTGTGTCCTGGCGTGTGGCTGTGTTGGAGAGATCTGTGAGTATGTGTGTGCGCGCGTGTGCACGTGAGCATATGTGCCCATGTGTGCATGAGTGTGGATGTGCATACACATATCTGTAAGCATGTACATGGACATGCGTCCCCATGTGTGCTTGTGACATGTGCCCATAACCACATGTGTGGACATGTGTTTATGTGTTAGGTCTGCATGAGTGTATGCACGTGGGTTTACATGAGTGTGGACACGTGTCCCTGTCTGTGACTGCAGGTGTGCTTGGCTGAGCTTGTGTCTGGTGTGTGTTGCATCACTGGGCCAGTCCTGTGCAAAACACCTTTGCAGGTGCTCTCAGGGACTCCTCCCGGTAGGGCTGTGCCCATGGCTCTCCGCCTGCACGTTTGTGGCCCCGGGGATGCACCTGTGTGATGCTGTGACACAGTGTGTGTCACAGGAACCTGTCTGAGCAGCAGAAGGGTGCCTGTGACCTCAAGCATGTGTCCCTCTGGGGTGACCCTGAGTGGGAATGTGGGGGTGGTGCTCTCTGAGGTTTGCAAGTGTGTGTGCAAGGGGGCCCCGGCTCCTGGGGTCCAGTCCAGCCTCCTAGCCCCTCTCAAACAGCTCAGTGCATTTTCCCAGGACACCCTGAGCCTGCAGTGGAGATGCGTCCCCCTCCCATCTCACCCCCTCCCTCCTCCTCACCGGCCTCCTCACTACCCCCCTCCCTCCCATCCTCCCCCACTCCCCTCTCTCCTTCTCCCTCCTCTCTTCCCACTCCCAGCTCAGCGAGGAAAGCAGTGGGGAGAAGTGGCCGCAGGCTGCCATCAGCTCCAATAGGCTTAAGTGGCCCATTTCCTGGGCTGGCTGGCACCCTCCGAAGACACCATTAGGGTAATGAGCTCTCAGCCCCTCCCAGCCCCAGTGCCAGGCAACCAAGGAGGGGGTGTCCCAGGCCCAGTGGGCTGCTTCCCTTCAGTCTGCACATAAAGGGGAGCAGGGAGCCGGGAGGGAGAGCCCCAGAGATGCACGCAGGGTCAGGTGGGGGCAGAGAGCCAGAGCTAGAGAGAGACAGAGACACAGAGACTCAAAAGGACAAAGACGGAGAGAGATGGAGTCAGAGAGAATGAGAGAGCCACAACAAAAGTCCAGGAAGGAGGGGTAGGGAATGAGACAGAAAAGAAAGTGATAGACCAGGTGGCAGTGGGAGTGGGGCGGGGAGAGGAGAGAGAGACAATCTCCCCCCACCCCCCCTCACACACACACACACACACACACACAGACACACGCACCGAACAAGGTAGAAGACAATGTCTTTCATATATATATATATATATACATGAGATTATTTCTCCCTCTGATTCCCCTCCAAATATATATATATATATATATTTTAAGATTTTATTTATTTATTCATGAGAGAGACACACACACAGAGGCAGAGACACAGGCAGAGGGAGAAGCAGGCTCCATGCAGGGAGCCCAACGTGGGACTCGATCCCCGTACTGCAGGATTATGCCCTGGGCCGAAGGCAGGTGCCAAAACCGCTGAATTACCCAGGGATCCCCATATTTTTTAAATATTTTATTTTTAATCGACCTCTACGCCCAACATGGGGCTCGAACCTACAACCCCGAGATCCAGTCGCATGCTCCACCAACTGAGCCAGCCCCGCTCTCCAAGACACTGTCTTTTGTAACCTAATCTCCAAAGTGACGATCATCACCTCTGTGTGGCCCATGTGTGGGTCTCACAGAGGGACCCTGACTCAGGGAGGGAGGAGCCTACCCAAGCTGTAAATCCCAAGGGGTGGGGGTCCTTGGGGTCCACGTTGGAGGTTGGCCACCACATCCACTGACCCGGACTTGAGTTCCCTCCTCTGAGGCTTGGGCTCACCAGCATCAATGACATAGTAAAGATATGCTCATTTCCCAGGGCACCAGGGAGGGTCTCCTCATTTTTTAAAAAGATTTATTTATTTATTTATTTGAGAGAGAGAGTGAGAGCGAGAGCGAGAGCGAGAGAGTGTGTGAGCAGAGAGAGGAGCAGAGGGGGAGGGAGAAATAATCTCAAGAAGACCCCCCTCGGAGCGCAGAGCCCAACACAGGGCTCCATCCCAGGACCCTGAGATCACAACCTGAGCTGAAACCAAGACTTGGACGCTTAACCAATTGAGCCACCCGGGTGCCCCCAGTGTCTCTTCATCTTGAGCCAGTTCTCTGGGGGTCTGCAAAAGGGTACTAGCACGCTTTAGGGATCTTTTGGTTATACATGAAGGGAACTCCGTTCAAACCGCCTTGAAAAAATATGTATTTAACAAAGGGCACTTGCTAGCTTATGGAAGTGGGAAGTGCAGGCTTAAACTGGCTTCAGATATGGCTGGATCCAGGGGCTCAACTATGATCCCCTCTCTCTTTTAACTCTCCATGCAGTCACCAGTTCCCCTAGCAACTCCAGTGGACACGGAGAAGCTCTCCCATCAGATCCAATGAGAAAGTCCCAGGGAAGTCTCTGATTGGCTCAGCATGGATCACATGCCCATCCCTGCACCCATCCCCATGGCCAACCGGATGGGATACTCTGACTGGCCAGACTGGATCGCATGTCCCACCCTGTGGTCCTGAGAGCGAAGAGAACCTTAAATAACAGCCCCCCCTCCCCATCCCAAACCAGATGTCACTAAAAAAAAAAAAAAAAGAAGAAGAAAAAAAAAAGGAAAAAATAAAAGAAAGAAAAGAAAGAAAAAAGAACTTTCCAGTCAACCCTTGACATGCTACCAATTATGAAGCATACCCTCTTTCATAGACGTTCTAAACCAACAAATGTATGGTTTAGAGTCAACGAATGAAGTGTGGTATTGCTCTCCCCGTTTCACAGGTGAGATTGGTGAGGCACAGAAAGGGTAAGTTGCTCTCCGATAGTCACACAGCCAGGACACAGATGAGCCAAGGTTTGAGCCCGGACAGTGTCATCTGGAGCCCCTGTGTCATCCTCCTGTTCAAAGTTCTCTTGGCCCACGGCCTCCACACTAATGGCTTGTGCATCTCAGGACACAAACATCTTTTTACAGCTTTCCCGTGGCCGCAATGCTCAGAAAACGTTCCGTATTCCCAAAGCTTGTTGTAATATTATCAAGTGTGCTTCCCTTGACACTGAAGTGGTTTTCGCTTGGAGAGTCCACAGGAGCTCCTACATGGTCTGGCAGCCAAAGACATTTCTTGGACTTTTTTTCTTTTTTTCTGGAAGCTTCTCTGGATTTGAGGCATTATACTATAGTGTTTAAATACACTCAGTGTAGAGCCACAGTGTCTAGGATCAAATCTTTTCCTCCACTGCTTCCGAGCTGTGGATCCTTGGAAGATATACTTGAACTCTCTGTGTTCAGTTTTCCTCTCATGCCAAATGGAGTTGTTGTGAGGGTTAAATTAATTAAATCATATCAAATCTTAGAACAGTGCCAATATCCATTAGCATCTGACGTAGTTTGCCTTGGCTAGCATCCTAGTATTTTTTTTCCTCTGATGTGAGTTTTATTTCTAGAGAATGCCCTCTCTGCCCCTCATCCCCTAAGTTAACCATCAATGCCATCCACTACACATTCCGGTCATTCTCCTGGATAGAATTGCACTTCCCTGTGCCCCGGGAAGTCAGATGGGGGCCATGAGATTTGCTCTGACCCATTAAGTGTGAGCTCAAGTGACGGGTCCCCCTCCTGGTGGAAACTTTTAACACAGCTTGTCATAATGCCTCTTTCCTTCAGCTACCCAAGTGACTGGGCAAGTTTGAGGTAGTGGGGGCTCCATCACCCCATGAGTGTAGGAGGAGTACATGTAGAGTCCTCAGCCAAACCACAAGAGAGGGACCAGCACAAGCAAGAGACACATCCTGGGGTTTGGAGCCACTGAAATTTGGGGGATGCTTGTTACTGCGTGTAACCTTCACCTTCCCTAACTGATACACCCCCTTGGTTTCTGAGATCTCATTGCTCCCACCACAGACACAACCAGAGATTTCGTATGACCTGGTCTGGTATGACAGAGCTAAACCATCAGCATGTCTGCACCTAGGACAATGGAGGTGATTTTTGTGCCCCATGACCTTGACAATACCAGCCACTGTGTGCTCTTTGTTCAAAAATTCAGATATTGAGTCGAAGGCTTGAAAAAAAAAAAAAAAACATTGTCCGTGCCACAGTCTTCCGTGATTATCTGTACATTTGCCATCCTTTCTCAGAACTGGCTCTTCCCAGACCAGTGACATTTTAAAGCTCTGCCTCTCAACTATCTTGGCGATGACTCATTTTTTATTCCTATTCTAGGAGCAATCCTGCACACAGAGAAATCTTCTCCCATTCCCTCCCACACCTTTCCCCTCCCCCCTCCCCCAGCCACCGGCAGGAAAAGAGCTTCATATGGCATCACTGTGTGGGCCAGCCCTCTGTCCCTGATGGGCTGACTCAGTTTACCTTGCTGCGATTCAATTTTTTTTTTTTAAGGGCCATTCCAGCTCTGCTGTTCCATGTGGCTCCAGTATTATTGCTTTTTTGCTTTGGTCGAGGTGGGAACCCGAGGTCATGGAAAATATCTTCTTTCAATGAAACTCTTTGCTTCATTCTGTATAAAACAGCCATCTGTGCAGACTTCACCTTCCTTACCTCAACAGCTACGATTGTCTGGGTTGCAAGTGACAGAAAACCCATCTCCAACAGATTTAAGTCATCAACAACTGCCAACCACAAAAGCAGCAAAAATGGATTTCTCTGCCCTGCCTTTTGATGCCCCCCCAAAAAATGGTACCTGGACCCTCAAGCCTCTGTTCTCACTGTAACACTGTGGTCACCAAGATACATATTACGCATGTGGCAGAAACACAGCCTCTGCACAGACTGTTGCACAACCTATAGTCCATTAAAGGAGTCTAATTTGCCCAGAGCTCAGCTGCAGGGGATTCTGGGAACTGTAGTTTCTAGGCTTCCGTTCCCTAGCTGGGCAGCAAGTAGGAGAGAGATCCCAGTCTGTGGGCCTCCACACAAGGGGATGTGACCGGCTTAGACCTTCCAGCCCAGCCCAGTCGCTCTTCAAATGCAGCTGTGTGAATGAGCCCAGGCAAGAGTCACCCAGCCAAACCACAGAATCATGACAAATAATAAGATGTTGTGGTTTTAGCTTTTAAGCTCTGGAGGTGGTTTGTTACACAGCAATAGGTAACTGATACATTATTGATTTGTTGAGAGAATGCCTTTGAATGAACTAATTGGTCCTTTTTTTTTTTTTTTAAGGTTTTTACTTATTTATTAGAGACACAGAGAGAGGCTGAAACACAGGCAGAGGGATAAGCAGGCTCCCCACAAGGAGCCCGATGCAGGACTCGATCCCAGATCCCAGGATCACACCCTGAGCTAAAGGCAGATGCTTAACTGCTGAGCCATCCAGGCATCCCTTGACTGGTCCTTTTAAGCAAGCAGACACTGGCTTCATTGAGGCCAAAGATGCTGAAACAGTTTCTCTCTGTCTCTCTGGATTTCTCTCTGTCTCTCTTTCTCTCTGTCCCTGTCTCTGTCTGTCTCTCTCTATTCTCCCTGGCCTCTGTCTCTCTCCCTCCCTGCCTCTTCTGTCTGCATCTCTGTATCTCTGCCTCCCTCCCTACCTCTGCCCCCTGTAAGCTTGGAACCCTGGGGTTTGAGGAGAACCCCTGTTGAGGCAGGTGGTCAGACAACCTGACACCCAGGGGGATTAGCTGCTCTGCCCCTCACTCTCCACCCCCCCCACCCCCTCCACCCCGGTGCCCCAAGGGATTTGATGCCCCAGCCTTTTTCACTCCACCTTGATTAAATTTTCTCATCTTCACCTGTGAAGTCTCACGCATTCACTGTTCATGGTGGCTGGTCCTGGGCTTCACTCTGCACATGTTCCCAGTCCCCTCCAGGTCCTCCTGGGTCACCAGACGGCCACATGCTGGGTAGCACTGCTGCACCTGCCTGGGTCACAGCATCTGAGCTTCTGATCCCCCACCCCAACACACACACACACACACACACACACAGCACCTGGATCTCCATTCTCCATCTGGGAGACTTGGGGTATCAACCTGTTCTTGGTTAAAATTGTACTTTAAAAAAATCATAGGTTGGCTGCTCACATTTTCCCCCTTTTCTCCTGCTTGTTTTGAGGAGACACGAACGTGTGAAATTCGTGTTTCTCATCCCCAGATTTTTTTAACCTTTTATTTTTTAAATAATTATAGGCTCCACAGGAAGTAGCAAAAATAGCACAGCCATCTCTTGTACCCTCTCCCCGCCCTCCCCCATAGTAGCATCTTACATAACTCTAGCACATTCTCAAAATCAGGAAATTGACATTGGTACAATACTAGACAATTTTTACTTTAAGCTCCCCTTGTGCATATATACCTAAGTATGTGTCTACACACTTCTGGAGTTGCACATACATGACCCACTCGTGTACCCATGAAGATACGCCTGCATCCAGGCCCAAGAGTCGCTTACACACAGCATTGTGTGCACATATATGTACAGGCAGATTCAAATGCATGCAGATGTGCACAGTCATGCCCTCAGATGCATGTGGACAGGTGCACACAGCTAATCTCACAAGTGTATGGAAAGGGGCACTTAAACACACATGGGACTCATCATGTGTCCACGCCTAGCTTTGAATACCTATGTAGAAGCCACACACATGTAGTGACATCCATGCACGACACACACACGTACATTCAGACACCTACACAAATACGCACACACACACACACACACACACACCATGCAAATATACACACACGCATGCTACGTTCCACATATGCTAACCCATGCTGGAAA
Source organism: Vulpes vulpes (assembly GCF_048418805.1). Lineage (NCBI taxonomy): Eukaryota > Metazoa > Chordata > Mammalia > Carnivora > Canidae > Vulpes > Vulpes vulpes. The sequence continues at coordinate 106,418,544 of NC_132788.1, read as the reverse complement.
AATCCACACAATGAGTTATTATTAATATCATCAGTGCCCCCCCCAATCATACTGGTCACCATGGTTTCAGGAGGATGTTGCCCACATTTGCCAGTTGCTCTGTCGCTCCCCTGCCCTTTCTCTGTCTCTCCCCTCCCAACCCCTCCCTTCTCTCTGTCTCTGTCTCTGTCTCTGTCTCTCTCAGTGTTTGAAGAAAACATTTGCTGCTTTGCTCTAAGTTCTTCTGGCTTTGAATTTAATCAGTAGAGAAAGATATTGAATGTTCTGGAAGGGAAGAGAAATAAAGCTGTACTGGGGCCCACAAGTATAACCCTCACAGACTCCTCTCCAGGCTCTGCCCTAATTCTGGCGTCAGAGGAAGGGATCCTGGTGATGGTGTGTGTGTGGGGGGGCTACTTAGGGCTGCCCTCCGAGGCCCCAGAGCAGGTGCTCAGGCTGTTAGGCCCCCTTGCCCCTTACCCTGCCTGTCCCTCCGCAGTACTTTTTGATACTCCGAGTTTTTCCTTTAGCCCAGCCTCTCAGCCCCTTCCCACCTAGCCTCTCGACTCCTCCTCAACCCCCCTCCACTAACAGAGACCTCAGTGCATCCAAATCTGAACTCATGGTCCATCCCCTATAAACCTAGCCCTTGTTAAAGCTCACCAGCCTCTCTCCTCACAGGCCAGAATCATGGGAGTCCCCTTGATACTTCTTTGGCTTCCAACCCAAGTTCCACCTCCCCACACCTGGCTTAGTCTCAGCTGGATCTTCTCAGCGACATTTCCAGCCAGGATCCTTCTCACTCACTTTGCTCCACACAGGTCTGGTTGCACCCAGTATGGGTCACATTGCCTCGCACCCCGGGGCCTTTCCACATGCCATGCCCACCTCCAGTGATACTCTCCTCACTGCATCTCTTAGTTGTGCCAATGCATTCTTCAGTCTCAGCTGAGGAAGCTTGTCACCTCAGCTGAGGAAGCCTGCCCTGTTCACTTGGTAAGTGCTCACTCATGTCGCCCTATACTTTTTTCCAACTCCCTGTGTTAAGATGCTTTCTTGTTTAGTGTTTATCTTTTGTGTTCTGGATTATGAGCCCCACGAGGACAGGGACATTTGTCTATCTTGTTCATTGCTCATTCAGAACAATGTCTGGCACACTGCAGGTGCTCAATAAATGTTTGCTGATTGTGCAAATGGATAAAGGAATTTCCAACCATCAGGTCATGCCACCAACAGAAAAATGAGTCAGATAGGGCCCAGGCATCTGATGTGATTAGAACAGAAAAAAGAGGGGATGGAGATGGTCTTACTTGTTTTAAAAAGGGGTTTTATGGTTAAGGACAGAGTGAGCTCATCTTTTGTAGAATGAAGTTCATGAACATGGGTTTGCATCCATACAGAAAAAGTTCTGGTAGGGTGTGCTCCAAACTGTCAAGATAGATTGCACTGGGTGATGGGACTAACTAGAACATTTACTTTTCCTCTTCATGTTTCTCTTTACCTTTATTCACAAATTGTGTTGGGCTTCATAATGAGGTTATCAACAGCTTTGCAGTTGGAGGTGATAGACAACTTGTCATTTAAACATTTTAAAATGAGCATGTTTGCTGAAGTGGCATTTCTGCCTCTGACAACTTACCCTTAAAGAAATAAATGTGAACTTATACAAAGACCTGGTCCCAAAGAGCTTGGTTACCCCGAGCTTCACCCCTAAACTGTGAATGACCTAGATGTCTAATGATGAGCTCTCATTATTTAAACTGTGAGATAACTGAATCAGGAGAGAATTTCAAGTCACAAAAAAGACGTTCTCCATCTACCAAGAGGAATAATGTGTTGGATGATTCCCTTTTTTGTAAGTATGTGGAGGAGAACAGATATATTAGGGACAAGTTTGGGAGGGTGTTAGAACCTGCTGGCAGTAACTCCCTCTTGTGGGGTGGTCGTGGGTGACTTATTTTCTTTGTTGTTTTTCTCTAGTTTTTAAATTATCTGTAGAGAACATGCACTCATTGAATAAGCAAAGATAACCCATAAGATTATTTTTGAAAAGACGAAGTGGATGCCGTGGCCAGTGGTTGTGTGTGCGCGTGCTTGGCTGAAGGTATGTGTGTGAAGAACTAGCTTTGACCCCTTTCCGTTGACACAGACCAAGGTTCCCCCACCTTAGCCCTATTGACATTTGGGGAATGAGTCCTGCTTGTGGAGCAAGCCAAGGATTATCAGGCTCCATCCTCATCAGTAGAACTTCACTCCCAAGCCCTTCACCTGCTTGGGCCTCCCAACAGCTGCTCTGAGCAGAAACCTGAGCTCCTGTTCTCACGGCTGGCGTACCAGACCTGCAGAGACACAACAGATGATCTGGGGCAGTGCTCTGGGGGCCCAGGCAGGCTGGGCAGCAAGTAGTATCTGACCACAGCTTGAGAAATCTTACCCTGTGCAACCAGAGTGACATTAGACTCATTAGCTCCTCTCAGCCCTTAGCTGTGTAGATACGGAGTATTTTATCTAACTGTGGATTCCTCCAATCATCGGCATTCTTTAAAATCACATATCATAGATCAGTGGTCCTGGCCCACAGGTGATTCTTCTACCCAGGCAACACTTGGTGGTCTGGAGACACTTGTGCCTGTCACGGTTTAGGAGAAGGGGCTCCTGGTATCCAGTGGATGGAGGCCAGAAATGCTGCATAACACATTACCATGCACGAGACAACCCCATCCTAGAGAATGATCTGGTCCTAAATATCAGGAGTGCCAAGACAGAGAACCTGAACTAGAGTCACAGAATAATAAAAATCCCAAGAGTCAACTTTGTTTAGTGTGCATTCGGTATTTACCAGTCTCGCCATGATACTGGTCCATTGGCTTCTCAGAACCCCCATGAGTGTTAAAGATAGCATCGGCCATATTCTCTACACGAGAGAATTGAAGCCCAGAGAGGGGATACCTGGATGGCTCAGTGGTTGAGCATCTGCCTTTGGCTCAGGGCATGATCCTGGGGTCCTGGGATGGAGTCCCACTTTGGGCTCCCCACAGGGAGCCTGCTTCTCCCTTTGCCTGTGTCTCTGCTCTGTGTGTCTGTCTCTCATGAATAAATAAATAAATAGATCTTTTTAAAAAACGAAGCTCAGAGAGGGAACAGGTCACACTACGAGTGAATGGTAGAGCCAGATGTTTGGCCAGGTCGGGTTGGAAATTTCAAAGTGTCACTACCACCCATCCACGTGATGCTTTTACTACACAGCTTGGAGGTCCTGTTTGCTGCATGACACCAGTGCCTGGCATACATTAGGTACACAATAAGTGCTTGCTGAAAGAATAAAAGGAATTAGAGAGACCTCTAATTGGTTTGGACAAATCCAAACCAAAACCATGTATGAAACAACTTCTCTGTTGTTTTCAGATGTAATGGAAGACCAAGATAGCCAACCCAGACAGGAACACCAATCGCAACATATGATCCTGGTTAGACCCCAGATGGGAAGAGAAAAGAGCCATAAAGCACACAATGTGGACTGTTGGCTGGATTTGGATATGGAGTATATGTTGGATAGTAACATCAACTCAATGTTAGATTTCATGAATTGTTGTATCTTCTTTATGTAAGAAAACAGCCTTTTTCTTAAAGGTACCATGTCTCTTAAGGGGCTTGGTGACAATGATGAAGCATGTATATGAAAATGATAACATGATAAAAGGGGGGCAGGGTGCACCCAAGAGGTCATGGTACTATTCTTGCGACTTTTGATATTCTTTTCAAAATAAAAATGAAAAATCAATGTATGGAACTACTCATCAGTTAGAAGAAACCAGCAATGGATAACACCCAGCAACCTACACTAGATATCCAGAGAATCATGTGGGATGAGAAAAGCCAGTCCCGAAAGGTTACACGGTGTATGTTTCCATTTATAGAACATTCTTGAAATGGCAATATTGTGGAAACAGATGAAGGATTCATGGTTGCCAGGGGCCTGGGGGGCCGGTTGGGAAGAACTTAACAGAGATGCTCCAGGTCAGTGTCCTGGACATGCTGTTATACTACAGTTTTGCAAGGTGTTATCATTGGGCGAACCTGGGTCATGGGTTATTTCTTACAACGGCATGTGACATCTATAATCCTCTCAAAATTAGAAATTCAAAAATAAGTATATAGGGAACGCCTGGGTGGCTCAGCGGTTGAGCATCTGCCTTCAGCTCAGGGCGTGACCCCAGAGTGGGGATCGAGTCCCACATCGGGCTGTCTGCATGGAGCCTACTTCTCCCTCTGCCTCTCTCACTGCATCTCTCATGAATAAAGAAATGAAATCTTTAAAAATAAAATAAAATAAATAAAAAGACGTATATAATACTAAAATTTTTCTGGGCACCTCCTATGTCCCCAGCATTGGTTAAACATTTCACATGTGGGTTGGGGTTTTTTGTTTGTTTTTTAAAGACTCCAACCTGTCAGGTAGGTCCTTTCACTATGTCCATCTTACAGAAGAAGAAATTAAGCATCCTAGGCACAAAAGGGAGTTTTTGACTAGAGGCACAGAACATCAGAATCTTTGGGGATACATGATGGGGGTATGTAAAGGCTTACGAGAGCGTGCTTACGATGGTGATTGTCATAAAGGTAATTTCTTGGGTGCAAACTCTGTGCCTGGCAGTGTGTAAGTGACCTCCCTGTGTTAATTCATTTTATTCTCACTGCATCTCAAGGAGGTCGATGCTATTAGCAGCCCCATTTTGCAGATGAGCAAACTGAGTCTACCCTGAGCACTATGGGGAGCCTGAGGGGGCAGAGTAGGAAAGGAACATGGTCGGCTTTGCTGACACTGAATGGTGTGAGTTTTCCCTACATGAAGCGATTCCCAGACATCAGCCGGCTGTCCTGAAATTTAACTAGATCCTGACACCATCTACCGGGAGACAGTGTTAGACCCCACAGGTAGGGGTTCTGTCCCACAGGACTGTCCCTTTTCAGACTCCAATCCAAAATTCCAGCCTATTACTTGTGCCTCTGACACACCAGCTATAGGTCGGAGTTTCCAAGGACTCCCGCCTGGGGGTGGATAATTTGCCAGAAAGGCTCACAAAGTTCAGGAGAAAGAGTTTATTCATTAGATTACCATTTATTATAAAAGGATACACCCAGCAACAGTCAGATGGAGGACAGGGAAGGGTCCAGAGCTGGCAGGCCCTCCCAGTGCCTCCGAGGGCTCACCAACCCCTTTCTCCAAACCCCAGGCTTCAGGGAATTGTTATGGAGACTGCATTACATAGGCTCCATTGATTAAATCACCGACCACTGGATAACAAAAGACACTCATTTCACCTTTCTTGATTTTTTTTTTTTTTTTAATTTATGATAGTCACAGAGAGAGAGAGGCAGAGACACAGGCAGAGGGAGAAGCAGGCTCCATGCACCGGGAGCCCGACGTGGGATTCGATCCCGGGTCTCCAGGATCGCGCCCTGGGCCAAAGGCAGGTGCCAAACCGCTGCGCCACCCAGGGATCCCTGATCTTTTTTGTTTTTTAAAGGATTTTATTTATTTATTCATGAGAGTCACAGAGACAAAGGCAGAGGGAGAAGCAGGCTCCACGGGGAGCCCTATGCAGAACTCATCTCTGGATGGGACTGGATCCCTGGACGGGATCACGACCTGAGCTGAAGGCAGACTCTCAACCCCTGCGCCACCCAGGCATCCCTCCTCTCTGTATTTTCACTCCATAATCTTCTTGCTATCCTTTCCCACGACCCTGACCCTTTGGTGTGCACCTGTAACTCCCATTCCATGACCAGTACTGTCCTGCAATCTTCAATTGCTCCCCGTCCTTTGAGCTTTTCAAACTCACCAGCCGAGGCTCTGACACAAAAAACACTCAATTCTCACACCTATCAGGATAAAAAAACAACCAAACAACCAAAAAACAAAAAACAAAAAACCAAAAAAACAAAAAACCCAAACAGGACCTAGCAAGCAAAGATGTGGATGTGGAGAAACTGGATCCCTTGTGCACTGTCAGTGAGAACGTAAAATGTGGCCACCGTGGAAAATAGTATGGATGGTGTAGCATTTCCTCAGAATTTAAAAATGAAATTATCACACGATCCTGCAGTTCCAGTTCTGAGCATATAACACAAAAGGATTGAGAGCAGGGGCTCGAAACACCCATGTCGACAGCAGCCCGATTCACAATTGCCAAAAGGTAGAAGCAACGAAAATGCCAATCAAAGGATCAAGGGACAAAACAGAATATGGTTCATCCACACAGTGGGTAGCATCCGACCTTAAGAAGGAAGGACGTCCTGATGACGTCCCCCTGCTATGATGTGGATGAACCCAGAGGAGGTTGTGCTTAGTGAGAGAAGCCAGACACAGAAGGACAAATCTTGTAGGATCCCACTCATAGGCGGTCCCTAGAGTCCCATCCATAGAGACAGGAAGTGGACGGTGGGAGCCAGGGTAGGGGAAAGAGTGAGGAGTCAGTGTTCTCACAGGGACACAAGTTCAGATCTGCAAGTTGAAAAAGTTCTGGAAATGCTTCATGACAAGGTGAAAATACTCAACAGTCCCAAACCGGACACTGAAAACAATCAAGATGGCAAATTTTGTGGTTGTGTTTCTACCACAATAAACAAAATGCATCCAACTTGTCTGCGCCTGCATCAGCCTCTCCAACAGTTCAAAAACAATCACACGTCTGGACAGATCTGGAAGCCTCCGCCAGCCACGGCCAACACTCAGGGAGCCCCACTCTCTCTCTCCAGCTTGCTTCCTCCTGCCACACAGCCACTGTGGGATTCCTGGGGCCCAAAGAGAAGCTCACTCCTCCTGCTGGGCATTTGCTCTCTGGCCAGGTTACCCTTCCACAAGGTGTCATCCCGTCCCTGGCTCATTCTCGCCCTTCACCAGCAGGGCCTACTCATCACTTCCTTCTTCAGAAAAATCCTTCCTTGACCGCTCCCGAAGTACCCGTTTGTCCCTAAGTCACTGTCAGATACTTGCCCTCCTATGTTCACAGCAGCACGATGGGGAACACACCGCAAAGGTAGAAACAACCCAAGCGCGCGTGAATGGGTGAATAAACCAAAGGTAGGGCCGGCCTTAGAAAGGAGTGAAGTTCTGATTCATGCTACAACGTGGAGGAACCTTTGGAAACATGCTAAGTAGAATAAGCCAGACACAAAAGAACAAATATTGTGTGATTCCACTTGTTTGAGATACCTAGAATTGGCAAGTTCATGGGAACAGAAAATAGATTGCAGGTCAGCAGGGGCTGAGAGGAAGGGAGGAGGGGAAAATGTTTGCTTAATGGGTATAGAGCATTCTGTTTGGGGTGATGAAGAATTTTGCAATAGTAGTGATGGCCACATGACACTGTGAACGTATATAAGTATACACTAAACTGTACACTTAAAGTGTGCCCTTTAAAGTGGTTAGGGACGTCTGGCTGGCTCAGCAGTTGAGCATCTGCCTGCAGCTCAAGGTGTGATCCCGGAGTCCCGGAATCGAGTCCCACATCGGGCTCCTTGCATGGAGCCTGCTTCTCCCTCTGCCTGTGTCTCTGCCTCTCTGTGTCTCTCATGAATAAATAAATTTTAAAATCTTAAAAAAAAATAAAGTGTATATTGTGTGTGTGTGTATACATATACATACACAATAAACAAAATAATGAGATGCCATTTCCATGATCTGCTTATAAAAGACGGTGACTTCCATCTCGCTAGCAGACTATTGTCTCCTGGGCTCGCGTGCTTTAATGAAGCAACCCACCCGTGCTGGGGAGACTCACGTGGCAAAGAACTGAGGGCACCCTCCTGCCAACAGCCCTCCAAAAGTTGAGTGCTGCGAACAACCGCGTGAGTCTGGAAGTGGATCCTTCCCCAGTCGTACTTCAACCCCGGCTAATGCTTTGAGTACAGCCTGAAAAGCTGTGAGGCAGAGCACCCAGCCAAGCCATAGCTCCATTTCTGAATCACAGAAGCTGTGACATAATAGATATTATCTTAGGCCACTAAGATTGGGGGCAATTTGGTAGGCAGGCATAGCTAACTTTATTCATTTGTTTGTTTACATTATTGTAAGTGTTATGAAGTGACCGAGAGAGGTTTATTTTTTTTTAAGATTTTATGTATATATTCATGATAGAGAGAGAGAGGCAGAGACACACGCAGAGCGAGAAGCAGGCTCCACGCAGGGAGCCCGACATGGGACTCGACCCTGGGTCTCCAGGATCGCACCCTGGGCCAAAGGCAGGTGCCAAACCGCTGAGCCACCCAGGGATCCCCCGAGAGAGGTTTAATAGACACTAGTGGAGGGGCACCTGGGTGGCTCAGTGGTTGAGCATCTGCCTTTGGCTCAGGTCCTGATCCTGGGGTCCTGGGATGGAGTCCCCTATCTGGATCCCTGCAGAGTCTGTTTCTCCCTCTGCCTATGTCTCTGCCTCTCTGCGTCTCTCATGAATAAATAAACAAAATCTTTGGGGGGGGGGGCGGAGGAAAGACACTTTTGGAGATGGAGTCCGTGTCCCCTAGCTGGGTGCTGGTCCCCTCCCTACTAATAATCTTGGTTCCTCATCTGTAGAACGAGGTTAATACAGGAGGGTAATGAGGACACCATGTAGGTAAAGTGCTTAGCTGAGCCCCTGCACACGGGGGTGGTCAGGATGATGAGGATGATGGCTGGGAACAGGGACAGTCTCATTTCTGTCTTGTCTACGGTCACCCCCCTCGGAACACAGACGGTGAACCTGGTGGGTTCAGCAACCGCTCAATGCAAGCCCTGAGCGTCGGCGTTCCGCCTGCACACCCTGTGTGCTCGCGGGGTGAGGGGTCCCTGGCACGGGTCCTGTCCCTGCCGGCTGCGTGGGCGCCCTCAGGCTCGGGCTGTGACCACCCACGTGGATGCCACTCCGTTGGGGGGGGGGTGTCTAGGGCCACTGGGCTGGGGAGAGCTGCGGGAGGGAGGCGGCTAGGCTCGCTCCCCCGATCCCCCCTTCCCCGCCTCCCGCCGAGGCTCGAGACCCTCGGCGCAGCCACTTCTCGGCGGCGCTCGGCGGAGAGGACACGCGGCAGGCGTTGCCCCGGCAACACCGGGATGCCCAGCAACAAGTCCGCGCCGCGCGTCACGTGCCCGGCGCGGACCAATCCCGAGGCCCGCGCGGAAGCAGGTCAGCCCGGGCCAAAGTCCGCCTCCCTCCCTCCCCCTCCCGGGCGGGCGGCTCGGAGCTAATTACCGTAATTACGGAGGGAGCGCTCGCGGTGCGCGGGGGCTGGGGCTGGGGGCTGGGCGGGCCCCGGGATGCTGAGGGCACAGGGCGGGGAGGCAGGACCCTCTCCCTCCGCATCCCCGCCCGCTGCGTGGGTGACCGCCCTGGAAGCGCTCATTAAGCGCCTACTGTGTACACCTAGAGTAGGAGAGGAGGGTTGGAGCGCTTGCAGTTGCGGGTGGGGACCCCAGCCTCCAGGGTGCGTAAATCTGGATTGGGGGTGGGGTGGGGGGCGCGAATCAGATCAGTGGGTTTGATTGATCCTTCAGATTTGTGGTCTCAAAAACTGTTGGCTGTATTGAACCACACACTCGCACACTCCTGTTCCTTTGAGTGTTGGTTTCCTCTGGTACAGAAATATGGAAAGTTTAGCTTTTGAGGGGACTGTAATGAAGACTTCGCCCTGAGCAGATGGGGTTCGAACCCAGTCTCTGCCATTTACCACTTGTGTGATTCTTTTTTTTTTTTTTTTTCCCACTATGTGACTCTAGATGAATCCCTTAACCTCTCCGAGCCTCTGATTTTTCATCAGTTAAAAAAACAAATCGGCCAAAAAAAAAAAAAAAAAAATCGGGGGACGCCGGTATTTGTTTGTGGGGGTTGTGAGTACTTATTGAGAGAATGCATGTGAAGCATATGGTAGGCATTCGGTAAACAGAAGCTAATCATCATCACAGTCCAGCTCTCAGTTATGAGCTGTGAGAACTTCCAAGGGTTGTTTAATGGCTCTGAATTCAGGTTTTTTCCATAGATAATATAAAGGGATCGGGTAAGAGGCCTCATGCTGAATTGGCTGCCCCTGGAGTCTGTTTTCTCACCCCATGTTTTTGTTTGGGGAGTCTTCATGTAAAAGATCCCTGCAGGCTTTTGAGTTTTTGTTTCCTAGATTGGCTGATCTCTTAAATGCCTTCTGGTTCCTTGCTCTGTTTCATTGTTTCTTTCATCAACAAACATTAATTGAGCACCTACTGTGCACTGAGCCCTACTGTGGGTCTGAGTCCTCATTCTCATTATGGAGAATGCAGGCTCCAAGGACCAACTATATCATTGGCCACAGGCAGTGGTCCAGGATCTCAGTGGAGAGGGGGTGTATCTGGCCTGCTTTCAGGTTCTCCCTTGTTGGTTCCCACCTCTGGGCCTCTGCACCTGCTGTTCCCTTCGCCTGGAAGTCTCTTCCTGATGACTGGGTTTTTCTTACCTTTCCAGTCTCTCTGCACAAATGGCACGGCCTCAGAGGGACTTCCCTGACACACACATCTTATTCTCTGCCAGCTATGAATATGCTCCCCTCTATCCCTGTGGCTCCCAGGAATTCTGTTCCCATCCCCTCCCTGGCCCCCTCAGATGGAGAGTCAGAAGGAGGACAGTTGTGGGGGAGGGTTGTACCAGAAATTTTGTCAATACCAGTTTCTAAAGCACCTTGGAAAGCTGAGAAGGGGGAACGCATTGTTCTGCTGTTCTTTCTGCATTCCTCCAGGACTCCATGCTGGAGTGGAAACCAGACCTGTAGAGAGTTGGCTTTCCTCCTTGACTCTGCAGCTCGAGAGCCTACAAGCAGGGGTTCTGGTTTCGAATGTCAGCTCTCTTCACTTCTTTGCTCTCTGTGTCCTGGCCTCCTGGAGGGATGTGAGACTGAAACAAATAACAAGCTGAGAAGGGTTTCAGAAGATTCTGGAAGGTCTGAACCCTGGCACTCACAGCATCATCCGCAAATATCTATTGGGACCCAGTATTTTGCAGGCCATTGTGCTTGGTGCAAAGGCTGCAAGGGAATAAGAGAGAAACAAAAAACAAAACAAAAGAAAACAAAACAAACAAACAAACAAAAAACAACCCCACACAGGTGAGGGGGTTGGCCAGCTGGATTCTAGACCTGGCTGGATCCCTGACATGTTTTGTGAGCTGGACAAATTTGCTTTCCCTCTCTGGGCCTCATCAACATGAGGGATAGGGTCCTCTGTCGCAGGAAGATCTCCTTTCAGACCCCTCCTCTGCTACTCCTTGTTGGGCATCCGTGGTGGGAGTCTCTCCTCCTCTCTGAGCCTCAGCTTCCACACCTGAAAAGTGGGATTCAGTTAACATGCTCCAGGGTGAGTGTGAAGAGCAAATGAGATCATTCATTCATTCTTTCATTCAATGACTAACAATTCTATGCATTGGGAAGTACATGGGCATTAAAATGGGACAGATTCGTGCCCTTACATGATATATAAAACTCTTAGCATATAGTTAATGGCAAATAAAAGAGCATCTGTATCATTGTGATTATTATACACAAAGGGCTTCAGAAGGCACTTATTATACCCCAAATGTGCAGGGCTTGGCCCAAAATAGGTGCTCAGGAAACACTAGTTTATATTACTGTAATAATTCCCCTGCAAGGACACACACTGCAAGACTCTTTTCCTCTCAAAGAGTCTGAAGTGTTAAAAGTGCGAGTGATTCTCATTCAGGGGGTTGGGGCCTGAGACCTTCATTAGGGATTCCCTGGCAGCCTCAGGTGGGGAGGGCAACCTGTGTGTGGTCCTATTTGTGTGTTCTGCTCCTTCTGGGTAAATGCCTCCATTAATCTCCCCCTGCCAGGGCTTGAGGGTCAGGTTTCGGGGCCCCAGGCAGATGTTGTCCAGAGTAGCCCTGTTTCCTTAATCCTCAGGGCTCCAGAAATTGTCCTTAGAAGAGAGAACAACAGGCCTGCTGAGGCCACCATCTGTGCAGTCTCGATTTGTAAATGCTCACGAGGGTGGCAGGAAAGAGGTCTCTATAGTAACGGCTGAGGAAGGGGCTGTGTGTGTGTGTGTGTGTGTGTGTGTGTGTAAGGCAGAGGACAGGGAAGAAGAATCATCCCAGACCCTTATTCTTAAACCTTTTTTTCTACCATGATGAGCTATTAATTAATACTCACTGCTGGTTTATTATCCCAGGAGATAATTAGCTACTGTTCCTAACTGGAGTCTCAGGGGGGACATTTTCTAAAGAGACTCATTCATTTCTGCCCACCTGCACCTGCCTTTCTCCCAGGACATAGGCAAATGCTGCAGATCCTGGGGACCCAGAGGGGAGGAAACGGAACAAAGGGGACTCTGTGAAGCTGAGATTCCTAGCGAGATGGCGAGGGCAGAGCCTAAATTAGTGCGGACGCAGCAAGTGATTAAAAAATGCCAGCTATGATTATTCTGGAAGGCGGAATGCAGCCTCCTAAGGTGCCAGTGTTTGCAAGGGAAAGCTGCCACTTCTGTTTAAATGGATCAGTCAGACCCAAAGGCAGACAGAAAGAGGTAGGAGGAGGAAGGGTTCTGCAAACAGGTGGTCCTGGGTCCAATCGTGCCAAGTCCAGAGTCTCCTCCTGGCCTTGGCACACGCTGTTCTTCCTGTCAGGAATGCACTTCCTGCAAATTCATCCAGCTTGCCCCTCCTCAGCCTTAAGTCTCAGTTTAGACAGTGGCACCTCCTCCAGGGAGCCATCCTTGATTTACCTCTCCTTCCTCAACCTGGACTGGAGCAGGTGACTCCCTTGGGCTCCCACAGTGCCCAGAGGCTCCCCCATTATGGCTTTGTTCACTCTGAGTTATAAATAGACTAGGACTATCTGTCTCTCCAACTAGACTGTTCCTTGAGGATTATGTCTTGTTCTCCTACATATACTAATAAATGAAAAATAACACGTTTTTACAGGATGTGTATGGAATGCTACTTTATGTATAAAAGGGGGGGAGAGATGCAATACACTTATTAGGTGGTTAAAAATCAAGCTGACAATGCCAAGTGCTGACGAAGACGTGGAACAATTGTAATATCTCATCCACTGCTCACAGGAATGCAAGGTCATATGGCTACTTAGAAAATAAGGTTGGCAATTTCTTATAAAGTCAAACCTACCCTTACTGTGTGGCCCAGCCAACCCACTCCTAGGCATTCATCCCAGAGAAATGAAAACATACTGTCCACACAAACACCTGTACATGAATGTTTATAGCAGCTTTATTCGTCATCTCCAAGACCTAGAGATGTTCCTGAACCCAATGTCCCCGCACTGGTGAATGGATAAACAGATTGTGGTCCATTCACATAATGGAATGCTACTCAGTAACAAAAAAGAGCTAATTCCTGATACACACAACAACATGGATGAGTGTCCAAAGCATTATGCTGAGTGAAAGAAGCCAGACACAGAAAGCTGCACACCGTGTAATTCCATTTAAATGCCGTTCTGGAAAAGGCAAAACTATAATGATAGAGATCAGATCAGCAGTTACCAGGGATTAGGGGAGGGGATAGACTACACAGGGGGCATGAGGGAACTTTGGGGGTGATGGAACCGTTCTGTATCTTGATTATGGCATTGGATACACCACTGTGCCTTTGTCAAAATTCATAGAACTGCACATCTGAAAATACAGATATTACTGTGCATCAATTATACTTCAATGTACCTGACGTTTAAAAAAAAAAACTCTTAAAAAGAGTTTTAAAGAGGGTGTCTGGGGGGCTCAGTCAGTGAAGCATCTGCCGTCAGCTCAGGTCATGATCTCTAGATCCTGGGATCAAGCCCCAGCCCCCACATTGGGCTCCCTGCTCAGCGGGGAGTCTGCTTCTCTCTCTTTCTCTCTCTGCCCCTCCACCGTCCCGTGTTTCTGCTCTCGCTCTCTCACGTAAATAACATCCTTTTTTAAAAACAAGGTCTTAAAAAGGTGTGTGTGTGTGGTGGGAGACAAAGATGCTTAAATATTCATGAAGGACCTCTGGAAAGGGATAGAGAAGAGAATGTACAATTGACAAGAGCTTCAGTCTTGAAACTGGTGGACCAGGGTCTGCATCCCAGCTCCAACCTCTCCTCACTGGCAGGGCCCTTCTCCTCTCTGAGCCTCCTGCCATGTCTGTAAAACCAGTACTTATCTTTTTTAATTTAATTTAATTTATTTATTCATGAGAGATACAGAGAGAAAGGCAGAGACATAGGCAGAGGGAGAAGCAGGCCGCCTGTGGGGAACCCAGGACCCCAGGATCACGACCTGAGCCCAAGGCACACGCTCAACCACTGAGCCACCCACGTGCCCCAAACCAGTACTTATCATATCCAATCTGGAGCCTAGATGAATTGGAAAGAGAATCTCAGAATCCTAGGGGTAAAGGCATTCTCTGCTCTCCTGAAAGTATGAGCCCCCCCCCCCCCCAGAAGACAATAACAGGGTGGGGAATAGTCGGGGCATGAGTTTTAGAGCCAAGACCCAGGGCTCTGTTCAAATTCCAACTCTGCTGCTTGCTTTCCAGGTGGCCTTGGACTCGTTAGTCTCTCTGAGCCTCAGTTTCCTCATCTGTAAAATGAGGACAACAATTGTCGCTATCTTATGGGGTGCCCCAAAGCCTCAGGAATATTTGGCATGTAGATAATTTGACTTGGAGCCTGGCACAAAGTAAAAGCTTGAGGGTAAAGAGAAAGAAAGGAAGAAAGATTTCCCTGTTTGACCTATTTTTGGCCTGAATGACCAGACCTTTCTCTGCTGTGTCTCTTACCTGTCCCCTTCACCCTTGATCATTCTCCCGACACATTCATCAGGGCCTGTTTCTCCTCAACCCCTGTACACCCACCCTGGATTTTTACAGTGACTGTTCCTTTTTTTTTTTTTAATTTTTTTTTTTTTTTTAACAGTGACTGTTCCTGCAGCCTGATACTCCTTTATTTTCCTCCTGGCCACATCCTTCTCACCATTCAGCCCTCAGTTCAAGGGGCCCCATCCCAGAGAGACTTTCCCCAACCATCCTGGCTAATGTGTCCCTCTTACCAGCCACTCACATGCTACCACGGGGCCAGTAAATAACTGCCCTCGATTCAAATAAGCTGCTGTTCTTTTTATAAATAAAGTTTTATTGGTACACAGTCACACCCACATTCATTTATGTATTTTTCAAGGCTGCCTTTGAGCTACAGCAACAGAATGGAATAGCCTGCAAAGCTGAAAATGTTTACTTTCTGGCCCTTGACACAAACTCCTGTTCTGTCCTCCTGATCTATTATCTTCATAGCAGTCATTGCTGTGTGAGGTTATCTTGTTCCTTTATTTATTTACTTGCTTATTGTCTGTCTTCTGCACTAATAGAGGACAAAAAAACACGTCAGCTTGGTTCCCTGCTGTATTCTCACATAGCACATAGCAGGCATTCAAAAATATTTTTTTGTGGAGTTCATGAATTCATAAAGTAATCTTGGAGTGTGTATATCTGGCTATGTCTTTCTAGAATGTTCTGGGAGAAAGAGACCTAAGGAATCCTTTAAACAAACTCTCGTTGTAAAGAAGGGAGGCCATGGGCAGCCTGGGTGGCTCAGTGGTTTAGCACCGCCTTTGGCCCAGAGTGTGATCCTGGAGGCCCAGGATGGAGTCCTGCGTTGGGCTCCCTGCATGGGGCCTGCTTCTGACTCTTTCTCTCTCTGTTCTCATGAATAAATAAATAAAATGTAAAAAAAAGAGGTGGGGCAGACACAGTGTAAATAGTGCATACCCTCATGGAGAACGGTGATCCTTGGACTGAGAGGAGAATCCTAGGGTCTAAGGATCATCTTGGTACTACTAAGCCCACCTCTCTGTGGTAGAGATGGGAAACACAGGACGATGAAATGCAACGCATGATCCTGACTTGGATCCCAGCTTAGGAAGAAATGCCATAAAGGACAGTATTGGGATGGCTGGTGAAACTGGAATGTGGGCCAGGGATTAGAAAGTAGTGTTGTAACAATTTTAACTTCTCAGTTGGTCATTAAATTTGGGTTCCATAGGAGACTGTCCCTGATCTTGGGGGATGTGTGCTGAAGTATTTAGGAATGAAGGGGCAGTTATGTTTGCAATTTACAGGATTGGGACAGATACAAAGATATATGCAAAGAAATAGACAAAAATAAAGCAAATGTGGCAAAATGTTAACAATGGGTGGGTGGATCTAGGTAAAGATGACATGAAGTTCACTGTATGATTCTTGCAACTTTCCTGAGGGTTGGATTTTTCTTTTTTATAATAAAATGGGGGCAGCCTCGGTGGCTCGGTGGCTCGGTGGCTCGGTGGTTTAGCGCCTGCCTTCACGCCCAGGTTGTGACCCCAGGGTCATGGGATCGAGTCCCGCATCGGGCTCCCTGCATGGAGCCTGCTTCTCCCTCTGCCTGTGTCTCTGCCTCTCTCTCTCTCTCTCTCTCTCTCTCTCTCTCTCCCCGTGTCTCTCATGGATAAATAAATAAATAAGTCTTTTTAAAAAGTAATAAAATGGTTAGGGGCCCCTGGGTGGCTCAGTTGGTTAAGCGTCTGATTTTTTTTTAATTTTTATTTATTTATGATAGTCACACAGAGAGAGAGAGAGAGAGAGAGAGAGAGAGGCAGAGACACAGGCAGAGGGAGAAGCAGGCTCCATGCACCGGGAGCCTGACGTGGGATTCAATCCCGGGTCTCCAGGATCGCGCCCTGGGCCAAAGGCAGGCGCCAAACTGCTGTGCCACCCAGGGATCCCTGGCGTCTGATTTTTTATTTCGGTTTAGATCCTGATCTCAGGGTCATGAGATCGAGCCCCAAATCAGGCACTGTGCCCAGCGAGGAGTGTGTTTGAGATTCTCTCTCTCTCTCTGCCCCTCTTCCCTGTGCACTCACACACACACACTCTCTCTCTTTCTCTCCCTCAAATAAATAATTTTTTAAAATAAAAAATAAATAAAATGGCTAAAAGAAAAATGAGGAAAATAAATAAACAAGGCAGCCATCTCCAGGTTGGCATTCCCACGTATTCTTCTCCCCTTTGTAGCAAGCTCCCCGTTCCTCCTTTGGAACTGTGAAGCCATAACTGGCCTCTGAGTGGGAAGCAGAATGTAGGAGTTAGAGTGTTTCAGATGAGCTCACTGGAATGACACACTTGACAGTGGACTTGTTGTGTACTATTATGTGTCAGAAATCCATATAGCTTCTGCACCCACTCCCCATGGGTTTGACTGAAGTTTTTCCCAGTGCATCAATGGAATTAACCCTTGGATTGAGCATATTTGTTGACAATGCTAGGTGTCTCATCTGATGCCCCCGGTTCCATGGGTGATATTCAGACAGCTCATTCGTGGGTTCAAATTCCACAAAATGAACAGCCCCTTTAGGGGACTTTCATACTGGGGAGAACACAAGCTAGGACACAAATCCCTCTATTGCCACAATACCACATCTGAATATATACTTTCATGTCTTCACTCTCCCTAGTGACAAGCTTTATTATTGAATTCAGGTATGTGTCACCCACCCCATGTCTAATACAGCAAAAGCTAGTTGATTAAGTAAAGGGGTGGAATGTCTCAGAAAATAATAATAGCTTCATTATTGGAAAACTTACCATGTCTGGACATTATTTCTAGTGCCATGCCAAGCTGCACTAGAGAGCCTGAGACAAAGGGAAAAATCAGTAATACGAATCCTATCTTTCTTTAAAATTTTGAAAGTTTATTCATTGCAGATGTTTTACATCAATTTTGATTCCTTAAGACATTGCATTGAAAGGCATGATTTGCCTTGATTACTGAGTATTTTGGGGGTACCTTCTTAAATTTTGAACCTATAGCAGTTACCTTCCTTATCCTAGTCCTGGCCCACATAATTTATTTCTTTTTTTTTTTAATTTTTTTTTATTTTTTATTTATGTAGTCATACAGAGAGAGAGAGAGAGAGAGAGAGAGAGAGGCAGAGACATAGGCAGAGGGAGAAGCAGGTTCCATGCACCGGGAGCCTGACGTGGGATTCGATCCCGGGTCTCCAGGATCGCTCCCTGAGCCAAAGGCAGGTGCCAAACCGCTGCGCCACCCAGGGATCCCAATTTATTTCTAACATCTGTCCATACCATATCATTTAATTCCTCATCGCAATGCTCTGCGAAGGTAGTACCACTATCACTTCATAGGTAAGGAAATTGAAGCACAGAGAGGTTCAAAGCCCAAAGCCCCGTAGCAGGAAGAAGAAATACATGGATTTGAACTCAAGCTTGTATGTTTTAAGACTCAGAGCCTGCTCAGTAAAACAAAACAATAAACTAAGTTATGAAGTGGGTTTTGAGCTGAAGAATCAAAAGATCTAATCTTGAGACTCACCTCTCCCTCAGGCTCCTCTGAGCCCTCCACTCCCACAGACCTCAGTTTCCCTATCTGCAATTGAACTTAAATATTCTGGACCTGCCCTGCTTTTTCCCCAACTCAGTTTACTAGTTTTCTCTCTCCTGCTCCAGCAATAGCACAAGGTGGAGATGGGAAGAAGCAGGTACCAGCCAGGGCTTCTGGGCAGAGCTTGATGTGGGAGACCCAGGAGGGGTTTGCGCTGAATGGGGAGACATTTGGGCTGAATGGGAGGAGCACAGTGAGTGCTCCTCCCCACTCCGGAAAACCCCCAACCCAGTTTTTGGGCAGATGCCAGACTTTTATTCTGAAGCCGAGACCACAGCCTATGAGGTAATCTTTGGAGATGCATTCCAGGCGGAGTCCCATTGGCCGTCTTGTGAAGCCCCTCCTCGGGTTCCCGGGGCCCCGCCTTCCCCAAAGCCCATAAAAGTACACGTCCCTGCCTCGGCAGACACTGGTCACCTGCATTTGCCCACAAGATTGGAAGCAGGTGAGGCATACGGAGGAAAGGCCACTGCCCCGTGGGGGAGGGGCGGTCTGAGGGACCAGGGACCCGGGGGATGGGGCTGGTTTGCAGATCAGCTCATGGACATCTTCCAAGAAAGTGACAAAGACGGTAAAGTCGACGGTCTGGAAAGCAGAGACTGACCGGGCTGACTACCTGGGAGGTAAGTCCCGAGACAGCCACGAGGTGGGGAGCAGGTATGAGTCCTGGTTGCGACCTCTCCATGGCTCCCCTACAGCCATTCTGAAGCGCCCCGGGAAGAGAATCGAAAGGTAAAGAAATCTGGGGGAGGGGGAGAGTTCAGAGCAACAGAGAACAGAGGGGAGTGGGGTGAGCCGAGGGAGGAGAGGGAAGCAAGTCAAGTTTCCTTCAGCACCGATGCTGAGGACAGCTCTCCGACCTCCGCGGAAGGAAATTGCTATTTATTTCAGCACCGAGACTCCGGACAGCGCCTCTCGGGGGTCCAGGGAGGGCACCGCGATCTGCTTCAGCACCACGGCTCCGGACAGCTTCCCGCGGGGTTCCCGGCCGGCTTCGTTTCAGCACCAGGGACCGGACAGCTCCCCCCTGGTAACCGGGGAGACCTGGCACCCTGACGGGGAAACAGAGGGTGGTCTGAGTCGTCTGACACTTCTGGAGACTTGCCCCTTGTTTAATGGATATTCCAACGAATTGTTTTCTAGATGAGCAGGTGACATGAAACCGCACACATAAATCTATCATTCCCAACAGGTGAGATGGCCAGTCTGTAGGACTGTGGGGGAACGCGCACCTGCCAAGATGACGTTGCCGTGCTCTCTCCAGACTTCTGTAAGAAGCGTTGTGCCAACGTTTCATACACACCACATGCCATCTTTAACCCTAGGACATGGGTATTACGCGCAGGTGACACTTGAGGAAACTGAGACTCAGAGAGTGGCAGGGATATAATTAGCCCAAGGGTGAATAGAAGCTGCAAGTCAACCCCACATCTGTCCAACTCCAAATTCCATGTTTCTGACATGCCGGGGTGGAAGTTGGGCCCTTAGGGATCAGAACCTCTCTCCAGGAGGACCGGGAATGGAAAAGAGGAGGTAGTGGAGAAGCAGGAAGCCCAGATGTTATGGCTTGGCTCAGGTGAGGGGTAAGAGCTGGGTGGGGGGATCTCGGATGTCGGGTAGAGGGTTGCGAAGAAGACTGGAGTGGTTGTGGTCTAGTGCTGTGTGGAAGACTAGTGATTTTGTTGTTCTGATGTACTATGACAACAAGTCACAGCTTCCTCATAGCGTGGACTCCCGTCGGCCTCTGCCTGAGATGGACAAGCAAGTGTGGGGAACAAGGGATCAGAGAAGAATCACTTACATCCAGGGGGAGGGCTGGCTAATTCCACAGGACAAGGGTAAGGGAGGGAATAAAACAGGGGCATGCACCCCAGAAATATACAGCAATGTGCCATATATGGTATCGGCCATGTCACCGTACACCACCCCGCCCCCCAGGCCAGGAAATACAAAGTATCCGACTCTGAACCCAGGGTCCATGACTATCTTACTACACTTTCCTGGGGAAATAAATGAAGGAATAGTATTTGAAGGCCTCCCTAGGCCGGAATTCTTTGGAGACTTCTCAATCACATTTCCCAGGAATGGTATTTTTTCTCCCTCATCCTGCCATCGGTTCCATGGGCCAGTTATAAGACAAGGGTAAATTTGTGCCTGGTAGGTGAGTGGTGGCCTGAACAAGACTCACCCCCAATTCCCTGTGATACCTAATCAAGTCACAGACACCACCACAAGCTCATTGTACCCTCAGCACCTTTGCCTAGGTCCCTCAGCTTGGAAAGCTCTGCCCCCCACAGCAACCCACGGCTCACTCTACCTTCTTATCCAAGTTTCTTGTCACCGAGGGAAGTTTTCCTTGTTGCCTCACACCCCTCCCCAGATCAAGCCTGTATTATACATTCTTACAGACCTGGGATATCTTCTCTCCGGCATTGCAATTATTTTTTGTGTTATCTGTCTGCAGGATCCTCCTTGTCCCCATTACACTGTGAACTCTGTGAAGGCAGTGATTATGTTTGTATTTTCACTGCTCTGTCCCCAGCACCCAGTTCAGGACCTGGCACACAGCAGGTGCTCAATAAACATTTGTTGAATCAATAAAGGCATCAGAGACTAAACCAATACATCAATAAGTGAATTGATGGCTTCAGCACCCGCCTAAAGATCCTGCTTTTCCTTGGTCTCCCCTACAGAGATACCATAGGGTGATGGTTGCTGCAGGTGTTTATTGGGGAGTATAATTAAATTTGTGGACACTCAAGGGCCAGCCAGCCAACTAATAGCCCCAGGAGAGAGCCAGGCTCATTTAATTAGCAATTACAAGGCATTGATTCCTCATTAGCTCCGGCAACCCCTGTCTCCCTCTTCAGCCTCAGACAAATGAAATCTTTCTCTCTCCCAGGAGTACTGCCTCAGTGGGTCCATTAACAAGCAGAGAAAATACGATTACAAGACACCTAAATGCCAGAGGCGCTTCATGAATGGGGTGGGGAGAAGGGGTTCAATGTCTGGGTTAAGGCTAATTGTGAGAGATTTTCTGGTATATTTAGAATCATCCTCTGGGAACGGGAGAGCCTTTGGATAGGAAAAGACACCCGGATACCGCCCTCCTCCCAATTAGGGACCCCAATGAAAGAGAAAATTCTGCCCTGGTAGTTCTGTGAATGTCTTCCCCTGAGTGTCTCACACTTAGTCCAAATTAATAATTCCAGGGCAGCCCGGGTGGCTCAGCAGTTTAGCGCCGCCTTCAGCCCAGGGTGTGATCCTGGAGGCCCAGGATGGAGTCCCACGTCGGGCTCCCTGCATGGAGCCTGTTTCTCCCTCTGCCTGTGCCTGTGCCTGTGCCTGTGCCTCTCTCTGTGTGTGTCTTTCATGATTAAATAAATAAAAATCTTTAAAAAATTAATAATTCGAAACTGAACACCCAGTGCACCCAACCAGCAGTATGCCCCTCCATCTGTCTTTGCATCAGCGTGGCAGCCTCTCTACATTCCAGAGATATAGAGATCCACCTTCCTTTCTCCTATTCACCAATCCTCCCCAAATTCCCTCAGGATAAATCATCCTGGTTAAATCCACCCTCTTCTCCAGCTCCCTGCCTCCAGTACTGTCTGGTTACCTTGTGCTCTCTTCCTTCCTCCCCCAAAACACACACAGCCAACTCTCTTTCCACATACATTAAGGAGTCTTCTAGAACACAAATCTGATCAAGTTCCAGCTTTGCTTTCAACCCTTCCAAGACTCCCATTGCCTGCAGGATAAAATCCAAATATCCTCACACAGCCTGCATGATCTGGTGCTTCCCTGCTGAGAATAATTGCCTTTCATTTTCCCGCCAGGTACACCAAACAGCTAGCCCACCCAAGACCACTTCTTTCTTGGGTTCTCCAACTTTAATATGAGGATGATTAATGATTCCCCTGGGAAGCTCACAGAGAATGCAGATTCCTAAGACCCTCCCAATTTCAATCAGCAGAGGTGAAAGAGATCCAGAAATCTGCATTTTGATCAGTTTCTCCCCCGATTCATCAGCAGAGGTGAAAGAGATCCAGAAATCTGCATTTTGATCAGTTTCTCCCCCGATTCTCAGGGAATTCTTCCTTTGATTAAAAAGAGACCCCACCAGGAACACCTGGCTGGCTCTGTCAGGTCTACTCTGGATTTCACCTCTGGATTTTGACCTACTCTCCAAAGCCTACTCTGGATTTCAGCTCAGATCATGATCTCAAGGTTGTTAGATCAAGCTCCACATCAGGCTCCCTGCTCAGTGGGGAGTCTGCTTGAGATTCTCTTCCTCTGCTTGTGTTCTCTCTCTCTCTCAAATAAATAATTTTTTAAAGATTTATTTATTTATTTATGATAGACATAGAGAGAGAGAGAGACAGAGACAGAGACACAGGAGGAGGGAGAAGCAGGCTCCATGCCAGGAGCCTGACGTGGGACCCGATCCCGGGACCCCAGGATCATGCCCTGGGCCAAAGGCAGGCGCTAAACTGCGAGCCACCCAGAGATCCCCTCAAATAAATAAATTTTTTTTATTTTTATTTTTTTTAAATATTTTATTTATTTATTCATGAGACACAGAGACATGGAGAGAGAGAGAGAGAGAGAGAGAGAGAGAGAGAGACAGGCAGAGGGAGAAACAGGCCCCAAGCAGGGAGCCTAACACGGGACTCAATCCCAGATCTCCAGGATCACACCCTGGGCTGAAGGCAGCGCTAAACCACTGAGCCACCCGGGCTGCCCAAATAAATAAATTTTTAAAAATACCCCACTAACCTTTGATATCCCCCCGAAGACTCTGGGGAGACACCTCAGTTAATCTCAGTAGTTTCGTCTTCAGGAGGGGGTACCCTCATGCCAGCTAAATGCTAATACCCAACGAGTATTCTGTTGAAATATAAATGCTGTTGTCTGAGCCCCATTATCTTCACCAGACAGAGAAGTATGGAGGCCATATGCACCTATAAACATGAACCAGCACCCACAGAGCTGCTTGTGGATGTATGAACTCAAGGTACAGCTCATTGAGCTGTCTTATATTTTATCAGTGTCCACTTACCTTCATTTGAGAACCCATGGAAATAGAGCCTGAGACAGTATGGTTTATCAGGAAGGTGGTTCTAGAGAGTAAGAATCAAGGGACCAGAGAATGAGGCAAAGAAGCAGAGAAAGCTGATATACAGGGGTGTACTACCGTTACTCTGATAGACTCAAAATAACAGTGCTTAGATAAAATGGAAATAGGTTTTGCCCCTTTGGTTCAGCAATTCCATGCCTACATTTACATAGAAGAGAAATGAATATGTATATCCACAGAATGCATTTTACAGAAACATCCTCAATAGCTTTATTCGTAATAACTAACTGGTGAGTGGATAAACAATGGTATGTCCACCCCATGGGCTACTCATGGTGCGGGGGGGGGGGGGGCAGGGGGAGGAATAAACCAATGATACAAACAGAAGCATAGAAGACTAGAAAAGTCATGCTGAACAAAAGAAGTTTGAACACATTTCCATTTAAATGACACTGAATAATGGGCAAAACTAATCTATATTGACAGAAATCAGAACATTGGGCCAGGGGTGCCTGGCAGGCTCAGTTGATAGAGCATGCAATTCTTGATCTCGGAGTCATGAGCTCGAGCCCCCACGTTAGGCATAGAGATTACCTCCAAAAAAAAAGTTGGAGAATTGAGTGCAGGAATGAAATGCCTCAGAGACTCTTGGGAAGCATAGGAGACCCTGCCTTTGAAGCACCCTGTGGGTTAAAAATTAAAATAAGCCAACTTTTGGCACATGGCCACTTCTTGGCATTATAATAAGTTTTGGAGAGCACCTGACAAAGATGGTACAAAAAAAAAATTTTCTAGTCCTGTGATGGGATCAGAGACCTTTCCATGGATCAGTGGGGGAGGGAGGAAGAATGTCGAGCAAGGACATTGGGCAAGACGTTCCCGCTGCCACTCAGCTGCCTTATCTGTAAAAGTGGTGATGATTATGGCTCCTGTCTTCAGGCTGTTGGATCAAGGAGTTGAGCGTGTTAATGCGTGGCACCATGCCTGGTACATAGTAAGTGCTCAATAAATTACAATGAGGACAGTGGCAACAATGACAGGTTAAGTAGGTGGGTAGATAGAAGAAAAGTATAAACATGGATAAGTAATGGATTGATAGATAGATGGAAAAGGAAGAAGGAGAGGTAAGCGAGAGGGACCCATTTCTGAGCCCCAGGCCAGAGGCCCATCAGTTCTTCTTGAGCAGCTGATGAAATCCACACCTGGACCACTTCCCTATCAGCTCTCATATTCATGGGACACTGAGCACCTGCTCTGATTGCCCCAGGGTTGGGAACCAGGTAACTAGGAACAGCCCCATTGTCTGGGAGCCCAGGAAATCATTGAAATTAGCCAATCCCCCCCCCCCCCAAAAAAATTAGCCAATCCCAAGAAGTCTTGGAAATTTAACTAACCCCATGCAGTTTTCTACACATAAGCTGCCCCTATAGTTCCAGCTTCCTGTCCACCTGCCCCCGCCCCCGCAGTGCATGCCCTGTATCCTTCTCTTATATGGAACTCCAAGTGGCGAAGTGTTCTACTTTTCATCTCCCCAAGTGTCACTGTGTTGCATCGGACCATCAAAATAAATCTTGTAAAACAAATGCACATAACATAAAACTTGCATTTTAACCATTTAAAGTGACAATTCAGTGACATGCAGTACATTCACAATGTTCTGAAACCATCACCACTACCTATTTCCAGAACATTCTATCACCTCAAAAGGAACATCATCCCATTAAGCAATCACTTCCCATGCTCCTTCCCCTCATCTCCTGACAACCACTAATCTGTTTTGTCTCTATAAATTTGCCTATTCTGAATATTTCTTTTTTTAAATATTTTATTTATTTATTCATGAGAGAGAGAGAGCAAGAGGCAGAGACACAGGCAGAGACACAGGCAGAGGGAGATGTGGGACTCGATCCTGGGACTCCAGGGTCAGGCCCTGGGCCAAAGGCAGGCGCTAAACCACTGAGCCACCCAGGGATCCCCTATTCTGAATATTTCATATAAATAGTATAATATGCTCTGTAGTCTGTTGTGCTTGGCTTCTCTCACTGAGCATAATGTTTCCCTATTCATCTGTATTGTGCCAAAAGTTAGTGCTTCTATCCCTTTTATGGCCAAATAATATTCCACTGCATAAATATACTACATTTCCTTTATCCAGACACTGTTTTAACGACTTTAGGTGCAATACCTCCTATGAAGTAGGTACAATTATCATAATCCATCTTTTAGGAGAGGAAACCTAAGGCCAGCGAGGAATGAGTTCCTGATGGCTGCACAGCCAGTGGGTGGCAAAGCCCAGATTTGAATGTGCGCAGTTTGTAGCCAGAGTCTGCATGTTGAGCCATTACCTTATGCCCCTTTCATAGTCTGGTACTTGGAGACAGTGTGGCCACTGTGACATGTCCCTCTGTCTTTCCCACAGAGGGGATGTTGAGATGCAAACAGAAGCCGACTTGTGGTCACACCAAGAGTCATCTGCAGCCAGAGCTGGGGAGGGATGGTGAGGGCAGGACTCAGAAGCCTGCTTTCCCTCTTGGCCCAGAGGGTGGTTGCCTCCCACCAGGGAGGGCGGGGGTCCACCAGGGAGAGAGTTGATTACATCCCGTACCTTAATGGGTCCTTCAAAAGAGAGCGGCTCAGGTTTCCATGACAACAGGCAGGCAGCATCACAAGGAGATGGCTGAGTTTCCTCCCCTGACCCACATCTGGCTCTGGAATCTGTTCCCTTCCATTCCTGCCTTTCTGGATCCTAGGAGCCCAGCCTGTGCCCAATCCAGAGCAGAGAGGGCAGCTGTGTGGGTGGGCAGCATTCACACCTGCTGGGACACTCAGAGCTCCTGCTCCAGCCTGGCAAGGGAGGGACGGACAGAAGCAGCACATGCCAGGCCCAGGTGCAAAGCGAGGCAGGAGGGGCAGGCGACAGAGAGGGCAACGCAGAGGCCTTGATGCCATTCCCAGTCACATGTCTAGCCAGCCAAGGAGAGGGTGGAGAAAGCTCTGAGATGGAAATTGTTAACAGGCCTGGACAGGGCGAGACCTTTTAACTGACAGTGACCAGACAGGTCACAGAATATGCTCCTCAGGGCAGAGGAGAGATTTAATAGACAGCAGGAAGCAGTAATAGCCCACCTGGTTCAGACTCAGCAATAGAGCCAGTCATTGAGGAAAGAAAGCAGAGGCCTCGTGAATGTTCCTGCTTCCAGGGAGAGAAACCATGGAGGAAGCTACTGAAATGACGGAAAGTATTGGAATCTGCACAGCGAAGCCCATGATAAGGCTCAGCAGTGTCAAATCTCCCAATTTTGATCATTGAACTATGGTTCTGTAAGAGAATGTTCTTGTTCTTAGGAAATGTCCACCAAAGTACCTAAGAGTAAAGGTGGTCAAGAACCCAACCTACTGACTCAAATAGGTGTATTTAAGTATATATATATACATATAGTGTGTATATATGTATGTGTACGAATGCATGTTTTATTTTGCCACATAAATCTATTAAATCTTTTTTTTTTATTAAATCTTTTTAAAAAAGATTTTATTTATTTCTTCATGAGAGACACAGAGAGAGAGGCAGAGACACAGGCAGAGGCAGAAGCAGGCCTCCTGCAAGGAGCCTAATGCAGGACTCAATCCCAGTACTCCGGGATCACAACCTGAGCCAAGGCAGATGCTCAACCACTGAGCCGTCCAGGCATCCCTCACATTTATTTATGATATACTTTATACGCTATGCATTATTTTATATATTTTATACAGTTGTGCAATGTATTATTTATAACACCTACATTTTGTTATAAATGATAATATAAATATTATGTATCATATTATATATTCATGTATCATATTTATGTATGTAGATAATCTATATAATTAAACTACACAATAGTATAGATGTATACTATTAGAGAGACAGAGAGAGAAATAAAGGAAAAGTGACAAAGTGTCAACAATTGAGGAATCCAGGTAAAGGATATGCAAAAACACTTTGGCTCTTCTTGCAACTTTTCTATAATCTTAAAATTATATCAAAATAAGAATTTTTTTATTTATTTATTTATTTATTTTTTTAATTTTTTTTATTTATTTATGATAGTCACAGAGAGAGAGAGAGAGAGGCAGAGACACAGGCAGAGGGAGAAGCAGGCTCCATGCACCGGGAGCCCGACGTGGGATTCGATCCCGGGTCTCCAGGATCGCGCCCTGGGCCAAAGGCAGGCGCCAAACCGCTGCGCCACCCAGGGATCCCTTTTTTTTTTTTTTTATTTTTTTTATTTTTTTTATTTATTTATGATGAATTTTTTTATTTATTCATGAGAGACAGAGAGAGGCAGAGATATAGACAGAGGGAGAAGCAGACTCCTCGCAGGGAGCCAATGCGGGACTCGATCCCAGGACCCCGGGGTCACGACCTGAGCCAAAGGTAGATGCTCAACCGCTGAGCCACCCGGGCTTCCCCAAAATAAGAATTTATAAACAATGGAAGGTTGGTTTAACATTTGTAAATCAATCCATGTCATTTGCTATAATAAGAATCCAAAGAAAACCACATGATCATCTCAAGAAATGCAGAAAGAGCATTTGACAAAATCTAGCATCTATTCTTAATTTTTTTTTTTTTTACAGTCTCAGGATATGAGTAATAGAGGGGAATTTTCTTGACCCAACAGAAGACACTTACGAAAACCCACGGTGAGCAGCATACTTCATGGCACAAGATTGGCTGCTTTCCCCCGAGACTGGGGATAAAGCCGGCCTGTCTACTCCCATCATTCTTTTTTTTTTTTTTTTACCTGAGCCAAAGGCAGACACTTAACTGCTGAGCCACCCAGGTGTCCCTACTCCCATCGTTCCTGTTCAGTGTGCTGGAGGCTGTAGCCAGGGCACTGAGAAAAGGAAACAAAGCCATCTACTTTGGAAGGAAGTGAAAAAAAAAAAGTCTTTTTTCATGGATGACATGATTGTGCAGTTTACACATGCATAGTTTATTATATACCAAGTTTACCTCAATAAAGCTATTGTTGGGGCACCTGGGGGGCTCAGCGGTTGAGCATTTGCCTTCGGCTCAGGTCATGGTCCCGGGGTCCTGGGATCAAGTCCCTCATCAGGCTCCCTGTGGGAAGCCTGCTTCTCCCTCTGGCTGTGTCTCTGCCTCTCTTTGCGTCTCTCGTGAATAAATAAATAAAATCTTTAAAAAAATAAAAATAAAAAATGAAACTTTTTTTTTTGAATCACAGATACAGGAAAACAGGTGGTTCCTTAAAATGTTAAACATAGAATTAGCATGTGATTGAGCAAGTCCGCACCTAGGTTTATACCCAAAATAATTGAAAATAGGGACTCAAACACTCATATACTAAAGTTCATTGTAGCACTGGTCACAATAGGCAGAAGGTAGAAACAACCCAAATGTCCGTCAACAGATGAATGGATAAACCAAAAGTGGTCCATCCTTAAACTGGAATATTATTCTGCCATAAAAACCCAGGAAGCACTGAAAGAACCTGATACAATGTAGAGGAACCTTGGAAGCATGATAGTCAGGGAGGGAAGCCAGACACAAAAAGCCACAAGGTAGGTGATTCCATTTACATGAATCTTCCAGAAGGGCCAAATCCAGAGAAGTGGGATGGGGACGGGGTTTCCTTTTGGGCTGATGGAAATATTTTGGATCTAGACAGAGGTGGTGGTTGCACAACACTGAGAATGTTCTAAAGGCCACTGAACGGTACCTTTCAAGATGGTTGTTTTAATATTTCATTATCTGCTTTAACATGGTTACTTAGGGGCATCTGGGTGACTCAGTGGTTAAGCATCTGCCTTTGGCTCAGGGCATGATCCCGTGATCCCTGGGTCCTGGGATCGAGTCCCACATCGGGCTCCCTGCAGGGAGCCTGCTTCTCCCTCAGCCTATGTCTCTGCCTCTCTCTGTGTGTCTCTCATGAATAAATAAAATCTTTTAAAAAATGGGTAATTTATTTCAATTTAAAAAGTTACAGACACACAAAAAAGTTTCTCTCTTACTTGTTATCATAAGGAAGCATGCCCTCCTGCTACTCAATAACATTTCTGCTAGAGACTTGAGGAGGGCTGGAGGGTCAATTATTTCTTAATATTCTTTTTAAAGATTTATTATTTATTTATTTATTTATTTATTTATTTATTTATTTATTTATTTATTTTAGATACAGAGAGAGAGGCAGAGACACAGGAGGGAGAAGCAGGCTCCATGCTGGGAGCCTGAAGCGGGACTCGATCCCGGGACTCCAGAATCACGCCCTGGACCAAAGGCAGGCGCCAAACCGCTGAGCCACCCAGGGATCCCCTATTTTTTAATATTTTTAAAAAGATTTATTTATTTATTCATGAGAGACACAGAGGCAGAGACACAGGCAGAGGGAGAAGCAGGCTCCCTGCAGGGAACCCGATGTGTGACTCAATCCCAGGACCCCTGGGATTTTTTTTTCTTAATTTTTAATTTTTTTAGAGAGAAAGCACACGAGAGCATGCTCGTGCAAGTAGGGGGAGAGGCAGAGGGAGAGAGAGAATCTTAAGCAGACTCCACACCCAGCACGGATCCCAACACAGGGCTTGATCTTACGCCTCTGAGATCATGAGCTGAGCTGAAATCACGAGTCAGACACGTCACCAACTGAGCCACCCAGGCACCCCAGGGGCGTTTCTTAAGGCCCTCGATAAGAAAGGGAAAACATACGTATCATTAGATGCCGCTGATGTCCAGCATCGCCACTCGCAGAAGCAGTAACTAAAGTGTCTCTGGCGGATAACTCACTCCTGCTTCTTTCTCCAAACCCCAAGTATGTGTGAGTGTAGGGGTGTCTTCACAGGTCACGGTCCTGCAATAAAAAAAGACCCTTCACCCACAGCTAAGGAGGCGCTGTGTGATCGGTGTCTAACTATCACTCGCCCATGTCTTATCTTGAGGGAAAAACTAAGGTCTTTGTTGAAATGCCCTTTTCATTGACGTGTTTAGCTCAGAATCCCTCACCCGTTGCTGCAAAAAGAACCAATTGTATAACTAATTTAGGGGCTCTGAAAGAGCAGGGAGTGACCCCTCATCTTTGTAGGAGATTTCCCCTAAAAATATCGTCTTGTAGGCGTGGGGCGATTCGAGGAGGCGCTGACTAGGCGGCGTCTACCTTGTGGTCCCTCCTCTGGGTCTCTGCTCCAGCGAGTGCTTTCAAAACATCCTTAAACTTTCTCGGACATCCCTCCCCCATTGGATTTCTCATCCCTTGAGAGGACGGCATCTGATTCCCTCCCCTCGACGCACCAGACTTAGCGGCTGCCTCCCAGCCAGGAGAGCCGGCTGGAAGGGACACCGTGTGACTTCCAAGGCTGCAGGATATGGCCTGCACACGGTCTCCAGACGCGGTCGCACTGGGCCTTGGGGCTTCTATACACGAATTTTAGGAGGACACGAGGCAGGCCACAGAAGTCCCTGAGCTTGGGGCAGCCTGTTAAGCCAAAAGATGACTTTTTTGCGATGACTCTACATGGAAAATCTGTGTCCCTGAAAGATGCATCTCCCACCTTCCTCTTTCCCTCCCCAGCCAGGGACAGTCTGCCACCCCCTGGGCTCCTGCGTCCCTAAGCACACAGCAGGACTAGAGTTAGTGCCCTCTGCCAGCTTGTGGGCTTGCTCACCGGGGTCCCCCAGCTTCCAGCACGTGACCCGCACACAGTAGGGGTCCGGAAGATCAGCAGCTATGGCCGGAGGCATAGACGGAGAAAAGGCCGTGCTCAGCAACCCGGATGGGTCTACTCCCTTCAGGGACACGTGGAGACTGTTTCTTAGGAACTGAGCCATGGCAGATTTCCCCAGAGGCAGGCATTTCCCCCGGGAGGAGACAGACGTAGTAAACAAACTCTTGGGGAACCGTGCGATTCGGGGAGTAATTATAGACATGCAAATTCCAGCCACAAGCTACATTTAACACTGTTCCACTTACTATTGCTGCATCACCAACTGCCCCAGAACGCACAGGCTTGAAATAATCCTCGTTTTCGTCTATCTCACCGATTCTGTAGGTGAGGAATGTGGGCAGGCCTCATCTGGGGGGGCTTCTTCTGTTACATGTGAGTAGTGGCAGCTAGTGGATGATGGGGCTGGAAGGTTCGAGACGGCTTCATTCTTACAGGGGACAGCCAGGAGCAGATGGCCAGAAGGCTGGGCGCTGCTGGGATGGTGGACTGGTGGACGGGGGATGGGGACGGGGGGGGGGGGGGGGGGATGGGGGGAGGTGTTTGCTGGCGGCCCATCCAGTCTGATGATCCCCAGGATGTTGACTTCTTTCTTGGCGGCTGGCCTCCCCAGGGCGGGCAGGTCAAGAGAGCCAGGGGAGGCTCCTGCCCTTCCATGCCCTGGCCTCAGAAACCCCCCGCACGATTTCTCCTTTACCCTATAGGTCAAGCACACACGTGTCCACAGACGTTCAAAGGGTCGGGACATAATCCCCACCTCTTGGTGGGAGAAGGTCAGAGAATGTGGGGCCGTGTTTTAAAAGTGCCACCACCAGCTATTAACCTAGCAAAGGAGGGGGATGAGGAGAGGGAGGGAGAGACAGGCCTCAGGACAAACCGCTCCTGCTGATTCCTTGACCTTTGACTTCCAGCCTCCAGAATAGGTTTGTCTTAAGCGCCCCCTCCCCTTGGTCTGTGATATGTTGTTAGGACAGTCTGCCTTAGCCTATTTGGGCTAACAAAATACCAGGAGCTGGGTAGCTTATAGACAACACATCTCCATTTCTTACAGTTTCCAAGCCTGCATGACCGGGCGAGGGCCCCTTCCTGGCTCAGGGACGTCCAACTTCCCAACTTCGCACCGTGCCCTCCTCCACCTGGAGGAAGGGGCAGGGAGCCCTCCGGGGCCCCTCTCAGAAGGGCGCTCATCCCATCCACGGGGCTCCACCCTCCCTCCCAGAGGCCCTGCCTCCTAATACCATTGCCTTTCCAGGTTGGGATTTCAGCATCTGAACGGGGGCGGGGTGGCGGGGGCATTCAGCCAGTAACACGGTACTAGCAAATGAAGATTGTTATTTATATAATTTCGCACCAGCCTCCCCCACTTACACCAGATTCTGGAGTTAAGAGGTTTTTATCTTTTTTTTTTTTTCTGCCATCTGCATCCCAGCTGCTACAACAGGGCCTAACACCCTGGTAATCTCATGAAGTACTTACAGAGTGAATGAATCCGCCTAACCTTTGGCTTTGCTATTTGAGGTCTATTATATCTATTTTCCCGATTTTCCTGAACCTTTAGAATATTTCCTAATTAATAAGATTTTAAGGAGCACTAGGATGAAAGCTCCCCAGCCTGGTTTGGCGCGCCCCTAGTGGTTCCCGTGGCCTCTGTGGCCCTTTGGTGTGCCCAGAGTGCGCAGCCGGCGCAGGTGGCCAGGTTCCCCGCGTGGCTGCCGCGTGGGCAGCTAAGGAGCGCACCTGGCCCCGCGGAGCGCAGCTGGCCCACCGCTCCGGGTGTGCTTGAGCACCAACCGGGCCAGGCTCGGGCCAGCGAGGGGGACCACAGGCTCTCCCAATGTGGGGGGTTGGCCAGGAGGCAATACCCTGTCTTCCGAGGCTGCCTCCCTGGAAGCCTGAGGGCGGCCCACAAAAATCAGAATGAAAGAGGGTCACCTGGGTGGCTCCGTGATTGAGCATCTGCCTTGGGCCCAGGGCCTGATCCTGGAATCCTGGGATCGAGTCCCACATCGGGCTCCCCACAGGGAGCCTGCTTCTCCTTCTTCCTGTGTCTCTGCCTCTCTCTGTCTCTCTCTCTCTCTCTCTCTCTGTGTCTCTCACGAATAAATAAAATCTAGGGATCCCTGGGTGGTGCAGCGGTTTAGCGCCTGCCTTTGGCCCAGGGCGCGATCCTGGACATCTGGGATCGA
Source organism: Vulpes vulpes (assembly GCF_048418805.1). NCBI lineage: Eukaryota > Metazoa > Chordata > Mammalia > Carnivora > Canidae > Vulpes > Vulpes vulpes. The sequence continues at coordinate 106,385,157 of NC_132788.1, read as the reverse complement.
ATCCCACGTCGGGCTCCCGGTGCATGGAGCTGCTTCTCCCTCTGCCTATGTCTCTGCCTCTCTCTCTCTCTCTCTCTCTCTGTCTGTGACTATCATAAATAAATAAAAATTTAAAAAAAAAATCAGAATGAAAGAGAAGGAGATGGAACGTGCCAGCACCATGGAATCAGCCGTCATTCTTAGGCAGGGTGGTGCTGTGGTTAAGACGCGCTTCCCGGAACGATCCCTTTATCCACTCGCCATAATGTGTGGAGCGCCCGACGTGTGCCAGGCACTGTTCTAGAAACACAGAGCATTGAGCATCAACAGACAAAGATCGCTGCTAGTCCAAGCCAACGTTGCGATCGGCAACACCGAGAATGGTGTCTTAAATTTATAAATTATGTAGCAGGTTAGGAGGCACAGGGGTCCACGTGACAAGGGGAGAAAAGACAGAGCAAAGTCAGGGGGTCCTGGGGGGAAAGGGTTCCTTGCTGATTTTTATCGTCTGCCCATTTCCGGACTGTAGATCCTCCCACCACGATGATCTCCAGCTCCCCAGGGGGGAGTCGCAGAGCAGGAAACTGGGGAGAGACCATCACGTAGAGGCAGGAGGCTCCAGTCACCCGGGGAGCGGGGCTAATGAGCAATATGTAGTAACGAGGAGGTGATGCGTGTTCAGTATTTATCATCTTTGTTTTTACATGATTTGTTAAGTTTTAGGTACCTGTAATTTAATTTTCAGTACTGGCTGCGTTTGACATCTATTGTCAAAAAATCCTGGCGATGTAACGACTCTCGGAAGCCGGGACGTGGGGTCTCCAGCCCAGCCTGGAGGGGAGACTATGGTCCTCGTCCACGGGTGGGAGCCGGGGCCAGTGAAATCTAAGGTGGCCGTGGGCATGTCCTTACTCTGCTCTAGGGCAGAGCGCAGCTAGGGGAGCTCCGGGACCTTGGGGCTCCCCCAATCTCTCTCCTTTCCCGTGCCCACATTCTGTTCTTCGACTTTCCTCCGGAGGGTAGAGGGGTCCAAGGTCAGGTACCCCCACTCCCGGGTCCCTCCCCCCACCACCAAATGTCACTGCTATCTTGCCCTGTTGGTTACCCTCAATCTCATTCAAACTTCAGCCCTTCCTTCCCGGGCTTCTGATTTTCCCTTCGAGTGGGCGAGTTAGGATGCGCTCCCGATGCAGGCCAGAAAATCCAGAACTGCAGGGACTTAGGAAGATAGAATCTGGGACGTGCCTGGACCCCAAGCACAGGACGCTCAATGAGAGGACCAGACACAAAAGGCCACGTGGTGTTTGGTTCCATTTACATGAAGTGTCCGGAACAGGCATATCTACGGACAGGAGGTGGGTTAGGACATCCTGAACACCTGCCCCCACGTGGACGGTCCCCGAGGACACGGGCTCAGGGAGGGGACCCATACCCAGAAGGACGCCTCCCGCAGGACCCCACTCCCAGGAGGTCCCCAGAGGAGGCCAGTGCACAGAGACAGAGAGGAGGTGGTGGGAGCCACGGGTGGGGCAGAGGGCGGGGGGTCCATGCTTCCTGGGGTCTCCCTATGGGGAGATGGAAGGTTCTGGAGATGGGGATGGGGATGGGTGAAGGGCAGGGTGAGTGTGCTTCATGCCCTGAGCTGTGCGCTCCGAAATGGTCAAAAGGTTAATTTTATGTTATATTTTGCTCCAATTAAAAAAAAAAACATAAAAAAAAATAAAAATAAAAAAAATAAAAATAAAAAAAAAACAACAATTAAAGAAAACAGAAATATTTGGCTACAAGTATGTAGCTGGCAGGGGGTTTGATGGCAGGGGATTATCTACATAAATCATAACACGTTTCCACACTATGGAACGCTATCCTAAAAAGCCTGCTGGAGCACCGGGTGTTATACTATGTGTTGGCAAATCAAATTTATGTATTAATTAATTATATATATAATTATTAATAATAATATATAATATATTAATATTATATATTATATAATTATACTGATAATATATTAATAATACACAATTATTAATAATAATAAATAAATTTAAATTTAAAAAGTAATTTAAAAAAAAGAAAGAAAAAATTAAATAAAAGACTGCTGGAAGATCTGTGTTATTTGAATATCAGCTCTTCCAGGGCCTAGATTTGTGTTTGTCTTGTTCACTCACACCCCTGATGTCCAGAGAGGCACCTGGCATGTACTGGGCACCTGATATATGTCCACCAGCAGGAGGACTGTCTGCATAAAACGTGAATGGTAAAATCTTCAAGCTGTAATGCATAGTGCAAAGCAGCAGGTAATGTAACACCTGTATTTTATTGATCCCCCAAATGACCCCTTTTCCCTTTTCAGGAATCAGGAAAAAAAAAACTGAGCTATATTTCACTTGAAGCCATAAGTAGGGGGATCCCTGGGTGGCTCAGCAGTTTAGCACCTGCCTTCGGTCCAAGGCGTGATCCTGGAGTCCCGGGATCGAGTCCAACGTCGGGTTCCTTACATGGAGTCTCTGCCTCTCTCTCTCTCTCTCTCTCTCTCTCTCTCTCTGGTCTCTCATGAATAAATAATAAAATAAAATCTTAAAAAAAAAAGCCATGTGTGTGTTTAGCGTGGTGTGGGGTGCTTTTTGGTTTTATGGTTTTGTTTTGGTTTTTGGTTTTTTTTTTTTGCCCCTGAAGAGCTGTTATTAAATTCTAGGTGTTGTTTTCAACAACCAATGGCAATAAGAATGAGGGAAATTCAGACATGTGCACCGAACAGGGTGCAAGAGAAGAGAAACACTTCTGGGTCAGGGTACCTGGGTGGCTCCAGCCACGGAGCATGCAACTCTTGATCTCAAGGTTGTGAGTTTGAGTCCCGGGTTAGGTGTAGATATTACCTAAAATAAAATCTTTTTTTTTTTTAATTTAATTATG